>NC_079151.1:50774698-51096766 GCF_947563725.1 Argiope bruennichi
AATCAGCGCCGTTGGGTAAATACGAAATGAGGGCTTTTATACAATGGAGATATTAGGGAGAAATTGCTTATGGTTAACTCTTAAAATCATGTTTTATCGAGATAAAAAAAAATATGAAAAATAAATACATCTTTGACTTTGCCCCTTACATTGAAAATGCAGGCTTGTCAATGGTAAATCCAAAAAGTTTGTGAAAATATACATATAAAAAAATATCAAAAATAATAAATTATCTAATTATTTAAAAAAATCAAAGACACAAAAATATAAATATATATTTTGTTGAAACTGTTATAATTTTATATTCTGTCACAATCATTCACTTTGATTCAAACTGATCGCATTAGGGTGATTGCATTTTTTGTAAAGCAAAATTCGAGAAAGGAATTAGTCATTAAGTATATAGTAAAATTCGGAAGAAATTAGTTTTCAGAAATATATATATATATATATATATATAATTGCGAATTGTCAGTTTAAAAATCCACGAAACGGAACTTATTAATTACATTCACAACAAATTTTGATCCTGAACAAAATCCAGGCTAAAATCAGAATAATCGCGTCAAATCTGGGATGTTTGATTTAATATGCATAGCTAAAGTTAGAAATTTAAAATTAACTTGCTTATCACCCGAACTTTCGTTTACATTCGGACACCGCACCTAAATGCGCTAAGTGTAACTACATTTGAATTATAACATATATATTCTTGAGAGTGTAAAATTTTTCATCCTCAACTGCTAGTCTATTGTAGAGAGATAACTGCCAACATATAAGACATATTAGGAGATAACTTTCATGCAAATATATTTGCATTTTTAAAGGAAATTCAACTGAACATAATTCAGGTTAGAAGGTCATAACTAATTTTTAATATCATTTCACTGCGCCATTTATAGTCGACGAACATTTTGTACAGGATGGCCAGATCTAGTTCTTATGTCATAAAAACCTACTAACCTTTGTTTTTCTTAACTCATTTTAAAAAGAATTATTTACATTTAAGTAAAATTTAAGATAAATCCATGACACTTTTGTACTTTCTCATATGCGTATTATAGAGAAAGGCTGTATAAAGAGTCTGACGAATAAAAAAAAAAATTGGAATTCGAGATTTTGACGATTTCCATGTTTTAGACCTTGAATTCGAAAAGCACATTTTTGGGAAATGTCCGTCTGTCTGTGATAAAGAAACCTCAAAAATGCGTTGACCTAAACGGAAAAAATTTGGTATACGGTCTTTATACCTAATTTGTATATTTCTATCAAATTTGAGTAAAATTTGATCAGAGGAAGTCCGTTTGTCCGACTGTTCGAATATAATTTAACACGATAACTTCAAAACGAAGAGGACAAGATAGATAAAATACAATTCACGCAATCAACATCGATAGTCTAGACAACTATCAAGCCAAATCTATCAAAGGATTGACCGTTTGCCGGTCTGTATTCTCAGAAACATGTAAATGTTATAACTTAAAAACGCAATGACTTACATATATCGTTTGGTATGGAATGTTGTGACTAAAGTCAAGTTTTGTGTTACATTTTTTTACTAATCACATCGTAAGGATTAATCGCCAATTCAGTAAAAATGCTAAATTTACGCCAAAGACTAATATTTCGTATCTATTGTGTGCCAATTCCATGTAAGGTATTTTCAGGGATTATACCTTTATTAGACAGTATGCGAGAAAGTTTTGGGAGACCACCACTCCCATCGGTTTAATCAAGTATAATCTATCAAAACTCGGTACATTCTCAGATAATGCCGAGGAAATAGAACTTTTGCTAATTTTGATTTTCGCTTTATCTGAAGCGACATTCGTATCGTTCTTAGCAAAAAGCTTCTTGTTTCGCAACATTTTTAAATGTCGAAACAGTTTTTAGATAAAGTATGTTTTATTGCTCAGTTAAAACTGTAAATCCTACCAATGAGTGTAATGCGAATCCAATTGCAAGTCAAGCCTTGAAGGTTGCTTCGCGAGTTAGTTGCCCAAGTGCATGTTAAGCAACAGCAAGTAGAACAGAATATCTGTTTTCCTTCTTTTACTTCTTAAAAATTATCTTCAGTTGGCATTCATAACACGACTTCACTAAATAAAAAAAGAAAAATCAGAAAACGAGAAATATGATATCGCAATTAACACTTTGTTTAATATAATAAATAAAACAGTAACCTTCGTGAATTTTAGAAATGCTCTTTAATTTTTTTTTAATTATTTCTGTGTTATTTATTCTTTTGCTTTTATTCTAAAGTCAACTTCCTGAATTCAGTTTCTGGTAATTATGTTCAAGATTAAGACTTGCGCTTTGGCCACAAAGCTGAATCTGTATCTTCCTAACTTCCTCTTTTTCGTAGCCAAAGCAGCCAAGAGAATTTCTAACGGAGTTTCCGCATAGCTTGATGCCAGCGCGATAGATTTATAGTGGCTCTTAAATTGGACACCACAGAATACTTTTAGAATTCTAATTAGCATTCTTTCAGCGAACTCGAGCGCGGTTGTAAAAAGAGGGGGGAAAGGAATAAATAGAAAGGTCTTGAAACTCGTGATGGAATTTCCGATATCAAAAAGATGAAACTCGACCTTCGATTAGGCTTGGCGAAAAACAGCTGGAAGTTTTCTCTGATCGAATTATGAGAGCAGGAATGACACGCGTTTCCCAAGTGTTCGACGCGTTCCAAGTTTGGAAGATGCGGTATTTACAGCGAAGGAACTGACTTTGTTATTTGTTTTGAACGGGGAAAAAAATGGAAATACTTTGAAACTTTTTTTCTTTTTTGTAAAAATAAAATATAGTTCTGTCGCGTCGATACAAAGGAGGATAATTTGTGGCGACCGAGCTTCTGGAACGAACGAGTTTTCGAAGGCGTACGTGCGCCGAGGATGTCGCGGGAATTAAAATCATGAGTTCTGATCTGAAATCGTGTCACTAAGTCGATTGTAAAGAGGACAAATGAGGTGTTAGTCGCGATCCATCATTCCTTCCTCCCCCCCCCCAGCTTTCGAGTTACGAAATTGAAAGGTAATCAAAATGGCTTATTTTTATGAGCATTTGAAGAAGAATTTTTTGTAGAATTTTTTTAAAGTTAGGGTTAAACTTGGATATTAATTTATACAAATATATGAATCACTTGTTTCTCGAAATGATATCAGTGACAAAACAAGGAATGTGATTTCAATTTTGAAACCATCCCATTCACAAACAACGTATGTTAACAACTTTAATAAATACTTTTTCTTATTTCAAATGGTTATTTCGGATTATTGTACAATCTACTCATGTATTTGTAATTGTTATGCAATATGGCATGCAAATCCAATCATGTATTGAATACTAAATATGACAGACATTTGCATAGAATTATTTGCTTTCATCAATATTGCTTTTGATTAGAGACAATACTCTTAATATTAGCTGTAATTGTTTACTAAATGAATTGATTTAATTTGATATTGCATTTGAGCTAAATAAATTTGATAAGAAAACCATTTAATTTGCCACTTTTTATTACTTATTAGCCGCTTTTGGCGACCAAATAACTCATCAGAATTAATACTCGCAAAAATTCTTGTATGAATATTTTATTAGTCTAATCTTAATGGCTTTTCCGGCAAAAAAATTTTTAGCTTCAAATGGTGACAGTCATATATCTCCTAGCATTTTAGAAGCTTCGCACCATTCAGTTCATTTTTACTATGCATTTCGCACATTTTCTATCATCTTCCTTTAAATTTAAACTTTAATTTACAGTGAGATAAATTAAACTTTAACTCATACAAAAACCTTTTTTCTGAAATCAAATATGCTTTTTAAAATTATGAGTACAAAAAATAAAAATAGAATCATTGGAGTCTTATATGTATAATAGAATATTTTTATAATTTATGTAATACGAAAAAGGAATATTCTGAGGTGCACATTCCCAGAGTCCAAAATATAAATATGTCAAATTTGGTATGTCTAGGTCAAATGGTTTAGTTTGTAAAGCGACAACACACACATCTTTATTATCAATTGTGTTACTCTTTTAAGTAATTTTTTTAGTAACACTATTTAAAATACGCACTTTAGTGTACCTTATAGTGAGTGTGTTGCGATTTTCTAATGAACTGCCCGGTTTTAAATATAATATTTTTAATCCACACAAACACAGCTACACTACAAAATTTACAAACATACACAGACAATTAAGTTAAAGTAAACAGTATGTTGGAGGGATTCCACCGTTTCCAACCGAAAGCATTCGACGGTAGCGCAAGGGTTGCGCATAGGAAAAAGTCGACTTTAGGATGCAGGTATCCCGTTCAATTGCTTGCTTGTCTGTAAACGCCAGAAGTGGCTTCTGTAAAACGCCACAAAGGGGCGCTCTCTGCTCAAGGGGAAAAAGAGGTGCTACAACCCTAGATATTTTTATTTACTCATATTCGATTTATTTAACTTTACCATATAGATGCCACACATACCACATTTCGCCTACTTGTTGTATTTTTGCGCTATTCTATTTAAATGTACACGAACCTGTGGATTTACCGATGAAGGATTTTATCCAAAATCTGATAGAAATAAGCAATTTTGATGTTGGAGGTATACCTAATTTAGTCCATCTAATTAATTGCGTTCATAAACTACTCCGTTCATGCAATTCCACAAATGGATTTTTCGGATTCATGGAAGATTTTAACGAGGATATTCATAAAAATTTCAAGATAGATGATTTTTTTTTTTAAGTGTATAAAGTATTGTAATCAGTAAAAAAAAAATTCTATTTCGCGATTTTGACGGATCTCCAAGTTTCAGATTCCCATGAGACTGACAAAATATATTTTTGGAATCATTTCCTGCCAGTGAATATGATAACCCATACACGCTCTGAGCTAAATGGATGAAATTTGGTACATAGACTTCACATCATAGTTGCAGAATATCAAATTATGAATGAAATTCGTTTAAAGGAAGTATGTTGGTTCGCCTGTCCGAGTACAAGCCAATACGATAACAAAAAAGATGAGAGCTAGATAGATAAACTTTGGTACATAAAAATTCACTTAATGACTTAAACATACAATAATTTTTATGTGTTTTTGTGATTACAATTGTGGTATTGAGTCAACCGTTTTAATCGTTTGTAATTTTGAATGAATGAAAAAAATGTTTAATCGCATTTTAGCGATTAATTGCTAAAGTTTGAATGCCAATAGGCTCCTTCGTAACTACATTTCACTAAAGATTTGCGGTTAATAATGCACAAATACATGTATTAAAGAATATACGAGAAAGTTTCAAGGGAATTAAGGGTTAAAGGGAAATTCCCGTTCATTAAGAGTACATTATTTTCTTGGTATATTCAATATACTATACAAGTATATTGATAACGTGTCTAGTATATTGATAAGTATAAGAACAAGTATATTGATAACTTAAAATATGTAACCTGAGAAAGTTTCTTTTTTTTTTTTTAGTAGAATTTATTTATCAATCGCAATTAATGAAGATCCCATTTGCCTTTTCGCATAAGATAGCTTATTTATTACTATTTTATAAAAATAGTATTTGTGTGAAGGAAATAAATAATACATTTCCCTCGAATAAAAACTAAATATAAAATATCTGTAGAACTATTAATAACCTGAAAATTTGCAAACTAATAACATTGATATTTATCAGTATTTTATATATATATATATATTACTGGTGTTTTTTTTTAGAGTTTAGAATAGAAAGAATTGTGATAAAATAATGGAAAATCACAGAGAAATTATATTTACTAGGAAAATAGTTTTAATTTAGGTTAGATGAATTTAAGAAACTTTTCGGCATATTGTTCAACTTATAAATAAATTTTCTGAGCTTTTCAGCAAAAGATATTGTCTTCTTCGCATTATCCCCTTCAGCTCGAGGAAAAAGATGATCAATATCACCTACGACAATTGACCATCCAAGGATGACCTTGTTGGGGACAAAGAATCTAAACAATGCTAGGAAATTTTCTAAAGCATAATCCTATTTTCATCATATTGAAATAAACGCTGTTTATAATATAAGGATTTTCTATATAATTATTGTGAAGAAAGGCAACAACCAGCATTAATATGTGAAATATATTTATTATCATTACGAGCATAAAATATTACTAAACTAACATAAAACACATAAAAACATACATGAGCGTGAGCAGTACGTCTTACCGTCTCATCGTCAAGCTCTCGTCTGCCAATTATGGCGGGAAAGCATCTTGTGATGAATGACGTAACATGGCGCCATACAGGATATAAGAACTGTTAACAGCTCCCACATTATCATCTATGGCATCTATATATCTACAAAATTGTGTGGTAAATTTCTTCAGTGCTTTTCCTACCACTTCATCAATTAATTTTTTTTAATCTGAAATAAAGTGTAATTTAATTCGAGATGCTTACGCCAGATTCATTCTCTGTAATCTCTACTGTATCAATGAATCAAGAGTGTGATTCATTTGTCCAAATCGCATTCATGTACTGCCGAGTCCTTCAGATTTTTGAAAGAATAGAAAAGGTTAAAGAAGGTAGCTGTAATTAATAATAATTCTTGCTCAGCCTTCTATATTGTAAAGGAAAATATCAAAACCATCCGTGGGTGGTCTCGCAAGAACAGCAACAAATAATGACACTTATTTTACATAGAAACATAGTAGCAACACACAGCAGAAGCGTACATAATAAAACATTTGCAGTAAAGAGCAACACACAAGCAGCAAACCTCTATTAAACAATCGAAATAACATAAAGAGTTAAAAAAAAAAATCTCTCTTAACTCGACTATTACTTGAGATCGACTGACTGATCCTTCATTTCTGTTTCACAGTTTTTTTATAGTTTCCGTGGCCGGGCAAAGAAACGTCTAGAACAAACGCTGGAACTTGAAACCTAATGGAGATATCTCCAAGATTCTCGAATATTCTGGGTCCTTCAGTTTTGGAGCCATAGCGCCGCGAAGCCGGAGGTTATTGACTCGGTATCTATTTAGTAATTGATAGAATTTCTGCAAAATTATCTTCCTTACGAAGAGATTTACTATGCAGGGAAACTATATTACAAATTTATAACGATATATTCTTCATCATGTAATATATAAATGACTCTTGCTATAAATTATATAATAGAAAAGGACGAGAATTTTACAGTTTCAATCCAGAACACTCTAAACACAGGAAAGATGGAGGATGATAAAAAAAAAAGTGAAGTAAAAAAACCGAGGCTCGTGATCACTCTATTTTTGAAACTAATGGTATCAAAAACTTATACTTTAAAAAAATACCGTATTTAAAAGAATTACGATAGTACACTGACATTAATTGCAAAAATATTGTGTCCATATTTTAATCCTTATACCAAAAATTACATTCTGTAAGCGTCATTAATAGCTTGAAAGCATGTGATCACCAAACCTGCTCTCAGGCTATAATACCTTACCATTAGACAACAGCGACACTATTTTTTTTTATTATATTTGTCCATTTTGTGAATATCAATTGCTTTAAAAGTTAACTGAATAATTTTTTTTTTTTTTTTTTACATCTTTACACCAAAATTATCAGTCTATTGTCAATCAACGAGGAGAGATATTTTCCAAAAATATATACTCGATTTTTTTTCTCCCTGTGCCATGAAGTTTTATAGTAAAGCAAAAAACTATACTTGGAAAAAATTATGTAACTTTATGTGGTGTACTGAGAAATATTTCGCACTTAGGGCAATGAAATTCTGCACACAGATTGCCGTAATTCTGAGTCGAGGCACTTCGAAGTCCGAATTTTAAACTTTGATGAAGTAATACTTTTATTTGATATTTTGAGTTCTTTTTGATTTTTCGCGCCATGTTTATATATTGTCTACATTATTGTTCCTATGACAGTAAAAAAAAAAATACTACCATCAAATAGAACACGCAAATCTTGTTCTAAAGTAATTTGTTATAAATTACTAAACTTTCAATTTTTAAAAAATTGTCAAATTTTCAGTAAAAATTGAAGAATGAACATTAAAATTCCTGCATCCCACATTCTAATTGCATTTTTTTTTTCAAAAAAATTTTAATCGAATATTTTAACATTTCTTTTTAATTTGAAGCAAGTATGGTTAAAATATTTTTAATTAATAGTTTTCCTTGTGAGATGAAAGATTTTCTTCCGCTGTTTCATGGTAAAAAGAATGGATTCGCTGGTAGAAGTTTTACTTAACTGTTTTGGCAATGAACCAAATTAAGAAACCAAGAATAAAAAAAAAATATTTTCATATAATTTAAATTCTAATGGCATCATTTTCAGGAAACTGGTTGGTTGCATTGCTTCTCTATCTCTTTTTCCTTCATTTTCAGTTATTTGTTTCAATTTTGTAGGTTATAGCTTACAAGGCGATATTATTTTCATGTAGAAAAATAAGCAAGAAAATAAATATTTTTTATTTCGTTTTTCATAGTTTTATTTTATGTTATCGTGGTTTTGATTTCACTAACATTCTTTATAACACCTTACGAATTATGTATCGCTACTACCAACAAAGATTAATGTCCATGTGCCTGCATGTATATATATGCTTGTCCTCTACAGACCCGACCGCTTGACCTACAAATGCTAAATTTGGCACATATATATTTTGGATCCATACATATTTAAATAGACCTCTCAGAGAATTTTTTAAAAATTTTAATTAGAAATTAAACTGAATTTTCCCCTACGATACCTCGTAAATATATTATTGCACAAAAATGGCTTCTACATCGTTTCTAAATTCAATAATTTTTTTAATGTTATCATTTTAACAATTATATAAATGTCTCCTGATTTTTGGCAATTTTTTATAAAAAATATTTGTTATCTGTTTTCCTACAATAAATAAGTTAATTAATATGAAGTTCAATTTTTTCTCATTAGATATTTAATCTGGGATTTTCTTCCATTGTTCAAAGGAAAGGAAGATGGATTTTGTCCGATATCTGTGCAGTTTACAAAACGAATAAAAATTGAATTTGCAAAATCAAGAAAGTTCGAAGAAAGATGAAACAGGCAACTGTGGTTTTAATAGCGTTGTGACGTCATGGAATGGATCTCCTAATGAATAAATAATGAACAAAAAAATATGTAAAACAGCAAAAGTAACTTGGTTTTAATATCTGACAATTTATCGGAATCATTACGTCTAAGAAATTCAGATAAATTAAATATAATTAATATTTCCAGGGAAAAAGTTAGTCGCCAAAAGCGGCTAGTATAAAAGAAAATAAACGATGGAATTTTCAAAAACTTTTGCTTCTTCGTCCACTATGCACTTAAAATTGTAAACTGAGCCTATACAGGGCATTTTACTAAAATTCTGGGTCAAATTTTGAAGCCAGGGATGTGTCAAAAATTGGGAGATTTGATCACTTTAGAACAGCAGCATGTCCAGTGTTAACAAAATTCGTTATGTTCAATTTTTCTGCAGCTGTAGAGTCTATTGCTATTTTGATTATCTGAAAAAAAAAAAAAAAATGCGAAGAATTCTTTCAGATCACCTTCAACCGCTCTCTCGTTTTTAGCTACAAGCTTTTGTTTGTAACTCATTCTCTATATAAATTAATACTATGTTCTAAAACACTTTATCCATGTTTAATGTTAATGGTTAGTTTTCTCGAAGATTCTGCTCTCAAAAACAGATAAATACTTTTTTTATTTATTTATTTCTCCATGTAAAATACAAACTGATGTCTTTTGAAAATATCATCTTTTGAACTAGTTTCTGAGACATCGTCAAATGTTTAAATAAAATTGTGGAACGGTCACAATGTGCAATTAAATAAAAACTATATATGATTTGAATTTTTTTTAAAGTTTATTGTTACTGTTATAATAATATAATTAGTGGAATAAATAGAATTTAATCATTATTGCTAACAGCATTGCAAAGAAATTCATAGTCGTTAAATCGCCAGATGTCGTTGATACGCATTTCAGAACAAGGCAAAACGAATGATAACGGAGAAAATTATTGCTAAGAATGATAGGAGAAAGCAGTAGCATATTCCATGATAATTACAAAATCTAATCGCCATCTTGTAATGATAAATTGTGGGATGTGGGATATACTCCCAATAAATTAGCTGTAAAATGTACAATTTAATAAAAAAAAATGTATATGATTTCAATTTTTTAAAAAGATTATTGATGACTATTGAAGCATTAAATAAACATGCATTAACAATATATAAGTTGTTTTTATTTTTTACTTCGCAAAAAAATCAGGGCCCCAAATGGTTTCTTGTACCCGGACCCCTTCATAGAGAAGACCGGCTCTGCATCTTGTAATGATAAATTGTGCGATTTGGGATAAGTTTTGGGATAAATAAAATCATGGGATAATCACAATAAATTAGCATCGAATGTACAATCTAATAAACAATGCATATTATTTCAACTTTTTGAAAAAGATCGTTATCGTTAGATTACCATATCTCGTTGGTGTGCATTTCAGAATGAAAGATGATGGAGAAATTACTAAAAAAGAATGAAGGGAGAAGATAGTGGCATGGTCCAAGATAATTACACAACTTAATCACCATTCTGTATTGGTGATTAGGCTAAATGAATTATTACGAAATGTAATTTTTTATAGTAATAAATACTGTTTATAGTAATAAATAGATTTTATAGTAATAAAATCTGTTTTTAATACAAATACCGATTGAATTAACATGTATAAGATTTAGATAATGTTACAATTTCTCAAGTCAAGCAATATTATCTCTTCTTGAATTTGTATCATTTATTTTCTCAATATCTAAAATCCATTGTATTGAAATTTGGAATGCACATGATCACGTGACCCGTACACGCAATTCTTTAATCCTAATCACATTTTATATTAAAATAGATGCTTAAAATAAAGTAATGCGTTAAAAAATTTATTGTTAATAAAATATAAATCTTGGGAAAAAAACTATTAAAATATTTTGGCGTTAGAAAAAAACTGTCCAACAAAAAACATGCTGCCAATAAAGACTACAAAATGACGCACCCTTGGAAAAGAGGAGAGATTGACTTTTATCTGAGGCCCCCCAAAGGTAAAGGAATTCGGTTATGTTCGGGAATGATGGTGTTCCACGAAATCGAGATATTTTAGCGATTGTTTAAACTGCAGAATAACTTCATTTCTGACATTCCAATGCTATCTTTAATCCTAAAATGGTAAAAATTAGCCTCTTGAGTTCAGAAAAAACGAGCCAACTCTTCGTTAAATCTGCGGGAGAAGTTCTTGTAATTTATTACGAATGAATGAGCGCATATTTGTCAGTTGGGGGTAAAAAACAAATAAAAATTCTGTCAGAAAGTCGAAAAAGGAATGACAAATACTGGGAGGGAATTTCAATATGTCATCTTCTAATTTATTAATAATAAATGGCATCCGGCGTTATCAGTGCTTGTATATCGCCTTCCAAAACACGATGGCTGTAAATTTTCCGCTCCAGTGTGTCTCTCTGTTCTTGGAAATTCAGCCTCTCACAGCCTCTTGAGAATTCTGGTTAAAATACTGCAGTTTCGACATATTTGGTCACATAATTTTATGCTTAGATTAGAAAAAATCCCACCAATCCAAAAACGCGGTTAATCTAAATGAAATTTGAAAAAAAAAAAAAAAAAAACCTTTAAAAAAAAAAAAAGTAACGATCAAAGATGAAAATTAGTGGTATCCAACGGACAAGTTCAATGTCAAAATAAATATTTGAACAAAAACACACAACAACGTTGAACAAACAAAAATGAACAAAATAAATATTTCAAACGTTCATCATCAATTAGCATATATTGTCTTAAAATGAAATTTACCGAATTATTTTATTACGGAAATTGCACATCTAAAAAAAAATATAAACAAAATCTGATAAACATGTTGACGGTCTATTAATCTTCTCCACACATGTGAATTTGACAATTTAAAAGAAGTATGATGGCCCTGTAATAAGATCATACCTCAAAATCGAATGATACCATAGCTCGAAACCCTGTTCTACACCTTTGTAAGCGAATCTGGTAAACATTAGATTTATCGGGGTCGAGTATCGTTTCTTCGGTTTGGAGCGAAATTTTTGAGAGGGGGTACCTGCTCAGTTGACGTTCTCATCATCTGATCACGGTTCAAAGTTAAGGATTGTCCCGAAACACCCAGTATGTTACATCAAAACAGAGTGTATATATAACTAAACCAAACCAAGCTATATTTGGAATATATATATATATATATAGTGGGTTTATTTGGAGATTTTCGGATTACATCAAGAACGTCGGTCTTTATTATACTTAAGATTTCAAGATTTCGCCAGGATGGTTGCATTCCCGAAACCCGAAATTTTTTGGCCATTTTCAGATTACGCCAGGATCGCCAATGCCGAGTTTGCTATTCACCAAATTGGAAACAATTTCATTTTTTTTTTTTTTTTTTGTGTGTGTGTGTGTGTGTGTGTGTGTGTGTGTGTGTGTGTGTGTGTGTGTGTGTGTGTGTGTGTGATTTATAGCGGGGCTGTAAAAAATAAACGAATACGTACGTATAATAAAATAAGTAAAAAGTAAACGAATACCCTTACGTATAGTAAAATAAAATATAAATCTAAATAAACGGAAAAAAATCATAACAATTCATGAAAACTATTTGCATTATCTCATTATTCGACTTCAGCTGTAAAATCCTCTTTTGATAATAACAAATTAAAACTATAGTGATTGATGCGATTGAAACTTTCTCATATAATTCCAAATAATGATTTCTTGCACACATTTTTTAATGTACATATTGTTATTTATTTACTATCACTCATGAATGCGTCCATTACGTACAGTATCATTGATACCATTTAATTAATGATAATTCTAAAAAATGATCTCTTTTGAAAGTAGTTTGAGATCCCTTGACATTAGCGATGCAGTCAGGTTGATATGATTTTCAACTGATCAGAACTAAATATGATTTTTTTTTTTTTTTTTTTTTTTTTGTGGCTGAATTCCAATAACCAGACTCATGAAAGTTTCATAGATTTTAACTCATGCCGAATGATTTTTTTTAGAAATAACGTTGTTGTTTTCAGAGAAATAACAAAAAAGAATTCTTCTACTCACTAATTATAATTTATCAATCACTCATTTATTTGCAATCTAAATAATTAGTAATAAAAAAATTTTTTAAAAATATTATTAAAAAACAGAATTTGAAAATTTGTTAAAAAAAACATTAAAAAAAATATTAGGTAACAAAGGGGAAAAAACGTGTCTTTTCTCTTTTTAAATTAATGCAGTTTTCGAGAACTCCATAATTTTTAAAATCGAACTGAAAGCTTAATTTTTTAGGAAACAATAGGAACAAAGATACTTATTCGCTATTTTAAACTCACAAAGTGCTTTTGTTTTTTTCTTTCCTAGTTATATATTTTTTTCCTTTACATGTCTACAACAAGCACGTCCGACCGTATGGGTGGAGTTGCACGGCTTGTATGCCAATTGATTTCTACCCCGCATTTTCTCGAACAACATCCCACCAGAAGACGAGATCTAGATCCACAAGACAAGAAGAGACTGTAACACACATTCCAACTCAGCGGGAAGCCTATAAAAAAACGTGGGAAAAATAATACGCGCAGCCAGCAGCGCTTTTGACAAATCACTTTTATCCCTTGTTTTCGTCGACTGCAGGAAAAGCAAAGAAGATATTAATCATGCGATTCTATATTTAGTTATGGGGAAGAGAGCTTCCCCCCAATTGTGTATTTCACATTTATGTACCATTTGCTGACACAATCTATTCCTTACCTAAGTGTTGCAATCGCCCTCCATGAGACTTTTCAGCGCCTTGAGCCGAATGTGTCGGGCGCCGAGAGCTCGTCCGTTTAACGTTCCAATAAATCCTTGTCAGCCTGTTAACCTCTTCTCCAGAGGATATCTTCTGGGTGTCAGGGTTGATCAAGGAAGAGATTACAGTAATTGTGGCAGGAATCTGTTCGTCGGGCTGCTAACATAGGCTTGTAAGGGCCGGAATATACGCCCGTTCTCAACCTTCAAAATCCCCCTTCATTACAGATCGTTTTCATGGTCGGATTGAAATACTTAAGAGGTCCTAGACACTAAATAATATGATTTTGGTGTGCTCATATTTACGTAATTAAAAATAAAAGTTATCGGCAGAATTTAAAATCCGGCCGTCTGTATTTTTAGGAATTTTTAAGTAAAATATGAAAATATTAATATTTCATGCGTTTTCTAGGCTATTCAGTTCCAAATGACTATCCGGAATACATTATCAATTTGCTTGAATATGCCTATGAAACGCAAAACACATGATTTTCTAGAATGTCTAGACATTTCTAGGCAAAGTATGAAGCGATTAAGATTTCATACATTTGATAGGCATTCTATGCCGTGTCAAAATAGAAAGTGGCAAAATATCAAATATAACGTCAATTTGCTTGAATATGCCTATGAAACGCAAAGCACATGATTCTCTAGAATGTCTAGACATTTCTAGACAAAGTATGAAGAAAGTATGAAGCGATAAAGATTTCATACATTTGATAGGCATTCTATGCCGTGTCAAAATACAAACTGGCAAAATATCAAATATAACGTCAATTTGCTTGAATATGCCTATGAAACGCAAAGCACATGATTTTCTAGAATGTCTAGACATTTCTAGGCAAAGTATGAAGCGATTAAGATTTCATACATTTGATAGGCATTCTATGCCGTGTCAAAATAGAAACTGGAAAAATATCAAATATAACGTCAATTTGCTTGAATATGCCTATGAAACGCAAAGCACATGATTCTCTAGAATGTCTAGACATTTCAAGGCAAAGTATGAAGAAAGTATGAAGCGATTAAGATTTCATACATTTGATAGGCATTCTATGCCGTGTCAAAATAAAAACTGGAAAAATATCAAATATAACGTCAATTTGCTTGAATATGCCTATGAAACGCAAAGCACATGATTCTCTAGAATGTCTAGACATTTCTAGGCAAAGTATGAAGAAAGTATGAAGCGATTAAGATTTCATACATTTGATAGGCATTCTATGCCGTGTCAAAATACAAACTGGAAAAATATCAAATATAACGTCAATTTGCTTGAATATGTCTATGAAACGCAAAGCACATGATTCTCTAGAATGTCTAGACATTTCTAGGCAAAGTATGAAGCAATTCAGATTTCCTACATTTGATAGGCATTCTATGCCGTGTCAAAATACAAACTGGCAAAATATCAAATATAACGTCAATATGTTTTGAATATCAAGCGGCAAATCATGCGAGTCTATAGAATGTCTAGATATTTTTTAAACAAAATATTTAATAAAAAAAAACCCTTATATTTCATACATTTTCTAGGCATTCTATGAAACACCAAATTGCAATGCAGCAAAAAATGGAATACACCACCGATTCGTTTTGAATATCACGTGATTTTTAAGGCCCTCGTTTCAGACTCAGATTTTGTCATTTGAATTTCAAGCAAATGCAAACACGCACGTTCGGAAAAAGTTTGCATTTTACATTTAGTTCGTTTATAGAATGCACGTCTTTTAAATAAAAACCTTATCATAATTTTTTCTTACTTTGGTTAACATTTTGTTTTTACATTTATGATTCTATGGTACGCTTAAATATTACACGCAGTCCTTACGAAAAATATACAACATATTCAAATAATTTCATATTTATTTTCAATACTTTTGCTTCGGTATCATTTGTAATTTCATAGAATCCTACAACAAAAAAATATGCTGAAAAGACACAAATAGTCACAAAAAACAAACAAGCGCATGCGGTATGGAATTTTTCCTTTTTGTGAAGAAACTTAAATTGTCAACTCATCTGCACCATTTGCAATATTACACCAAATAACTCATGTACTAAATTAATTTAGCTATGAAAAATTCTTGCAGTGCCCCTTTCTTTGACTGGCTAAGAATTAGCTTATTTCGCTTAACGACAAATAATAACCCGATAGACTATAAAACATTAAGCACGAAGTGATTAGCCGAAAATGCATTGAATTTATAAAGTTTGTCTCGATTTTGAATTAAAAATTTTACAAGTAAATATGTCATATAAAAAAATATTTCCTATGAAAAAGTATTTACTATGAAAAAATATTTAAAAAAATATTTACTATGAAAAAATATTTAAAAAAATATTTACTATGAAAAAATATTGTAAATTTAAAAAAAAAATATTTACAATGAAAAAATATTTACTTTCGAAGAAAAAAAAAAGGTTGATAAACAAAAGAAAATTTTAAATAAAAAGAAAAATCGGGGAGAATTCGTCAACCCAACCTTTGCTATACGTGATCATGAAATCCTGCTTAACTATCACTGTCCCCGATTTTGAGTTCTCCAATTGGAATAAAATTCCTCTGATTATCCTGTTTTCTTGCATAATGTTAAAAAGGGAAGTAAAATGAATAAAATAAGTTTAAACAGAGCATAGATTTTATCGAAATTCTACAAATTTTTTTACAGCTAGATTTTGGACAATTTTTCTGCCTTATAATTTCGACATAAAATTGCTTTTAAATATGCATGGAATAAGAACATGTTGATATGAGGAATATGATTTAGAAGTAAATGTATCATATTAAAAGAAATATTTAACCTTGAATTAATTTTTGAAAAGTTTTATAAAATACAAGTTCTTGTACCTTGTGTTATATGTGTATATATATAAGTAAGAAAAGGGAAAATGCATACAACTTCATTTCGTGCATTGTTTTAATTCTTATGTCAAACCTCTTAAGATGACTTAGAGCTCTTAAACCTAATTTGCGTAGCAATTCATTAATATTAAATATTTTGGATAAGCAGTCAAATCATTTGTAACATATACGTAAAGTTTACTAAAATGTATAATAGGTCGTGAGAGTTTACTTGTGAAATTCAAAGCTAAATTTATATATAAAAGGAATTTCTGCCTTTTTTTCTAAATATCGTTGAACAATGGATAATTGGTGGCAACATATAATTACAAAAAGAAATAAATGCAAGAAAAGAATTGAGTTACCCAATAACGAAACTTGTTTTATACATTTAATACAATTGCGTTCTCTATTCTTGAACTGCTTCGGATAAACTTTAAAGAAAGAGGTATAGCTGTAAACGTGGAAAAATTAAATTTTAGTTTAGTTTAACGAAATGCATCTACAATAGCACGTTTTAACCTCAAGTAGTTTTTCTTCAGAATTGTACTTTCAATTTGTAAGTATTTTGCCTTGTGTTTATATTACTATTTTCATGTATTTTGTGGTATTATTTGGATTGTTTTTTGCTAGTGTTTTTACTTGTTTTAATCTTGTGATACTAATTTATCTCTAAAACCTCACTATTCTGGGATTTTCGGGTCACGAGGGTTCAGTTTGTTGGACGAAAGTCAGACCCCTCACAGAAAAAATCCCTGGTTTGAATCCTTGCCTGAGGGTGACCCTTGAGAAAGTCTTCGGGCCGGATTCACTTAATCTTTCTTTTTGATTCTTTGGCTATTAACTTAATATTTATTTCTAATTTTGGTAAGGAATTTTAATGATTTACAACTTGTATATTTTTAAAACTTCTATGATTTTTTTTCCCCGTTATGTATGTAATAGAACATATCCTCAGAATAAAACTAGTGGCAGACTGAATAGAAAAAAAATTGATTTAATCATCGTTCTATTTTGTAGCTGGTATTTCATTTTGTTAGTTTAGATTATACCACTTAATAATGTGTGACAGAGAATTTGTTATCTTATGCTAAAGTTGCTATTATAATCCCCAAAAATTAGACATTTCGAGAACTATATGAAATATTATAATATTAAGAATGCAGTATAATGCACAAAATAATAATACTATATAAGATGATATATCAAAATCCAAGACATTAAAAATCTCGAATAACTTTGAATGTCTTCTCTTCCCAAAAACAGACTTCAACCTAATGGACAAAATTTTATCGGACACGAGAAAATATTCAAACTTCGATGCCAGATTAGTCAAAGAATGAGCACCTGAAATGTTGTTGTTACTTATGGTACTTGTCATAGACAAGCCCGCTGACTAAGTCAGCTATTTTAAGCCGAGTTTGTGCAGTAGCTTCTGAGGGTAATAGCCCCTGAGCCCGCGAGGGCAGAAGTCTGACTTCTACTCATATGAAGATGACACTCACACACTCACTTGCACGATCCCTTTTTACTGGGAGACTCTTTCACACACTTCACGGATAGAACACAGGGTAAAGAACAACCATGGCCGAACCAGGATTCGAACCCGGGACACCCAGATCACGGGGAAGACGCGCTACCCTTAAGCCAAGACGCCGGCACCTGAAAAGTTTATCGACACAAAGAATATCATCAATCACTTAGGCGTGAGAATCAAAGTCAATAGTCTTCTATTCTCAATGAAAATGAGCTTAGTTAATTTTCTACAGTAACAGTTCATAAATCGGAAAAAGAAGTTAAACTCTTCTACTGCATCAGGGTTGAATTAAGCTTTCTTGTAGTTCATAAGCGATGCAAATTAAGGAGCCGTTTTCCTCTTCCAAACTTTCAAAATAATTTAATTTTTTTTTATTATTTTAATTTAATATTTATAAAAGTAGTTTTAAATAGAAAATTTTGACAAAATGAAGCTGTAAAACGCTTAATTGAAAATCGTTTTCTAAAAAGTTAATTTTATCTTATCGCGTATATAAAATATCCAACTGAAATCTGTAAGTAATTTTAAACAAAAAAATTGGCAGAGCTTCCTTCAATACACTCTAAGTAATATTTAGTAACATTTTAAAAAATTATAAATCATTACATTTTATTTAGAATTATAAAATAACAAAATACAAGCCTTGTAAAGAGTAATTAATTAAGATTATTTCTAGAATAATGTTCTAAAGTTATTTTAAACAGTACTTAATTTTGATTTGAGGAAGTTTGATTTCACAATATTCATAAATAAATGAAACCATAATATTAAACAACTCACAAAATATCGCAAAAAACCTCTCGAGGGTTCCCATAGGCAATTGCCTATTTCCTAATTTAATAACCCGGTTCCATACTGCATTATCAGTTATGTTGCAAGGCACTTTCCTATAAAGAAGGCCACAGTAAAAATCTTCTTCTATGTACCTTTTTTTCCAGATATCCAGATTGCGTAAAACATTAGCTTAGAGATAATTATGTAATTGCATTCACAAAATTCCATTACTCAATTCAATAATTACCTTGATAATATTTATTAGTCACATGTCAATACAGAGATGTCGCTGAGTTTGAAACGACAGAAAAAAAAATTGCCTGGAAAATACGAAAATCTTTCCTTTCTCCTTTTTCGTATTATAATTTTTTCAAAAAGTTCTAGAAAATTGTTACTCTACTTCTTTAAATCTCCCAACAATCTAATAGTTATCGAATACTTAGTGTTTACGTGTATTCGAATTTTTAAAGCAGTAGATGTTGTTATCCTCTTCACCAATTAGCTTATTGGAAAGTAAAATAAACCTTTGATACTATGCAAGCAGATGTATTTATTCACATTGCGGTTGTAAGAATTTTAACGATCTAAAAAACATGCTTAAATGAATACTTTTGAACTCATTACTCACGATAAAAGTAAAAAAATATCACCTTTATAAAAAACAAATAATTTTGAATCAATATTGTTGGCATGGCTGCGTTATTAGATCCTCAGTATAAAACAATGATTTCCAGCGGATTTAATGGCTTTCAACAACAAATAGGAATTCTAAACAAGAAAAGGCTTGCTGGACAAGTTTGTAAAATTACTCTACTTCTTTAGGAGAAAAAAGAAAATTTTTGAATATAGAGATAAAAGTGCAAAAAGAGTATTTATTTATATGATGATATAAATTGCACAATACACTATGATATGAGTGTAACTTTTGAATTAAAGAAAAAAAAATTTATATTTACAGTTAAAGATAAGAAAATAATTCATTGTAAATAAACAATTTTAATAAAGACATAAAAGAAAAAGTATACTGAGTATGTCTTCAGTATTTTACTATCCATTACATCAAGTAACTTGGAAAATAATCTACAACAAGAATACATCAAAGATGACGGTGTAAATTGCACAATACACTGTGATATAACTTTTGAATTAAAGAATTTTTTTATATTAGTGTACAGTTAAAGATATTTAATCCAAAATAGACAATTTTAATAAAGACATAAAAAAACAAGTGTATTGAATATTGTTAAACCGTATATATGAAGGCTACGTTTAATAAGTCTAGGTCTTCAGTATTTTGCTACCCATTACATCAAGCAACTTGGAAAGTAATCTACAACAAGAATATTTCAAAGTTGATGACGTAAAGTGCACAATACACAGATATAACTTTTGAATTAAAAAAAAAAAATTATATTGGTGCATAGTTAAAATTAAGAAAATAATTCATTCTAAATAAACAACTTTAATAAAAACATAAAAGAAAAAGTATATTTTGTTAAATTGATTATACGAAAGCTATGTTTAATAGTCTATGTCTTCGGTATATTATTACCTATTACATCAAATAACTTGGAAAGTAATCTACAACAAGAATATTTCAAAGATAATGATGTAAACTGCGCAATTGACTGTGTTATAAATTTTGAATTAAAGAAAAAAAATTATATTAGTGTACAGTTAAAGATAAAAAAATATTTCATTCTAATTAAACAATTTTAATAAAGATATAAAAGAAAAAGTATATCGCGTAATGCTAAATTGATTATATGAAGACTACGTTTAAAAGTCTATGTCTTCAATATTTTTCTACTCATTACATCAAATAACTTGGAAAGTAATCTACAACAAGAATATATCTAAGATGATCATGTAAATTGCACAATACACCGTGAACTAACTTTTGAATTAAAGAAAAAAATTATATTGGTGCACAGTTAAAGATAAGAAAATATTTCCTTCTAAATAAACAATTTTAATAAAAACTTAAAAGAAAAAGGACATTGAGCATTTTTAAACTATTTTACCTCCCATTACGTCAAATAACTCGGAAAGTAATTTACATCAAGAATATTTCAAAAGGCTGCCTTCTTTCCTTTGCAAGCAAAATAATTCAGAAAATCAATTTAATTCCTAAAATTTCATTAAAAGCTTTCTAAATAATTACTTTAATATAGTCTAATTTCAAGCATCATCAATTACTCCTCCATTTCAAATAATTTTCTTTTAACTTAACTGTATAAAATTCTGAAACTGAATAAATAGAATGTTTGTCTCTCAGTTGCTATGTGACCTTAAATGGCGCTCTGTAAGTTTTGACATCTCAGTCCAGCCTTCAGATTAGACGATTATATGACCTCTTGGGTGGAATTTATTTACCTCCTTCGGATTTTGCCAGTTTCGACGCGCGTCTGTTATTCCCCTTTGTCCCCCCGTTGCAGGGTGCCTTCTGGCGCCAAAAGTTATCTGCCAGCGTGGTTTTATCCCACAAAATGTCAAGATCTTGGCGCCCCCTTTTTTTCCAAATGCCTTTTCATCACATATTGAACTTCTTAACTGATCCTACATATTGAGACGCTGTTTCACCTTCAGATAACACCTGACTTGGAAACTGAAAGTAATCGAGTCGATGCGAGAGCACGCGCCGAGGTGCTTAAGGTTTCAGTGAACCCTGCTATTTTTGTTTTAATGGCTCCCCGGTGAAAGAGAAGAACTAGTTGTCATTCTCTTTTTGTAACGCTTAAAGCCAATTTATTTTCTTTCAGGATTTTTGTAACAGCGTTGAAGACTTAACTTGAGAAATAGCATGTTTCTTGAGAGTATTTTTGAAAAATACATTTATTCTTGAAAGAATAGTTTGTATTTTAAAGGGAAAGAAAGAAAAGTCTTACAATTTCAATTACTTTTCCCATCTTTTGAGAAAGAATTGATATATAAGCACATGCGTGGCTGAGAAGAAGAAATTTTTGGAAATTTTCATTTCGATTTATTTTTCTACGGGAGGCATAATTTAAGAACAAAGAATAAGTGGTAAGAAATACCTCAGTCTACATTGCGACACAAGAGCAGAAATTTTCCCTTCAATAGTTTTTACTATGAAATTTTAACAGGGATTTCTTTAACAAGTGTCGATTTAGACAAGGGAATTTTAGGTATCTTTAAAAGAATGTTGTAAGCATTAGGGATTGTTTTCCCTTGACTCGGAGCGTGTGAAAATGCTGAGACTAGTAATTTTAAAGCTCGCGTGTAAAATTAATTAAATAAAAAAGTGGGAATTGGAGCAGGAAATAAGAGAACATTTTAGAATGAAGTTAATATGAGCTAAATTAAGATTATATATAAGTAGTCATATCTAAAATTAAAAATATTTTGGAAACAAAACTAAATAATTTCGGAATCGCAACTAAAATGATTTCTTATTCAAATTAAAACCAAAAAAGGAACAAAAAAAGCGCCATAGTATTTAGAGAGCTTAAATGCAGCTACTACTAAAACACAGATGAATTGAGACAATAGTAATGAAAACCAAGTTAATAGGGAAAAAAATTAACTTTTCCTATTAACTTGGTTTTTATTACTATTATATATATATATATATATATATATATATATAATATTATCTGGTCTATTATCTCTTCCTCTATTACACAAAACTCCATAGCTTTTTGCTGTGGCATAGATTGCAGCTCTATAAGGTCTTCGGTAGTTTGGCTATTTCTTCCACCAGCTCATCAATGTCGTTGCTATCCACCTTTAGCCCCATACTATTAGACAGAGACACAATCTTGTCGATTAAGGCTTGACAATCTCGAATTCTTGTTCGACGACGCTGTTCAGCCAAAACTTCTTCCAAGTAGATACAATGATTTTCTTCAAACAAGTTCTCAGCACAGACTAAACAGATCAATCTGCATGTGACATTTCGGTATCTCCCCTTCACTTGTTATGCGAAACATCACTCGTTAAGTAAGTAACTTTTTTTTCTATTTTGTTTCGCTTGTTATGCAAGGTTTAATTGTAGAAAATACTGCTATAGTTAAAAAACTTCGAACTCAAATTTTCAAAGACTCTTCTCGTTTTTGTTATTCTTGAATTTAGCTTATAAATCAAAGAGCAAATAATTTTAAATATATAATATTCGAATTATATTTATAACTGAAATGTTTATATTAAATAAAACCACTAGCACTTAGCACTATAAAACACTATACTGCAGTATATACTTATATACTGCAGTAAAAAAAGTAGATAATAAGAAACAACAGCAAACATTTTTGTTATTGATGAGAATAAATGCGGCGAGTGAGTTTGTTTCGTTACAAATTATTTTTCGGCGTTTTTGGCCTTATCTTTAATCCTTTCAAATATAATCGGGCTCAAATTGCAAATATGTCTATGTTTATTTTCAATTAATAGCATGGCCGGAAATTTAGTTTGAAATGATATGATGTGTTGAAAGGCATTGAAAATTCATCGCTTTATCGGAAGCATGCTTATATCAATCTGCTCTTATTAACCAAAAATTACAAATCTAAAAAAAAAAAGGTATTCAAGTGATTATTTCATGAAATATCTAAAAGCGGATCTCTTTCTTCAACAGAAACATTATCTAACATAATAACCGAAATAGAAAACGGATCTCTTATCGGTGCCGAAAACGGAAGAAATATGTACTAATAAAGTGAAGGAGAAAGTGTGCCTCCGTGTTGACCTTTCTGAGATGTACAGTTTGGCTTACTGTTACCAAATACTTTGGGAACTGGAAATGTACACATCGGAGTGATTTAAAAAAAATTAATTAATTAAAAATGGAGCGAAATTTTGATTTTTTCAACCATTTCTTCCATACATAGAACTGCTCAAAAATAGTTTTTATTTTATTTTAAAGTTTAAAAGAAAATGTCATAACAATGCTATAAATATATTTGACTGACAATTTTTTCACCTAAATTTTAAGTTAAAAAAATTTCCATAATTTTTTTACAATAGATTTCATTGTTGTAATGAAATTCTAATCATTTTTAATATTTCATCAAACAATCACGAGATTTTCTAACATTTTTAAAAATGAAGAGAAAAAGATTTTGTTGCTTATTTACAGTTTACAAGAGAAATCAGAAATTACTATGATGTCAGGGAATTTGACTCCATTTGGAAAGTTCATGTATATAATAAATAAAAAGGATGTACAGCTATTAAAGTTACACAGTTTTAATGTCTCGCCCGACTTCACGTTTACTAATATATTATTGAGGGAATCATGAACATGTAGAGATGTAACTGAAATTAAGCACTAAATTAAACACTTAAATAATATTCATAACTTTACTTATTTTTATTACTACAACTCTATTTTTGTTAACAATAATAGAATTTTATGTTTCGCCAACAGGTTTCAAAGAAGACTTAAATTGAAATGGATGAAATTGGAAATGAATGATTCCCCATTTCCAAAAGGCTATTGTCCGAAATAGAATAACCTTATATAATAATATAAGTAACCTTATGAATAGATGAATTATATAGAGAAACCTTCTGAATAGATCCATTGATGCTAATGATTATTAAAGTATATGATAATCATTGAAAATGTAAATTCATCATTTGATTTAATGATTGAAATTATAGCTGGATAAGGAAGTGTTCACTGATAATGAATTGTAAGTATTTCGAAAAATACTAAATCTGTCGCTATTAAAAACATCAACATTTCGGGAGTCTGTATTTTTAAACACCGGAGATAGCAATCCCTGGACCATGCCTAATGTACCTTCTCTGTAATCATTTCCTGATCCCGAGAGCTTTGTTTTTCATATGAAATCATTATCTATATCATTCATATTCCATATCGTTTTGGAAATATAAAATGCACCTATAATCCAACATTCTATCTTTCTCTTCGCAAACATAGCGGCACAATTCTTTTGTATATATTTTTTTAAATTAATTTTTTTTGTATGTTCTATAATTTAACATCAATGCAATAAAACTTGGGTATTCCAGAAATGATGTCATCCATTATCTTCCGCATTTTTTGCGAAAGTTATGCGTCATAGTGGTAAATTTTTATGAACTTCCAACACGAATTCTTGTTCTGCACTGTTTATTCGATCTTGATGAAGTGTCCTTTATCTTTCTGAAAATAAATCTTTCTTATGAATTACTTTATTAACAGATTTTTACTTCAGTTTTCTTAATCAATAAAACATTTATAGTTTATTTAAATTTAAATATATGTTTTAAGTTTTTATGTTTTTTCATCAACATACTTTAATATAATTTTTATATCAAACTACTATGGAGATTTGAATAGGCAAACTCAATAGCCTACCTAGGGTCGTCAGGCATAGGGAGAACCGGCAAGCTGATTAATTAACACAATAAAATGTCATTAAGCTAACTGACAAATAAATAAACTTGTAAAAATGTAAAATTAATAAATTATTTTAAAAAAATGAGGATAGTATTAATACTTTTTCAAGTTTAATTGTACATGTTTCTATTTGTTTCATTTAGATCGTATAATATTTCCACGTTCATTTAACTATTATAGTATTTATAGATGCCAAATGTGCACTTAAATAAAATAATTTTCAAACATAGATATCATGTAGTCGTGAAACGCCATATAAATAAATAAATATGCTTTTTCATAATATTACTAAAATAAAAGCAATAACCTGAATTAGATTATCAGCATACTGATTAAATTAGAAATATGCGGAAATGTAATACTAAATTGATCAGAGTCAAGAATTATAGTACATGAAAAAATACGCTATAAAATCATAAAATTAAAGTTGCAATAATTGTTTAAGTATTTTTTAATATGAATTTCAAAAACTTGATATCATAAATTTTCGAGACAATTTGTATAGAATTAGAAGTAGTAGTTTTATAAATTTAAGCACATTTTATAAACGAGGTATATTAATTTTTTTTTAAATAATTACTTTCTGATATTTAGTCTTTTGCATGCAAAATTTACCAGTCGATTTTAAATTAACTTCCCAATGTGCTACACCAGATGGTAAAATTTGCATGGAACAAATAAGAAAGCTAGTAAATATATTGCAATAGCATTATCATTCGATCCTGAATCCTATGTTTCAACTTTCAAATCGGTACTTTTCCGTTAGCTGGGCGCAAATGTCACCAATTGTGAATCAAACGCGAATTTGGCGGAATTCTACATTATTTGGCGATTTTGCGCTTCCGCCCGGCTAACGGAAAAGTACCTTCAAATCTCTTGCATATACGTAAGTTAGCTTAAATTCAATTGAAAAATTTGAACCGTTCGGATAAACAAACAAACGAAAAAAAGCTAGTTAATAAAAACGTGCTAAAAAAGGACGTATGCGCAATTTTAATACCTTGTGTATTTAGTCAAAATTAACCAATAAACTTTAACTAAGCCATGTCATCAATCTTCAGATCATTGATCTAATGATATCAATTCATATTCGCTTACAACTACTTATAATGCAACTGCGCAAGCAATGCAATATCTAATTTTAAGTTTTCATGCTATGTGTATTTGGTGTTCGACTTGATTCCATTAAATTTCTAACAAGGATCAATATGAGTCACGGTCGCTGTTCGGTTATCGGAGTTATGCACTTTTATGTTATAAAGATTTCAATAGGAAATATATCAAAAAATCACATCCCATGCTAAAATGGTATGTGCTTATACCGTTATACGTCTAAATTCATTGGGTCATTTCATGCGATAACCAACACAAATTTTCCGCTATTTCGCCTGGGAAAGATGCAACCGGAAAAGCTTAAAATTCCAGAAACACTTTTCCCCCTCGAATAGGAAGTCGAATTGCATAAGGATGGGGCAATAACCTTGAAATTATAAATTCATTTCATTTTCCATGCAGACCCAAAAGATCGTAAACTGCGGAAGGCCTCAACTGTGTCCAGTCAGGCAGGGCATAGGTTATTTGGGATTTGATTTACAGGTGCTTCATGAAAGTCAAAACGAAAACACATCGCGGCATTCTATCTTTCGCTTTCTTTTGTTTAGAATGGTGACGAGCAAGGATTTTTGGGTGGAGTTTGAGAGTTTTTGTATGTTTTTCTTAGTCGTTCTTTTTGTTTCTAATGTGGAGAAGAGCTCGTGGCAGTCCTGACTGAGCGATAAGATCTTGTCTGTTCTTTAATGTATAAGCAGAAAAGGCTAAGTTGATATCGATCTGGCAGGGAATCACTGGAGAAATCACTTTAGAATTGTTGTTTATGGATTTAGTTGAAGAATTTTTTTTTTTTTCTCTTTTCTTAGATATTTGAAATAGATCCTCTTTTAAGTTGATAATTTCTTTTTGTTTTGTTTGATGGATGGAACAAAACAGATTTCACAAAGGAAAAAAAAATTAAACAATCATTCTTTATTATATTAGCAAAAGATTTATTAATGCAATTCTGGCGGACAGTTCCTGTAGAGATAACCAGAGAATTTTAATATGTTATTCAAAGAAAGTATTATTATTATTTTAATATTTAAGTGAATGCTATTTCCTGAGAGATTGTTAACTTTTTTTAAAACAACTATTTTGTGATTAATAATTTTTTTATTACATTTTTATTGTAAGATAATTTCGAGATAGAAAAGAAACAAAATGGAAAAAAAAAAGAGGTGTTGTGAAAAGATAATTGTGAAAAACTCTGAAATAGTCCAATATCATTTTTTGTTGTTTATTTATTAATTTTTTATAGTCCAGTCCAAATCTGTTACTTGAGCACACAAATCCAAGAGCTTTTTTTTTTTTTTTTTTTTTTTTAAAGGAAGTTATGGATAAGGAATATATGGAAGTTAAAATACTTTTTCCCTCTGCGTAAAGCGAATGTAAGTCAAAAAAACTTATTTAATTAATTAATATTAGAAATAAAAAAATAAATTCTTCTAAAATAATTATATCATCCAATTCATTGCAAGAAAGAAAACTGTTTGTTAAAAGATATTTTCGTTATCATCTTCATCGTTGTTGTTGTTCCAAAAGAATATATACAGATGGTATTACGTTTTAAGATAATATATCAAAATGACGATTTTTTTTCCTGTGAAATTTTAACCGTATTAGAAAATAAAAAATCTCTACTTTCTTGAAATTCTCTTTTCTATATCCGTTTGAATTCAATAATTAGAAAATTTTTTATCATCTAAAAACTTACTTGAATAATCAAACACTTTTATTTCAAAATTAAAAGAATTTCAATTTTAAAATTTAGCAAATACAGATTACTTTCTATAGATTAAATAAATTTTTAAATTTCTCTATAAAGAAATGAAAATAAGAGTTACCGACTATTTATTTATATCATGTTAGCTGAAAATTTTTCCAGTCGGATTTTATATACCATATTTTGCATCCCAAATGTATTGCAAGTGTTTGCAAATTTTAATCATCGGTTCATCTAACCTCAGTCAAATGCTAGAAAAATATGAAAAACTAATAAATAAAACTAATAAACTAATAAACGCTCGAAAATTATATATTCATTCTCCCCCAGTACCAGATAAAATATTTTCATCCTAAATTTAATTTTTATCATATAAATTTAATTATAGAGACACTGACGAATTTTTTTGAAATTCTGAATAGTTTGTTTGAATAAGCTTATTTTAATGATAGCTCCATGAAAAAGTTTCCCTTTGGCTTTAACATGCAGGCTTATTAATTTTTAGAAGCCATTGACTCATGAATTGATATGTCGAATAAATAATACGTTGAAATCAGTATCCTATGTTATTAATAATAAAATTATATTAATGAAATTAATAGATTGCTGAAAATAAACAACAGTCGTTGAATGAAATTATTCAGAAATCGTTAAATATCAATGTTGAAAATTTTAATCTTCAATTAACAATAATGAATATAAATTTGCCGACTAAAAAAACTGAAATGAAGCGATCAGAAGAATCCGAAATCAGCGATCATCTCTTGTGTAAATACGTTTCCGGCTTAATTTCCTTTTTATCTATATAATTGGTTCTAACTATATGTTTTATTTTATTTTTCTTTGATAATATCATTTTACGAATAATGATTTAATAATAAAGAGAATTTCTCCTTGTGTTTATTTATTCGTATCGTTTCCTGTAATTCTATGAATTATAAGTAAACAATATAAGTAAAATAAAGAGTGAAGTATTTGTGTTTGCATTGATAAAATGCCGGCTTTACAAATCACAAGATCTTCTATAAAATCAACTTTTATAATAAAAAATTTTTAAGAAAGTTATTTGTTTTCTTTTGCCTATGTGAACGAAACCAATTTTATTTAATCTTTTTTGAAGAAATAACTCAAAAAAAAATCTAAGGTGATTCCTTCCAACTTTTATTTTTTAAGCCCTCAAAAGATATATTTAAATTTCCATGAAGATTATTTTATCACTCTTCATAGATAAAGATAATTGTATGAAATTATAAAATAAAGAATTCTATGAATTATAAAATATTAGGATAATAATACCGTGTCAAGCATATTAAAGTTTTTCTCTGTTTCATTAGATTCAATTAAATATTATATTATTTATAAGCACCGAGCATCTGTTTATAAATAAAATTGTGTACAATCATAGATACCATGCTATCATTAGTCTTAATAAATAAATAAATAACATTTTCAAAAAGTTACTATAGTAAAAAAAATTAGTTTGATTAAATAATTAACATGTTGATTAAGTTAAAAATATATTGAAATGTGAAAATAAATTGACTTACTTATTAAAAAAAGTGTCCCGATAATGTAGAATGCCAAGGACTATAACGTGCCTAAATTCACCATAACAACGCATTAAAATTCAGATGTCTTCTTAAAATATAATTTTTATATTTTAAGAACATTCTTTTATTCTGTTTTAAGGATTTCTGTTTACCATTGCAGAGACTCAGATAAAGAAATTTTATAATTCCTGTTTTTTGAGTGATTTCCAAAATAATTTGTAATTTTTTTATATCTTTGAAGGAAGTTATTCAGAGATATTGAATATAAATAACAATATAACTGATTAATATGGCTGATAAACTTTAATACATGAAAATTAAATTTCAGATAAATGACAGAGAATAAGCGTTTGTGGAAACTTCACATACATAATATTAAAATAGTGGAAAATAAAAGTAGAAAGTAGTTTCACTTCTTTTAATGAAATAAATATCAAAAGTTTTAGTGAGAAATTAAAACAAAATATTGTCGGGATAAAGGAGTTTAAGAGAAACTTTTTGTCACTTCTTCAGAAAAAAAAACAACCAATTTCATATAATACCAGATGCTCCCACTTTAATTTCTGTTTTAAATCAGTTACTCAAAATCTTCAGAAGAAGACATCTTAATATTTCTAGTAATACAATCATCGAACTTAACTGATTCACAATACTTTTGCATGCATTTGTTCATACAAGTTGCACAATTGCAGTAAAAATCCTTCATTGGGTAAAATTTCTCTTCTCTGCCGAACCACTCTAGTTGCTTCTTGTAACGGCATGCCCAATTCTATCATGAGAAATGCTATTACCACCGCAGCTGAACGGCTTATTCCTTGCTTGCAATGAACCAAAACGCCTTTACCAGACTGCAAAGCTTCTCGCATAAATGCTATTGTTTCATTAAAATGCTGGTGCAAAGGGTAACCCATGCTGTCGATGGCTGGTATACCTAGAAATCTGATTCCTGCTGCTGAATAATCTTTTTCACTCAGAGGTTCTATCATGTTCAAATATTCATCTGAGCCATGAGCGGCGTTCAAGACATACCCTATGTTGTTCTTGAGTAGCTGGTTGAGGTTTTTTGCTGAAGCCGCATTCCCTAAGAAAATGCCTGGAAACACTTCGTCGCAATCATCTGTCGGAAATTCTTGTTCTCCTGATGGAAATAGGCAAATATTTCGAAGTTCTTCTACGGTACATAATGGCTCCTTTGGCGGAATGTTCATTCTGAAGTAAAATATTGGCAGGCGGTAGGGTTCAAAAACTAATTAGATTCTTGCGAGCTATAAAGAAAATTAAAAGAAAAAAAAGAAAAAAGAAAGATTGATATCTTTTTATTTAGAAAAATCATTGAAATAAAAAAAAAATCTGAAGAAAATTAGGTACAGTTGTTGTAGTCAACATAAACTTTGGAGCCACAGTGCATTATGTACCGCAATACAGCTGTGTTAGGAAGGAAATAAATTTGCAATATCTGGGGCGTTTGACTCAAAATTTGTCTTCTATTGATGAAAGGAAACTTAAAACCGGTAATCATAAGTCATAATATGACTAAAAGAATTAGACCAATAACAAATAATAAAGCTTTTGCAGTTGGGATTGGACCATGCTTTTCTCTAAATTAAAGTAAATACATTTATAAAGAGTGTCCAGAGATTTATTTCATTTGAAAAATTTATTCTTTATTTAAATAATGGAATTGCAAAAACTAGAAAAAATATTCAGCGTTATGATTTTTAAACACGAATCGGATAATTCAGATTGAACTCGACAGTTCTTCAATTTTAAAAACTGACGAGTACTATAGAATATGTCATAACATGTCACGTCAAAACATATATTTATTACTAATATGTTTTATTTACTAAAGAAAGATAACATACCGTTGGTTGCTTGGTTGGATTTTATATCTGTTTCATTGAAGATTCTCCCATGTAGGCAGGCCTAATTCACGTCCAATTCATTGATAAAAAATTTGGCAAAATAAGTAGCGGTTAATCATAGCAACGGCTTCGTGTCTGCGAGGCCAAGGTTCGATCCTAGACCTGCTTTTTTAATTTTCCGTCCGCAAAAAGACTGAGAATTCTCTAATTCCGTCGCCAATCTGGTGGATTAGTCTTTCAAAATTACTTCCTTTTCCGCTTTAGATAGCTACGATGAGCTAGCTATACGCGTGGAATTTTCTGGATTTTTTCAAAAATAACTAATCAAAATAGTGAATTAAATCAGTCCCCAAAGTAAGACACGTGCAACGTAAATCCATTAAAGTTCTCTATTTTCCCATAAATAAAATATTATTTTTCTGTTAATGATTAGACCATAACAATTAATTAAATAGTTATACCAAATTTCATGGCGTTAGAGTTTTATGCGCTCGTCTAAACTAGTTTCACTTCATTTTAATCTTTCCGTAAACTTACAAATTGTTATTGCTATTCCAAATTATAAAGTGGAGGTACTCGTGACCACTTTGTCACACCGCGGGACTCCAAAACATCACGACGTTGCCGTTCATCTTAGTCATACAACTTCGATTCAAATTACAAAGTTTAATTTAAAATACTCTTCCTCTATTTTCAAATATGGATTTTAGCAAATCAATCAATACAATAAAGACTTTCAGAAATTTCATGATGGTATACTTTTCTTGGAACATTTATAAATAAAGGCTGTCGCGAAATGAAGTCAAATGTATTGTTATACATCAAATGCATACCATAATATGTATTGTTATACATCAAATGCATGCACATTTAATTTTAGGAGCATTCATTTGGAAAGATGAAAAGGGATGCAATATCACAGAATAATGCAAAACAGCATGCAATTAGATATTAGATGACATGCGTTGTTATTTATTATATGTGACATATGAAGAGAAAATTGAAAGATATTTATGCATTTTAGAATTACTACACATTTTAAAACTGAAAATTAAGTGTATATTACATTATTTTTAAAATTACTTCTTTATATTCCGAAATTTCATTCTCAACCTGCTGTATAATTTTAATTTAATTTCCATCTGAATGTTTTCCTTTTTTTTAATACTTGTACATTATGTTCGTTTTGAAAACTTTAATACTTTTCAATGCTTTCATATAGCATTGAATGTAAAGATTTTTTTTTATCATAAAAAACGGTCGACGACATTATAAGCCGACATTACACGAAAAGCTTAGCTTCTGTGCGCTTTCGGAAAGTAAAACCTTTAAAGAATTCACGTCCAAAGTCTCTAGTTCAGTGGCAGTAAGACTTGAATGGTGAATGTCTTTAATTACGTATTTAGGTTTCCTAGAGTTTTGAATTTAAGAATTCTTTCACGATGATGCCTTAATTTTAAGGCACATTTGCAAACAACAACAATTTAAAGCATTTCCACCATAGCGATGTGAAAGGAAAAGGTGCGAGAATCTGGTCTTTCATTCAGTGATTTTCAGAAATGGCTCGAGTGAAGATTCAGACAGCTTTTATTGTAAATGAATGAAAAAAATAAGTGAAAGTATATGCAATAGCTCTATCTCTAGACAGAAAATGAAAATAACAATAGTTTAAAAGTTGTTTTGAATCTAGAAAAGTATGAATGGAAAGTAAGTGATGAAATAAGTTTCTTACAGAGAAGGATTCATAATAGAGAAAAATGCTTTTTAGGATTTATTGAAAAAAACAGGTAGAAAGAAGTTTTAGAAGCGTAAAATTTAGGCTGTAAACACTTTTTTTCGAATATTCCCAAATTCTTAATTTAATCTTTTTACTATGTCCTAAATATTTCAATTATTGGCACAAAAAAAGCAAAAAAAATAAATCACATCGAGTCTTTCAATTTAATATTGAATCTTGTTGGTATTCTACAACTATGTAGTAACTACATTTTTCGCCGTATCTTCTACAGTTTCCGAGGTACAAACTCTAACCCAAAAATTTACTGTTGCGAGGCATTACTATACCTTTATATAAGAATTGTTTAATTACGTCCAAACGCTCTTTTGGAGTCGCGACTCAGACATGCTGTTTTAATGTATGCGAATTAATAATAATTAGTTATAGCCTAAATTTTTTGTTTTATCTGCATTTTTTTTATGCTGGATTGCAGCAAAGATTAATCAGCTGAGGTCTGCAGCTGTTAATATATTCTTGCTTCACTGGTAGATTTTTTCCCTTTTCTATTCAGCATTTTTTATACTTGTAATTCACAATATTTTTTTTTTCTGTTTGTATATCCCCTCTTGTTTCTATCTAAATTTAATGACAAGTTTTAATTTGTGTGCTCTTGAACTTTATGTATAGAAAAGAATTCTCAGCAAAGAATCAAAATTATTAAATGCGAGAGAGAATTGCACGATGGAGACGAAATAAAGCCAAGAGACTTTTTTAGCATTATTTTTGTATTATTAGATCTCCACGGAAACGCGAATTTCAGCATCTTCGGAATCGAATTTTATCATTCTTGAAATCGATTGATTTTCTTTTATGTAATGATCTAAAATTTTTGTAATATTTCAAGCACTTGTAGCATAATTTTTTTTATTATTCATAATCGTATTTAATTTACTTCTTAGTGTTTAGGTTTGACAGAATTCATTATTTTTATAAAGTTCAGTGTTTTTTTTTTCCCCTAAGCCTGAGTCATACCTGATTTCCTTTTGTCAATGGATATTTGTTACAAACAGATTTTAGTTTTGATTTGATTTGTGCATTCGTGAACATAATGAATAGAGAAAGATTCCACTGTAAGGAAACAAAACTTTAAATGTTACTATTTATTTACATCTAAATTGATCTGCAAGTAATGTATTTTTCATTTCTTAAGCATTCTGCCAAAGTGCAGCAGATTTTCTTCTACAGCTTTCATCAGTTAATCTGTGACAAGCTAATATATATCAGATTTTATATCGCAACTTTTGTTAGTCCATATGTGACAATCAAAACTGAGATACTGTTAACAAGATAACATCCGGTCTAGAAGGGCACAATTTTATTAAAATTAGGCACCAAACTTAAGAGTTGTACTTGATTCCATACTCCAGTTACGTAAACCAAAATTTTCATTAGAACCGAGTGTTTTGGATGAGTTTTGCTTAAAAATTCATAATCGTATCATTTTTTATTTTATTCAAAGATCAAAATTTAACCTGTTATCCATGATATGTTATCCAGTAACTGGTTCATACCCACGAAATACACAAATTATCCATTTTCTTAAAATGACCGAACTTCTCTACACCAAATGCAGTTATTGGATACATCTTACACAAAATATTTTTTTTTAAAAAAAAAGGAGTCTTCCAAACGGAAATTAGCAACTTTTCGCAGGTATGAATCAAGTGCTCTGTAGCGGAAGTTAGCTGAAGGATGTTTACACAATGTTAAGGTCGTTTCCCCGTCTTTCTCAGCCGTTTTCATTTTTAGAAACACTAACAAATTCCCTGTAGCCCTGAAGATAAACGGTGCTCAGAGTTATTTTCTCACATACACATAAAAAAAAAAGATTAATACGTTAAAACGATATTGATACTCAAGCAATAGCTCGTCTTTGGAGGAAATATCAGATGGCATTTTTATTTGAGTACATTATATATCTTTTTTGATATTAATTTCTTTTATTCCCTTTAATGGTCTTCATTGCATATTACTAAGTACGTTGTACGTAATCCTAATGGGCAACAAATTTCATAATTCATTTGATTAGTCATTATCAATAACAGCAAGATATTGATAGAAATTAATCAAATCGAAAGCAACGATATCGTAGTATTGTTGCTTTCGATTTTTTAAAAATTCTGCTTGCACAAAGATAAGGTTATTATCATTGTCCAAATTTTTTGTTAACCACTGAAATAAAGTTATGTTTCAGCATGAAGGCTTTTCCTTTAGCTCGAATAATAATCGACTTAATTTATTTAAAAACAAATCCAGAATAAAGCTAAAAAAAGATGATAAACGTATCATTTTTGAAGTTCAAGAATTTAATAAAAAGGAAATAAAAAAGATGTCGGATATGTCTGCAAAAGAAATCGATAATTACTTTTAGAAATCAGAGAGTCAAATCTCTCCGAAACTTTCTCGCATCTTCCTAATAAATGTATTATCCCCTCTGCCCCATATAAAAATAATCGATCTTGAATTTGACCATGAATACTATGCATGCTCAAGCTTCCATTTTCAGAGTCGAGTAGATGAGCATTTAGTGCTTTGTATTGTAGAAAACAAAAAAAGCTATGTTCAACTGTCTGAAACCAAAATTCAACATGAAATTACGGTTTCAGAAATAACTTTCTCAAATTTCAAGTATTTAAGTTGTTGCATTTTTTAGTTATTGCAATCACATGTATGGGAATATACAGATTAACAAATGCTCAAACCATAGACGAATATGGTTCAACACTTTGATAGAGATCGACGCTTTGAATGTTAAAAGTGTGCACCAAACTTTAATAAAGTATCTCTTTATGTTTTGCAGCTGTTACGTTCATTTGTATTCGCTCAAACAGACGGAGAAATTTCCAATTAACAGAAAACAATATAAAAAATCTATATATTTGGTTTATGTAGAAGTCTGAAATAAAGATTCGTCAAAATCTGGATTTCGAATTTTTTGAAGATTACAATATTTTCTCTATATAAAAGAAAGTAAACAAATGCATGCATTGAGAAGAATGGAATAACATTAAAAAATATGTTTAGGAAGGAAAATTTGTAAAGAAATTATTTTTATTGCAGTTAATCAGTGATTCATTTATATTCCATCTTTTAAATTATTTCACTTCTACTGTTTCTAAATCTCGATTTATCAATGCAGTTATCTCATGTGGCTATGTAGTCACACAAGCATCTCACCTAGAACTAAATGTTACTTTATACTTTTAGTTCTAGGTGAGATGCTTGTGCTTGTAATAGATGCAGCACATTTGATATGTCTACATAAATACGAATTCGCTCTTTCGTAGCGTTTAGTTTGATTGTTCGTGATAAATTGTTTTGTAAATATTGGCATTTAAAATAAGAAATTTTTAATCAAATTAATCTGATAAGAGATAAATTCCATAAGAAAACTTGTTCTTATTCATTGTTTTATTGTAAAGTATTTGAATATGGATGAGGAAATAAATATGCATTTCGTTAAAAATCAAATCAGAAAATAATGGGTAACACTTAAATAATATAAACATTTTCAAACTCATTTTAAAAGAATATAATAAAATACTTTCTCGTTTATACTTCATTTCTGGAATTCTTTTTCAATCAATATTCTTAATTCTTTACGAATCATATTTCTGTATTTTAAATTTTTATTGCGAATTATATTATTGGCTCTTAAATTTTATTAAGTAAACAAAAGAATTGTTTAAATACATTACCTTTAAATGAGCTCGCACTGCTTTAGCTTGAACTCTCAATGCACAGATTTATATTGCCGCTGAAGAAACTAGTAACTTAAGAATTCTCTTGAAAATATAATTTCTTATTATTTCAAATGAATGTTTTCGAGAACTGTTTTAACTGTGTATATTAATGACATTGTTGCATAAATAGTAGGTATTGTGAAACAATGAAGCATTATCGAGCATGAGAAATCGGGAAATAAATAATAGTTTTCCTTGTTTAACTAAAAAATTATTCGATTTATAAATCTCGCTGATTCAGGTTCAACATCACACTTACTATCACAGGGTAAGTACTTACACTTAAACTCTGTGCCAAACTTTATTTCTATTCATCTAATTCTTTATATTTTGTTATTATCTTATTAATTTTTATTTAGACAAGTAGAGAGAAAAACTTCCATTTAATGGACTTCGTTCAAAATTTGTGAGAAATATACAAATTTGACATGTGGTATAAAAACTAAGCGCCAAATTTTCTTTATCTAGGTGAAATAGTTTTTACTTTCTTGCATACATAGTATACAGAAAGTATAGTAATCGTCAAAAAATTCGAACTCGAGATTTTGACGAATCTCCACGCTTTAGATCTATCTACCTGAGTTCGAAAAATATATTTTTGGAAAATGTCCATCTGTCTGTGTCAAAGATAACCCAAAAACGCTTTGATCTATACGGATAAAATTTCATATATGGTCTTTAGATCAAATTTGCAGATTTGTATCAAATCTTGAGCAAAATCCACTCAGAAAAAGTCTGTCTATCGGAATATAATTTAACACGATAAATACAAAACGAAGGCTAGACCGATAAAATTCGAATTAATATTTATAGTCTAGACACCTTTCAAATTTTGAGCCAATCCAACAAGGGATTGACAGTTTATCGGCCTGCATTCTCAGAAACATGTAAATGTGATATCTTAATGATGCTGTGACTTAAATACATAAAATTTTGAAAGTTATTTTGTGACTACAACAATAGTTCTGTATAAAAATTTGACTTCAATCTGTTGGGAAAAAACGTATCTAAAACACAAATTTGATTTTCAGATACTATTAGCCAAATGCCAGAATTTAATCGCCAAATTAACTCGCCAAAGATTAAACGATAAAATCAGTAAAACTGCTATATTCACGCCAAAGTTTAATATTTCCTAACTATTATACATTAATGCCATGCAAGACCTTCTCTGGGATAACACCTTTATTAAAGAGTATGCGAGAAACATTTGAGATGACTACTCCTGCTGCTTAAGTTATGATGTTCACAAAAAGACAAACAAACATGTTTGCAAAATGTATTTTTCGGAGTGAGAAAGGTCAGTAATGTGGATAGTACTATTTTTTTTTTTTTTTGAAGTTGCAATACTTTGTCTCGGTATTAGTAATATTTAGGGCCTTCAAGTTTACTTGGCGATTTTCAGATTAAGCCAAGCTCACTTAAACATAATGCAAACACGTAAAATCACAGTAGCTTGGGGCTAAAACAATGTTCACGTTACATCACAGTAACTTGGCACTAAAACTCGAAGTCGTAAGTATCAATCAATGCTTTTCTCTTTTTACCCTTCGTTTACGAGAAAGTAAAAAAAGATGCGATAGATTAAAATCCCTCTTCAATACGCGTAGAAAGACTATACTAAAATACTTTTTCATTTTTTTTTTTTTGCCTTAAAATTCATTTCTGTAATTTCTTTTTTATTCTAAATTCTTTACGAATCATATTTCTACCCTTTCTACCCTGTTGAAGACTAAAAAAACTGAAAGAAGATGCCAGAGACGGCACGAAATCGCCATATGATGGCTTCACATCACGTCATGCAGATTGTCGGTTCACATCAATTGGCGAAACTGTCCTAAATCATGTCATCTTAGGATGTTAAAAACGACTTTTTTTTTTTTTTTTGTTCTTTAAGATTTATCAGATTCTTATATTTCTGTTAATTATTTTTTGGCAGTTGCTTCAGCTGCACGTAACTACAGACAGTAAAATACTCAAATGAATTTTTTTTAGGGAGATCTGCATAATATTCGAATTCTGGTTTGTCTTTTTCTTTAATATGCCTGAAATAAATTTTGAATCTTTCTTACGTTTTATGATTAACAATTATGTTCTTGACATTTTCGCTATTCTACTTATTAATATTTTCTTATCAGGCAGATATGATTTATGGCTCGATAAACTCAAATCTTTTTTTTTATTGTTCCATGGCTTTAACAAAATTCTATTTTATCCAGAAGAATAAGAAAATACAGATGCGCATTTCGGCCGAAAAAACGAATTATTTTCGAAAAATTATGCACATTCTTTTCTCACAAAAACTGTATCAGAAGGAAATTAATGCTTCTTATATTATAGATTATTATATAAAAAGAAGCACGTGTTTTTTTTCTTCTAGAATTAAAAAAAAAAATTCTAATAAACTGATGTTCTGTCTATATAATCCCAAGTGTAATCATCCAAATTTTGATTTAACAACGAATATCTTTATACTACTAATAAAGTAGAATATATGAGTGTTCAAAAAGTCAGAACATTTGATTTAGAGCTATTAAATTTGGCACAAATATATTTTGAATGATAGAAATGTGGATCTCGGAGATAATTTTTTTTCTTTTACTCGACGTTTTTCTGTGATAATTGTCTACAATATAATTGACAAAAGTAATTCTCTATAATTTAAAATTTTTTTTAAATAATGAATATTTGTTATGCAATTTTTTTTCTGAATTTTGGAAAATTTTAAATATATGTTTACATTATTTTCACCAACATTTTCTATTGCTGAAAAGAAATTCAAACTGATTTTATTGTTTCATCAAATAATCAATCATGTGATTTTCTTCCATTCCAGAAAGTTACGTAAAAATGATTCTGTTAATTATTTTGGCAATTTTCGTGAGGAATGCGAGAATGTAGTTATAAAAGGCAATGTGCAGTTTGTAGAGAAATCATCCTATGGATTTATTACTTGTACTTGACTATTATGAAGATTTACATACAAAATACCTAGAACAGAGTATTTGTTGCTATTGGAGATAGGCTAGGACCGAACTCGCAACGTTTGAGTTCTTAGCCGATTAACATGATCACAAGACAAAAGTAATTACTCGCGTCTCGTAGCTGTTATCTGGCTTATGAAGCGTCACCACATATTAAAATAATATGGTGCTGATGTCTATTACAATCTCATATTTAAAAATACATTATTTAGATAATAAATATCAAGGTATGTATAAGAGATTTAATTGGATTAAAAATAACCAGTATTCCCGATAAACCAATTGATCGCCAAAGGTGGCTAGAAACAAATTGTATGTTACCTTTATTGCCAATCAGTTTTGAAGAGAAGCTGCGGTTTCAATTAGCATTAAAAGTCTTTTATTTAGCCTACACAATTTTTTAACTTAGAAGACTTAGAATTAAACTTTATAAATCACTTCTTAACTATTTCTAGATTATGTAACCATCATTAGTAAATAATTATCATGTATCACACGTTAGCAACAAATTCTAAAAAGTGTTATTATTATTTTTGCAACTTCGAAATGATACATGTTTTAATTTGAAGCGATTTAAATAAGAAACCGTCAATTCTGCATTTTTCGTGAAACTCATTGGAAACTGATCGACAAAATTAAAACAATTAATTCTGAAAAATTCAGATATATATGTTATGAAAATATGCTGAATGGAACAATATATGAAATGCGATTACATAAGAAATCAAGAGGCGTTTCATTATCAATATAGCAGCATTTTGATTTTTGGTTCATCAGAAATAGTGGCTATGTTTACTTTCAATTAAATCCTTTTTTTTAAAGTTGTCTCCCTATTTGCATCAAAACTGAACCAGACCTCAATATTTTTTTTGAGAACGTCTGCTAACTTTTCAATGAACCAATCATCCTCTTGATTGGCCGTAATAAAACCCCCACGCCGAACCGCTTGGATATCGAAATTGATCGCTGTAAGCAAATTGTTGTTCAATAGAACCGACCAGGAATCTCTGTGTTATTTAAATGCGGAAGATCCGTTTCTCGCTATTTTGACCATTACAACCGATTGATTGTTACATTCGTGATCTGCGATTATTGTAGAAGTAAGACTGATTAACGGTCTCCTCACCAACGGCAGGATCCACCTCTTTGAGAGGATCTCCCGTAGAGAGGTTCATAATGGTATTTATCTAGTATCGTTTACAGTTCCAATACTATTTGTTGCGACGGGCATGTCATTTGCATTTATTGGACGTTCTAATCACAGGGTGAGTATTTCTTGGGACCACTGTAATGCATAAGCAAAACTACACTATCAATAGTCCAAATATTTTTAGAGTAAATCATCAATTTATTTTATTGCATACGTCACAAAGTATGCTTAAAATATTAAGTATATTATTGAAATAATACAAAATACATAAGTCATTCTCTCTCTATTTAAGCGATAATTAAAAAAAATAACGTGCATTTTTCTTTTACTTCAATAAATAGCGCTGGTAGTTACATTACCAAAACAAATTCTGTCTATTAACATAAAACGCAATTTAACTTGTAAGATTACAAATATAAATATGGATAACAGTAATCGTGTTTCCAGCGTTTCATTTCATTCGATGTAATCTATTATGCACCTCGTTGTCAAGTTTTGAATTGACCTTCTGTTTAATTTATTCGATAGGATTAAACTGAAATTTGTTGAACAAGTATGGATAAATCTATCATACCAACAGACAATATATTAAGAAAGTTGCTTTTTTATATTTAAGCTCTTGAAAATGGGAAATTAATGGTAGTGAATATAATTTGAAATTAATTTCTTAGAAAATGGAAAGAAAAAGGAAATTGCAATGCAGTTTGGCTTAGACGAACGTTTTTAAATCGAGTTCTTTTAGAATTTGAATTTTTCTGTCGTCCTTTGATTTTTTTTCTATTAAATAATGCTACAAAATCATTTTTAATTCATATACTATGAATTAATAAAAACACATTACTCATAAAATGTATAACAACCATTGTGAATTAATAAAAACACATTACTCATAAAATGTATAACAACCATTCTATGGAATGTCATTTCATAATAGAACACCACCATTATTGCTTAAATAACACCGAAAGTCATATACAGCATTACGGATATAAAAAAACAAGCAGAACTATATATTAAACATTTTAGAATAATTATACATTTGTAATAATTAATTACTTTGAATAATTTATAAGGAATATTCAAAGGATTTGTCGTTTAAAAAGATCCACGCTTCGCTTATTATTTCTCTTGGAAATGTGTCTCTATGCTATTATGAATTTATATTCGATTAGAGTTAGTAATATATTTAATAAATAATTTTCTTTTAATAACACACTGATCTCACCTCCTGCAGTAATCGAATTTATACCACCCATATACAAATTTGTCTATGGAGATCCGTAGATATCTTATATATGGTATCTCTAGTAATCCTGGATAAATAAACTCTAAGGCCTATATATCATACGAGGACTTTATTGTTATATAATGCATTCAATAAAAAAATATCTTTTTTTAAAAGTGTTTTCTTCAATCCGATATTAAATTGTTTCAAAATTTTACTGCAAAATTGTCGTATTTGAAATATTGTGAATTGTTAGTTTATAAAAAATTATTTTTTCATTAAAATAATTAAAATATTTTAATTATACTCATTAAAATTATTTAATTTGGGTTTAGTAGTGTTCTATTCTTATAAATTATGCTGTTGTATGTAAAGAATGCTAATATTTATACATTTTTAAAATATTGATATCTACTGCTGAATTTAATTTTTTTAAAATAGAAACTTGTTCTCTTCCTGTAATTCTCAATAACTTTTGCGATTCATTCTTAGACTCAGTTTTCTTTAATTATAATTTAAAAAAAACAACATAGCTTTTATTCTCACTTTATTAAGTTTCTCTTTGATATAACTCACTGAATTAATCATGCACTATTGGAAAACTATTAAAAAATTACCTAGTGAATACGCAAAAGATTAAGGTTAACAGATCTAGAATCAATTCGTTCAATTAAAAAGAGTTTATTTAGATAAATATTAAAATACTTTTGAAAGTAGTCATAATAAAACCTTGAGAAATATTTCATTTCAGCTTAGTTATCTGGTTTTGCAATACTATTCCAGAAAAATTAAATCCGAACAAATTAATGATTTTGAAAATAACAAATATCAGAGAAATTAATTTCAGACAACTAATGTGTCACAAAAGTTCTGGAAATATCTTCCCAGATGGAAAAAAAAGAACAGTATTATCCAAAATGTAAATGATTTAAATCGATTTTATTCAAGGATATTATGTAGCGTAAGATATGAAATGAAAGCACAGAAAAGGTTTCCCTTTATATTCAAAATTATTTTTTACACTGAAAATCCCCAATGGCCTCAATACACAATGATAAATAATCTCTATTTAAAATTACCTGTTATTAAATCATTAACTGGTTTGAAAATGGAATTCTTTTGAAAAAATTCGCAGGCAAGTCTTTAACCTGCTATTAAATTCTATTTCAGAAGTATAAATGTTTAAAATAATTCTGCAAACTTCATAATAGGAATTTAGACTGAATCAATATTCGAATCAGGTCAAAGACAAATTATGACTAATGCACTGAATTTAGAATACAAATTGTTCACGAGGTGATCTCTATTCTTAATTGTTTTCATTCTAGCGTTACATTGTGGATCTATTTTTAACATCATATTCACAATGAATTCCACGTTTCGGATGTTTCGAAAAGAAATTAATTGTGAAAGTGATTTATTTTAAAAATTCAAACAGAATGTTGATTTCTGTATGATTCATTGCACATACAAAAGCACTTTATTTTAAAACATTATAGTCCAACAGAAGGCTAAATCAATAAAAAATTGAAAAACGAAAATAAACTAAATAGCATGAGTTGTAAAAGTTTCTTGGAATGTTTCAAATTAAAATAGATAATTTTATTAGGAAAGATAATTGAATAAAGAACTTTAAGAATCGTCTGTTAATTTTTCTGACTCTTCGAATTCCTTTATAATTTAATTAAATAAGATAAATTTCAAAATAAAAATTAAATTGATATATTACTTACAAGATCACAAGCCAGAATAAAAATGCTTTTGTGTAAGAAAAAATACCAAATACAGTTTGATACAGGAATCGTTCTTAAAGAAAATGCGTTTTTAAGAAATATGAATAATTATTCTAATTCTATTTGGTTAACCTTAGCTATCAAAAGTGACGGTTTATAACAGTGGTTCCGAAACGATTTCATTTCGCGCCGTTCTTAACTGATACCACAGCTTCCTACATTACCCTGTATGAAATTTCACTAGTATTTTTTACAAAATAGCTAACAATTTTAGAAAAGGAGTGGGAAAAAATGATACATTTTAAAATATATAATAATTTTTCAAAAAGTTTTAATAAATATAATAATAAGTGAAATGGATGAGCCTATTAATAAATACATTGTTTCTAAAATTGTGAAAATGAATTGTACTCATCTGTTTTTATTTCAATAGTTCCTGAAATCTCGATCTTATATAAATAAGTAGTAAAAGGGATTAAAATTCTCTGAGATCTTTCACCTTAGGAGCCGAAGTTTTAATGAAATGTCATTGATGTGCAATAAATGCAAATGAACAGTGGCATTAAAAGTATTTTGCACATAAGCAAAAATATCAATAATATTTCGAAAGTATATTTATTAACCTTTAAATGCCCTAAGTCTCAAATTTGCTACTGGAGTTTTAAATCGAATTGTGCATTTGCAGTTGGTTTTTGATATTTGGCTGTATTTATGTTACCACTGCATAATGTTCTTTTGAACAAAAGTTTTAAAAGGAAACTCCAGCTGTCAGAATTGTTCAAATAATATGACATTTTGTTTTCCCGCTGTATTGAACGAATGACATTCAATTCATTTTTCTGAAAAACAAAAATACTTTTGAGGTAGGCGAGTATCTTATTTTTACTATAATATAATTATTTTTAGTCAGGGCCTGTTTTGCTTGAAGAAAATCTTGCTATTTTTGTCACTATCAATTTTGATACTTCAGGCTAAAATATACTAAGATATGTTTTGTGATTGTTATTTTCTTCCCCTTATCTGGTTACTGTAATGAACACATTGATATTTTTTTTAAATTTAATTTGTAAAATCAGGATTCTAATGGTTAATCCGAGTTATTAGCTGTGGTAAGTGTCCTGATAATGTAACAGAATTTACGAAATTGAATTAAAAATGCAAACAAAATAACAAAATTGGTGAAATTATATAATACTTCGTGGCTCCCTTGTGAGAAAATAGAAGTTTCTAAAGTTCCATGGCACATAGTTTGGGAACTATTTCTATAGGTATGGTAAAGGACTAGAAACGTTAAGCTCACAAAAAAAATTAGTCCGACATTTCTTATTTATATATAATTCACATTAATGGCAGCACATAACGGAAATGAAGATAATGAAGATTTTTTTTAAGAATTATAAACTAAACTAGGATTATGCAATATAATATAAATATTAATATATTATATATATTATGCAATATAATATATTACCTTTACCATATTTATTTGAATAACATTTAACATAGTTCTTTATATATGGCTTAGCATAATTTCTAATGTGAAAGCATTACCTAGGAATAAACAGGAAAATCGGTGGAGTTTCATTCAAAATGTGGAACTATTATATATTCAATCCGACTCAACTAGACGAAATTTATGAATTTTGCGATAATTCTTAACCTATCTGATCATATTAAGAATACTATTGTAATTTCTTCAATCAAATCTATTAAATAGATATTAGCACTTTGCCCTTCTCTTTGGTGCAGTGTTCTTCATGCATTTACTAAGTAAGAACTACACAATAAATAAGTACACCCAATCTTTTTATATTTATTCCTGTTCTGTTCAAATGGTGAAACCATTTTTTATTGATTCATTCTGCATTATTTTGATGAGAATATGAGTAAAGTCGTTATTAATTTGCATTAGCAATTCTGTATTCATCAACAATATAAGAATTCGCTTTCAAAAGCTCTTAATCAAATGCAGAACAGATCTCTAAATTTATAACAGTTTTCTCATTTTAATATTCATTTCAATGAATAAGCAATGATGTGGAAGTTCAAAGTACTCGAAAGTGAAGCATCATATCGCGTTTCTTTTGGCGCCAGTCGAGTAAGCATTAATCAAAGGTTAATATTCCACGGATTGATTCAGTCTGGGCAATGCAAATGCAAGCAAAACAAGTTTGGAGGGAATTCAAAACAAGGAAATGGTTAAAAAAACAACTAATCAAATCAATAAGAACATGAATAAAATGAATTCTGAATCACGGCTAAGAACGGAAGCACATGTGCCAAAATTAACCTTGAATAAAGATTCGATGTACTGAAATACGATCTTTTCTATTTTTTTTATTTTTATTTTTTATTTTTCAGAAAGACAAAATATAATTTACTTCTTTGTTCCAGCACAAGAACGCATAAGAACTGATATAATTTGAATAAGAAAAAAAGAACAATTTCATGCATGTTTAGTTGGCTTTGGAATAAATTTCATTCAACACAAAATTTTTCTTGAGTTTTTTTGTCAAATTCGTACATTTAGTAAACGAGAGTTGAGTAATTTTTGAGGTCATAAAAACAATTAAATTTTCTGTATTCTATAAAAATCTGTATTCTATTTTTAAAGCATTACTAACATAGAATATAATAACTTTTAATTTCTATATAATTATAAATTTATCGATTATTAAAGCTGCAAAATTATTATTTTGCAATCAAAGAAAGTTCTGCTCTCCAATTATATGAAAATCCTGAAGTCTTTGTAATCTTTTTATTCATTATTCTTTAATTTTAATTTCTCTTAATGTTAAATTCTTGTTCGATTTAAATTTTATTTCCTTTGACGTTTGTGTTAATTTCTTTGAAATATTAAATACTTACACCATATATGAAGGATAATAGTGAAAGCTGGCCAGGATGTATGCTATGTTCTAATATAAAGCACAAAATCAAAAACCATAGGAACTCCATTTTATGCATGTAAGTTCTTAATTTGTTTTTCTCTACAGTTTTGAAGACTCAATCGTCTTCCCTAATTTACTTATAAAATAATAACTTGGAAATAGCATTGATCTGTTGGATAAAGTAACGATCATTTTCGTGACTTCTTAGAATTTTTTTAATATTGAGATACTTCATATTATCCTTTAAAATTTTAATTCATCGATTAAAAATATAAACGTTCAAGCTTTTTAAATTGATTAAAATTTCAAAATATGAAAATAATTTTTAATAAATGATTGAAATTTAAAATTAAAAATAAATTTAAGCTATTGATTCAAATTTTAAAATAATAAAAACCATTTAAATTATAACTGACGAAAGATAAGATAAATGTTGAAATGGCACGAAAAGTAAGTGGAACTTATTAACCAGGGCAATAATTCAATTGTCGTTCTAATGAATTAAAGTTGAATTTCTCAAAAAATAAGTAAAATATTTCCTTTCTTTAGTCAATATTATTTTCAACTGTACCGCGAATATTTGTGGAAAGCCTAACAGTTTATATAATACATTTAATAGCATTTAAGTTATCGAGGTTTTAGAGCTACTGAATGTACGAATTTCTGTTATTACGGTAATTATATTCCCCAAGTCCAAAATCGAGACAAACAAATGCGATGAATTGATTGTTTGGCTAGAATAACAACTAGATTTTAAACAAAATTTTAATTAATTATGAAGAATCTTAAATTTAAAACAAAAGTCATATGACTGACAACTGAAGGCCAAGCTAAAACTGTTCATTAGTCAAAAGATGTGCGACATTGCGCTGTTAAATTCTTTATTGCCTTTGGTTATCTCTTCCTACTTTTTAAATTATACATTTTATTAAATTTAAATCAAGAATATACTTGATTTTAGTTTTGTAGAAGAACGTCAAATCGCTAAAAATTTACCTTGAAACCATAGATGAATTGTTTATACAGATGATTAAATAATTTTAATAAAAGCAAATAAACCTGCCAAAAAATAAATTTTGAAACATATTGGCGGAAATTCATACTTTGAGAGCCATTTCGACTGGCGAATATTGTTTTTTATTTTAATTCGAATTTTTGTGCATAAAGGTTATTTTGATATTTCTTAACCCTGGTTTAAATTTAAAAAGTTATTTATGCTACTAAAGATAAAAATTATAGGAGTTTTTTTTTCTAACTGAAATATATCAGTTGTTCCACTTTGCTATAATTTAGATTTAAGTATATTGATATTAAGTATATATAAGTATATACAATATAAGTATATATAGAGTATATTGATATTGGAGTGGACATGTATATATGGAGTATATTGATATGAATATCTGGAGTGAGGTACGAGGTACGCCTTCTCTTAACTTTATTAGTATAACGAAAGGAGTACCTTTTTCATTTCAGCAATTGGTTCTAAAATTTGATACAAATTTTATTTTGGCGTAAAGATCACATGCAGAAATTCATCCTTTTAACCTGACGCAGTTTTCAATTAACTCTTTCACATATACATACATAGAAATACAGAAAGACAGTTATTCCATAAATTGATTTAGTTTAAAATTTGATACCTCTATAAAATACAGGTGGTAAAACCATAACTCGAATTTCATCCACTTTGTTAGTTTTGTATTTGAGCTATAATGTTCACGTGTAGATGGACGGACATCCAAACAAACTCTATACATTGACATATTTCGTTCAAATTTTGATATGAGGCCATTCATTTGATGTACAGATCACATAAGAAATTTCATAAGTCTAGCTTGTCGCATTTTTCTATTTAATCGTGTTCGTAGACAGACATTATTCCAAAAATGTATTTTTCGAATACAGAAATGTGAAACTTGGGAATTCATCAAAATATCAGAATATAATTTTTTTTTTGACAATTATATTACTTTCTGCTGATACCTCAGACTTGTAGGGGAAATAATTTTTTTTGCGAGGGAAATTGATTTTTTCTCTGAAATCACTGCGGAAACATTATATTATCTCTAAAGCAGAGAGTGACATCATAGACTTAACCAGTGGCAGATTTACAACTAGGCGGACGTCTAGGATCGTTCCGTTTAATTCATGAGTGTGCAGTGACACCTTAAGACATATTATTAACTTATTTGCCAGATAAATAAATTTGTAAAAAAATATTAATTCTATATGTTTTAAAACATTCAGATAAAATAACATTTGGTCCAGCATTATTGGTCAAATTTTTATATGCTGTATCACATTTATTTAATTATTGCAGTATTTATAAAATATCAAAGTTGGACTTAAATAATATTTTGTGTAAAACGTGGATACCTCGCAGTCATGAATAATAAATAAAAATAATGATATCTTCATAAAATTTCTAATATTAACTATAATAACTTAAAACTGATTATATTGATGGCTAAATTTAAAATGTGCTGAAACGTGAAACCAAACTGATCGGCTTACAGAAAGAGGGGTATAATGCGCACTGCACAAGGCCGCAAAATCTGTTAATTCGCTAATAGACATAATTGTTCTTCCATAAGTTTTCATTTCAAACACTTTCTTATAACGTTTCAGGATTTATTGATACTATTTCGAAGGCTCCGTTATTATTCATACACCGGGTCAATGTGCCTATTGCATTAACATATGATTAACACTGATAGCAAGAGTCTTGTTACAATGTTGTCAAACCGCTTAACTATTCGGACGTCTCAGGAAATACTGCCGATGTTACACATATTTCTGACATGACTGGACAACAAAAAAAAGTTCGGTGTAGAAATGATTCACGCCGATGTCGCAATTGTTTGAATTGTGTAATGTATGTTTGATGTATGAATGGTTTTGGCTTTCCCTTGCAGTAATAGAAACAATACATTCATTTTATTATTTTGCTAATTTTTTTTCCAATGTCTTTTGTTTGTTATCTACCAATCCAATTTCCTTGTCCACCACATATTTCATTAAAAATGTTTTTTTTTTAAATGTATATAGTATATGAAATTATTTATCTTCCTTCTAAAAATATTTATTTGCTAATCATTCGAACTCCAGCTTTGCTTTAACTTCTGAGTTTCAAGGACTTTTATTTTACTTCGATGATTACCATGTGCTAAAAACCAAAAGTTCTTTCTCTGTAAAATTCCATTCTGAAACTATATAAGTTCAAAATACTTTCGCAGTGCCTCTTTTCTGATTTCTGCATTCCTCTTTGTTCTAATAAATTTTGACATGTTTCAATCAAATAATCTCAAAACAGGAAAATACTGAACACTTTCAATAATATCACAAAACATAAATATTGTTAAAGAACTCCATATCAGTTTTTCCTTAAATCAAACAATTTTTCATGCCAACTGTTTTAATTTTTTTAATATAATTAGTCACTTTAGTCAGCACTCAAGAAATATTTACATTAAGATGAATTCTCTTTCCAAATTTTTGACAAAAAAATAAATTCTTTTCTATGAAATGTTCTTTTTCCTTATGAGTTACTATGCTTCTGTCCTCAAATTTAAAAACTTTTGTATGCAAAAAAAATAACTCAAAAAAGTTCTTCAAAATATAAGAAATATTAATTCCTATATGCTAAAAAGAGAGAAAATACGATTTGCGGATTACAATAAATCAAAGGCAGATTTGATTCCTCGTTTACTTCCATTTGATTGGTTGGTTCAACGCAGCATTCTAATTACCACAGTGGCAATGGCCTCACCCTTCTACTGAACCGTCAATAATGGTTACGTTTAGAATGAATAGTAAGAGGTTGGGGGGGGGGGGGGTTATGAACATCTGTTGCCCTGGGTGCCAAAGTTATGATACAGATCCAACAATTGACTTTTATTCGTGCTTGATGTACTGCACACTAACGGCCTCATTTACAGAAACAATATCACATGAACAATTTTAAAGAATTTACATTTACTTAAAATGAAGTCAAAGTAATCGTATAATTTACAAAAGCAATTTCTAGTAAGGAATTTTCAAATATGGAAGAAGGAAAATTCAAAAAAATTAAAATTGATGATTGAAAAATTAAAAGGAAGAACTGAATAACATCAACCGATAACAAAAACAGAGATAATGAAGAAGTAAATAAAGCGTCTGTAACTTACAAGGCTTTAAAATAGTGCAAAGCAGCTGCCTGATTTTGCGGTGGAGATTGACAAAAACGAGGAAAGAAAGGGACACTTAATGCAATAAAATGCATAAACAATAAAAAGCTTTGAGCACTTAATCATACAATTTTGAAAGAATTACGTTAATAATTTGCCTGAAGCAAAACTCGCCATCTTTTTAAGGAAAATAATTGTTTCATATACCTACTTTTTAAGCAGAAATAAAAATCCTTACAAAATTTACACATTTGTTTCATTTTTCAATTCTGATGATAACAATGCTAGCCGGCTTTGGTGACTAATTGATTCGCCGGATTTCTCTGACGGTTCTTCAACTCACAAATTAGAATTGCTGCAAAAAAATATTTATAAAAAGATTGCATTTTTTAATGCTACCTTATGCTTAAGAAGCATAAAATCTTTTATTTAAATCCCACGTATAAAGTCTACTATATTTCAAACATATTTAATAAGCAGTATCTGATATAAATTTTTTCATAGTTTTGTCAATAGAAAATTGCGTTGAAGTGATAATTCAATAAATAGAAATTTCAAGCCCCCTCCTTCCCCTGCACGCACTTCCATCTTTGCCTAAATCAGCTGGATAATCCTCATCCAAAAATGAATATCAAGATATGCAATAAATAGTCTGCAACGTCATCCTTTCGTGTAAGGATAAACGTTGAATATTTTATTCTTCGTGAAAATTTTATTTTTAATATAATTTTAGAAAATTATCCACAAACGTTTATTTTTTAAGAGTGATTCTTAAAAAAAAAATTAAAAAAAAAAAAAATTCAATAAAGTAGCTATGTTTCTGTCGTAGCAACAAAAATCGAAACCAAAATTTAAAATCAGCGCTTCAAGTCAGGTCTACTCTATTTGAAGCTCTAACGCCCTTAAAAGGAAGAAAAGGGTTGCTTTTTTCTTTAAATCAAACAATTAGTTGTATGTGCAGTGGACTTTCACGTGTTTCTCGACGAATCGTCCGGACCTCCGTTTCACTTGCTGTGATTCATGTCTTATTCCATGTTTTCATTGCTTTTTCCTGTTTTAATTGATTATTGAATCCTCAGAGTGATAAGGTAAACAAAGAGCATCAAAGTTTCAAATTGGAAATGTAAGAAAATGCGATATAAAAATAAAATTTTAATCACTTCTCTTAATCACTCAAATCAATTTTAGTCACTCAATTTTAATCAGGTATAATCACTTCCTGTGTACAGGTGCTCACTAAGAAAAGATTTATCAAAGATTTAATTAGATTTTAATTAAAAATTAGTCAAAAGACAGCATTTTCCCATAACTTCGAAGCAAATTATCGCACAAAAACTATCCATACACAACTTTAGAATAATAATAATAATAATAATAATAATAAGCTTTTCGACTAAACCAAAGCTCGCGTTGTGAACATGAAAACAACATAGATATAATTTATCCAGTAAAAAGAAATTATTAGAACTGAAAAGTGAAGAAATATTGGTTTCACTAGCTGGAAATCTAATTTTCAAAATATAAATTAAATTTAAAAAAAAGCAGAGTTTAATTATGAATGTCAAGAAGCTGAAAAAAAATACGAATAAAATAAAATTGGCGGAAACATTAATACAAATCGGATTTATAATAAGAGAGTATTTTTCGAAAACATCCATCTAAATAATTTCCATGAAAATAATTTTTTTCGGAGTTTTATATTAAATATAGTTGGATTATATGCAGTGCTTCTTAACTTGATGTCACAATACATGGAATAAGATTCTCTGTACTGTCGAATTGCAACCGTTCTGTAATATGTAGCCAATAGATTTATAAAATATCATGTTTTAATAACAAAATGCAATATTTTAAAAACAAGATCAGGAACTGCTTTAGAACAGCCGTCTGTATCTGGTTTATAGAACAGTCTGATTCAAGAATGAGTGCTCTGATCCGAAATTTCATACAGTCAGAATTATCTTATGAATTTGCGTATTTATCAATGAATGAAGAATACTTGACCCATTTCTTTTTATTTCAGCTATGTCTGATTAATCGATATTGTATTTTCTGTTATGACTTTCTTTGCAAAGTAAGAAAAGAATTAAAAAAATTAATAACATTTGAAGTTGCTATTTGGTGTGTGTTCAAACATTCGCGCACTACACCGTTATCATTTTACTTTTAAAGAAAAATTAATACGTATGAATTCCTTAAAATTGAATTTTTCACCTTTTTATTAAATCGGTTTTTCACAAAAAAATTTCGTCATTGGATTTCCTGTTTTATAATTGATTTCTGTACCAACATTTTCTCATAATTACTGTTATTATTACAAATAGGTTATGTGATAGATAATTTTCTTTGCTTAATTAACTTTTCGATAATTGTACAGATGGGCATTTAGCAATTGTGTGGGCGTACAATTATCTAAAGTTTCAGATTGAATTCGTAAAATGTTTCCAGGCTTGTTTGGCTGATCAAAAAAACATTTTCCGATTTATCTCTAAATTTTCCATCAGATCATTCAAAACAAAAACCAATTTTCATTCCTTTAATGAAAACAACATATTACAAAATACCAAGTTCTCAATTTTGGAGTCATAAAACTTTAAGATTAAGAAACACAGATATTCTATCTTTTATCTCATTCAAGTTACATTCTACATCAATTCCTTTGTAGATTAATATTCCCAAATAATTAGACAAATTAATTTTTATGATTTGCTTCATATTTCAAACCCAATGTCATATCAGAAGCAAGGGTTGAGAGTTGCTTCCGAGGGTAAAGACCCCTGAGCACCAGAGGGTAGAAGTCTGACTTCTAGCTCAAATGAAGACACACACACACACTCGCTTGCACAACCCCTTTTTACAGGGGGGCTCATTCACGCACCTCACAGAGAACACTAGGAAGAGTGTGGAAGAGTTAACACAAGGAAGAGAGAACCAGGACTCGAACCCGGAGCGCCTAGATAACAGGGAAGACGCGCTACCCCTAGGCCAGGACGCCGGCTTTCTCGTACTGAAAATATAGAAAAAAGGTATTGCAATAGTCAAAGAATTTGAGCTCGAGGTTCTGAAGAATCTTTATGCTTTGGACATTTCCGAGTCCGAGAAATATACTATATGCCTGTCACTCTATGAACTCGATAACTGAAAAATGCTTTGAGCTAGACGGATGAAATTTAGATATGGCATAATATTTAAAGATTAAAATAGCGTAAGAATAATATTGAAATATTTTTGAGAATTTTTAATTGATAAAAAAAATATTTCTGAAGCTCTCATTTTTAATCTTCAAAGTATATTTCTGCAAAATTTAATACCATCTTAATTAAAGCAATTAATAATAATTAACATCGGAAAATATTTGCTTTATCGTCATCAGAAGCATTTAGCAGAACAAAATTCCAGAATTCCTCTCTACATCAGAAAGTGAATAGAAAAATCGATTTCAAAATTCCATATTACCAAACACGGAACAAGTAAAATAAAATAAAATAGATTAAAAAATAACATTGATTATGATGTCTCACAAAAATAAATAAAGTGCAAGAGTTTTATGCATGAAACGCCAACATGCATGGTCCAGAATTCATTAGTTACTGTCGAATGGCAACAGTAAAATGTAAAAAAAGCCGTTCTATGAACATTACATTTCACATTTTTACAACCGCGCTTAATTAAAAGCTTCACTTAGTTAATTAATGGAGTTACAAAATATTATTAGAAATGCTCAGAAAAGGAATCGCTGTGTTACCAAAATTTCAATTCAATCAGAAGAAAGATGTAAAGAAAATCAAGACAGATAAATAGATATCTAATAGAAATTTAAATCAAGTACGGAAATAGATTTAACAGTAGAATAAAACAGATAGAAGCCCGGTGACGTAGTGGTAGTGCCCTTTGCGCTCCCAACGCGCAGATCCAAGATTCGGGCCTCGGTAAGGCCGACTCAGCCTTTCATCCCTTGAGTGGGTCGATAAATTGAGGACCAAGCATGCTTGGGAACTAAACACTGGGGGTTCCACGTTAGGCTGACCACCTTGACTGGAACATATGCCTGCACCCCAGGGCCCTCGGTCAAGAAAGCAGATATGGGCACTGTAGGCCTTGACCTACATGGACTGTTGTGCCACTGAGTTAAGTTATAAAACAGATAAGTTGTCTCTATGACTTGCCTTTGAAAATTCATTAATATTTGCCATAACTATCGTCTCAGAAAAATGATTTTTGCCTTAGCTTGAAATTCAAAAAATTACCTTTGTACTGATGTCAATTTTATTAACGCATCATTTTCTCTTTATTTTCTGTCATTTTTAAGATTTAATTTAGTGCACAATGTAATAATGATTAACTTTTTCGGATAATGATGAAATTCAAATTAATCCATCAGAATATTCAATCGTGTGCTAATGTCAAAATAAAAAAAAATTAAAAAATTAAGATAAAATAATTGCTTTCTTTTGACATTAACTGAATAACTGGAATTTCACTTGCTCTTTTATTTAGTAGTATGTACACTTTATTTGCACATCCAGTGGTTTGTAGTAGAATGATACAATTAAAAACAAATTTTTCAATCATACAAAATGGCGAAGTTTTTTTTAAATAGCATTCTATATTAATAGTTCAACATCCAAAAAAGTCAATAATTTATGTCAGTAAGTTAGTCGACAAAGGCAGCTAGTATAATGTATAATATATTATTCTTTGTTTTAAGTCGAGATAAATATCCGACCGATCATGCTTGGATATCATGCCAAAAAACTGAGAAGGTTTTAAGGTAAAGAGGGGTTATTTTTCTTTGTCTAAGAACATGCAAGTTAAAGATCTAGTGATTAATGAAACAGGAATAAAAGAAACCCTCAGAGCGTTCCGGGAAAGTTTTATTCATCGGATTATAGTTTGACAAAGAACCATTTCATAATTCGCGAACAAACATCTTTTTAGAACATAGCAATAACCATTTCCATCTTTCCGACAACAATTACCTGTAATCCTATTTCACGCATTGTTCGTTGTCAAAATAAACTCGAAGCAGCTTTTCATTCCTCCAAATGGTGTCCTGGTCTCAACTTCTAGTAAATCTAATTTGGTACTTTTTCAAATACGCCGCCAGGGGGAGCTCGGAATTAGTGTAATCCTCTGCATCCAGACGGATTTAGATTCATGACTAAGGCACCTGGGATCTCCCAATTCAAACTCTACAGTCCCGCAAATGCAGATAGCACCTAAGTTATATTTGGAAAAGAGAGTGCCAAGTAAACGCTGTTATCTGGACCCATCGGTGTGAGAAAATAGCTGCTATTTTTGAAAAACGCCAACTATTACTGCACATTTGTCACCTAACTTTTATGAAACGTGCTTACGGAGGGAAAATACCTCGTTTCAAAGTGAAATATTTCCCATAGGTGTGATGTTTGGGGAAAGTCAACTTAACACCTTTTTCACGTGACGAATGTGACTTCTTCATTTATTCTGTTTCAAACAATTTCCAACACCTGGACCGTGACTTGAAGACATTCGTGAGAATCTAGCAATGGATTTATATTCAGTAGAAGGAATGGATATAATTTCTAGAAATATAGAACCAGTAAAACAGTATATCTAAATAGAGTTATTATTAAGGCAAGAATCAAAATTTCTGTTTTAAATTTCAAATATTTTTACTACAAAAAAATGGGAATGTTCATTATTATTAATTTTAAATATTAATATTACTTTCAAATATTACTTCAAATATAATATCAAGTTCAAATATTTCTTTAAAAAAATCATGAGTAATAAACAGAAATTAATCATAAATTTCGCCGGTCATCATTGAACAAAAAATAATTAATCTGGAGCAATAATTTTTATGCATTTTAACTTATTTCAGAAAAAGTTATAGGGCTATTATTATAAATGAAATATTAACACATTAATTTTTTTAACTAGATTATTTATAATTTGTTTTAAAAATTATTATTTCTAAACTTTTTTTTCTTCGGAAAAAAATATTTTGAAGAATTCAACTCGACGCATCGATTTATTGATCAGAAACTGATTTTATTCCGATACCCAGTGGCGGATTTAGGCGGTTTACGGCCCTAGGCAGCATACATTGGAGGCATCAAATTTACTTTTACATTTTTGCACATTTTAAATTTAAATAACATGGCTATTATTTGTTTTAAGTTAACTTTTTCGTCTTAGTGAATTTAAATTTGTGTTCATTTTTACTTTCTCGCATATGAAGTATAGGGAAAATATTGTCATCGTTATAAAAAAAATTTACAAAAAAAAAAAAAAAAAAAATCGAATTCGAAATTTTGAAGAATTCCCACGTTTGAGTCTTCTCCAAGTTCGAAAAACCTTTTTTTCGGAAATGTCCACCTGTCTGTGAAAAAGCTAGCTCAAAAGCGCTTTGATCTCGATGGTAAAAATTTGGTATAGAGTCTTTACACCAACTTTGTTGATTTCTATCGAATTCCGATCAAAATCCGTTGAGGGGAAGTCTTTCTCTCCGACTGTTTGAATATAAGTTAATGCTATAGCTACAAAACAAAGAAAGCTAGATAGATAAAATTCAGCACACAGATTCACCATCTATAGTGTAGACATCTGTCAAATTTTAAGTTAAATCCAACAATGGGTTGACTATCTGTAGGTCTATACTTTCAGAAACGTGCAAGAACGATAACTCAAAAATGCAATATAGCAAATTTGGTGATTACAAGTACAGTTTTGTGCCAAATTTTGGTTTCAATCGGATGGGAAAAGAGTGTCCAAAACAAAAATTCGAATTTTGTTTACTATTAACGGCAAAAAACCTCGCCAAGGATGACATGATAGACTCAGTAAAACTGCTAAATTCAAGCCAAAGGTTAATATTTCGTAACTATTGTACGCCACGCAAGGCGTTATCTAAGATAACACCTTTATTAAAGAGTATGAGAGAAAGTTTTGGGAAGATCACTTCCACTGGTTCAATTTTAGAGCGATATAAAAACATAGATATTCATAAAACAGGATCAACTTTTGGTGATACAGTAGACTCCCGATTATCTGCGGACGGGTTATCCGCGCCTGCCGCACTAAGTTTTTTTTTTTTTTTTTGCTTCCAAGCAAAGAGAAAATGTTTCCAAAGCAAGAAGCAAACACAAATGACTGATTCTTCAAAAAGGTGTAGTTTTACAGTTATGCTTTTGTAATTACATAATACATTACAGTATTAAAACAGTACATATGTATTGATTTTTCTGTGTATCCTTGACACCTCTCGTAAGTTCAAAGCACTTTTCTGTTTTCATTAACAAAATGCATTTTAGGTTAGTTTTGAGTGATATGCTAAAATATTAAGCATTAGTTAAACATTTCCTGCTGTTTATTTTACGTTTTACTGTACATAAAACGATTTTTCAAAGTTGGAATGACTGTTTTCTCTTTTGCTATACCCGTTTTTAGCTTATTTCGGATTATCCGCGATTTTTGTTATCCGCGGCGGCCGCGCCACCCAATTCCGCGGATAATCGGGAGTGTACTGTGTCATACCTTATCTTTATATATTTCGTATATGAGAAATTAAATAAATTGCTATAATGTTTCATTTAGAAATTTTAAACGAGAAGCAAATCGATTATGCCATGTTCGAAATGATGCACTATATTCTCTGGAAGGCAGAGATCTTCTACTTAAAGAAATATAAAAACTTAAGTTCATAACTTAAGGTCATTAAAAGAGTTCGCTTCACAATAATTAGAATGATCTCTAGCATTAGTACTACATTAATGTTGCTTAGTTTTTAAATTAGGGGTTCTTTAAAACGTCATCCTGCTGTCAAACCTTTATCAGATTCGTTATTATGATTGATTTGAACAGCTATGATTCCTTTTATTCCAATTACTCGTTTTTATCGATTAGATTTCATATTCCTTGAACCATATTCTGCGATCGTCTCAAAAGCGTGGCCCATGATTAAAAGTTTATAAAAAGTTTGCAGTCAGAAAAGCTGCAAGTGGAGCTAATTAATTTCAGAAATATTATCTCCCCCGGCCCCTGCGAGATGTCCGTTATCAGAGCAATATTTTTTGTCAGCTGAACTGTCATCGTCAGCTTCAACTTTCTTTCGTATGACAGGGTACATTTAATGGCCATAAAAAAGAAAAAAAGTATGATTGATCTGCGTTTCTGAGAAGCTCAGCGAAGGCGTTGGACTCTAGAGTTGACCACCCTGGACGACATTAGTTCGCAGGTGGATAAAGGCGTTGGCACTTCCTGTAAAAATACTGTCCCATTTCAAAATTAAAAAAAGATGTTCAAAAAACATTTTTTTTTTAGAATAATGTTTGCGTCGACATCTGTTATTTGGTCAAATATATTAAGCTGATGACGACTAATGATGGATGATGACCATATTTCTATGTTTATCTTTTTTTCTTCATGCAAAGAAAACTTTACTTTTCATACTGAACAAAGTGTAACTTTCAGCTCCGGTACACACATCTGAATTAAGTTGGACAAGTCGTTAGTGGCTATTGTTAATGGATTGATAGCAGATAGGTACTGCACAGATACTTGTTGCGACTCTGAAATATCGGAAAGATCATTCAAGACACTTTTACACAGTATTTTCCCCAAAGACCAGAGGAAAATCGAAGATATGCGTGCACAATTATTGATTATGCACGCTTATCTCCTATCACTTATCTCACAACTATCACAATCAACTAATTACTTATATGACATTTTGCTTCTAATGACTTGTCTGAACATAATTCGGAAATGTGCGCAGTGACTTATTCTGTTGTTTTTGTGACCAATCCTCTTCAACCAACCATTTTTAATATAATTTTTAGGAGCTAGATATACATACACGCTAAAAGCTGTCCACTATAGGCAGAGATAATTAGACGTAGAGTTAGCAAATTTGTACCATAATCATTTCTTGGACAATAAGCACTTATTTAGAATGTTCTTAAAGAAAAATAATGTTTTTTTTTTTTAATCCAAAGATTAATTTTACTGTTGACGTTTATCCTTGGTAACTTTAGAGCATATTATGGTGCAAATCTATTTTTATACCCCTTGAAAATTTTAAAAAAAATTAGTTTGTAGTAATTTTAATGAATAAACAAATTTTTTAAAGATATTTTACAACACTTTACATTGTTTTATTTACTGAATATTTATAAACAAGCGCATTGAAGGACATTAAATGTTTTTTATACGCTCGTTATCAGTGCAATGTAATAAATGAGTAATTTTTTTTAAATAAAGAGTAGCAAATCAGACTGAAACATTATTATGTTACGATGCTTTCGGCTAGTGATTCAAATGTCCTTTAAATGTTGCTTTACTTCATATTTTCCAAATTCTTATCTTATGAAACTAAAACAAATCTTTGACTTTTATATTTTTTAGTAATTTCTCTTTAACCCGAGAATGCACTTATCCTAAAAATTTACTATACTGATTTAATATTGATTTGGGGTCAAAGTATGTAATTAAAGCTTGCACTGATAGGAATTCCGCCATTAAATAAGATTAAGAACTATTTGGGATTGGCATTACGACAATCCAAGTTATATCATTTAAGTATTTTATCCTTAGAATATGCCATTTTAGAAAATATAAATAAAACCAAAATTATTAATGAATTTCCTATAAATAAATACCGAAAGATATGTAGACATTACAAACTTATTTATAGTAATGAAATAAATAATTGCAAAAGTATGAAATAAGACGCAAAGTATTTACATATATTTTTGTTATAGTAATTTTTATTTTATATTATCTAAATATCCGGCATTATTTTAATCTAATTAATTTTTCTTATGCTATAAATTAAAATTATATATTTCAATGAATTAAATAATTATCTTAAGTTTAAATACAGATGTGTATGTTTTATTATGCTAATTTGAACATTAAGTATATAACTATTTTTTGTATTAAATGAATATATAATATATATTTTAATACTTTTTTTAAAATGTAATCTTTAAAAGTTATCGCTATATAATCAGGGATGGCGATTGTAGTTGATTTGCTAAATAAAATTATGAAAAGACACAAAATTCGAATCATAATCGCAAAATTCGAACCAAATTTACAAAATTCAATTCAGAAAACAGACATTTTTTATTCTCTACTCGTCTCGGTTATTATGAATAAAATTATTTTGCCGTAAGTGTTGAAATACCCAGTTACGATTCTGATGGGGCAGCAATTTATTAAAAATGGTTCTAAAATTTTTGAAAACCTATCTGATTTCTCGTTACTCGAAATAAAAAAGTTGGAAATAATTCTATGATTCAAAAGTATAACTTCTATTTGGGACATTGGTTTAATTTCATTTCTAATATCGCACTTTGTAACTGAATCAAAAATTTGTTTTAAGATGATAAATGCGTATGAAAATAACGGAACTGAAAAAAAATAAAGCATTAATATATGGCTGCAAAGATTAATAATCTTAAGTGAAAACTAATTTGGAAATTTATTCAGGCTTTATTTATTTCAGCCTCATAAGTGAAAATTAGAATTTTATTCCCAAGACAAAATTAACAACTAAACAGAAATATATATTTGTTGGTGGTGCCATCTAGCGAGTTTATTATGAAACAAAATATATTTAAAAATATGTAAAAGTTGACTTTTAATGAATTTTAAGAAACGTTTTTTCATAGAATCCTAATTTCGTCTGTCATAGAAGATGAAATAAAATGCTGACGTTAAAAAAAGTGTTGTTGAAATATAAAAACATATTCTTTATGGAAAATATCAATAGTATTTTAAACAACATTCTTTTAGTTCGGAAAAGCTTTCAAAAGTTGAGGAAAGAAAAATTCCAAATGTTAGAAGATTCTATAAATATCTTGAAGTTAATACAACAAACATTCTAACAAGTTGCAGAACATGAGTTCATTCAACATTGGTTTGCTTTTGTAATGTAATGCAGAGTAAACGAAATAAATAAAGGTAGATGTCGGAAGTGGTCTTTGATGAACAATACTATAAAATATCAATGAAAAATGCAAAAGAGAAAAAAGTTGTGATGTTTAAATATTGACTCACAAAAAATAGCATTTTATTGCCACTGCAATTATTCAAATGAATGATCTTGTAATAATTAAAAAATAATTACTTATACATACATATATTATCCTTTTAGCCAAACAATCAGAAATTTAAGGAAATATTTCAAATGAATATTAAATAAAATCTTCGTTCTTGAATTTCATAACTAGTCAGTTTTGTAATAACTTTTAAGAATTTTTAAATCTAGTTATTGAATAAAAAGCAAAAAATTAGTTCACAAAATATGTTTTAAATAGAATCAATAATCAGCTAGTGAAAGATGACATCAGTAAAAAACATTCAACATTAGAAAACAATTAAATCCTGGCCAAAATGGTTCAACGCCGTAAACGCTATATTAAGTTGTATATGAAACTCATTTGAATAAAATTGTCTTTTGCAAATTTCTTTATTGATGATGAAAAAATGGGATTAAATTTTTACTTGAATTTCTATAACACGATTTCTAATCTTATCAAAATATTAATCGTCATTGCAATAATTCTTTAGAGAAAAACAATTAGTAATTGATTTCTTTATATACCTAAAATTCTATTCCTTTAAAATGGTGTAGTAATTATTCACTACAATAGGATGTGCCATTTTCATGAAATCATGTTTTATTATAAGTTATAAAAAATTACGAAATAATATGAATTAAGATAATTCATTTGGTTACCAGCTTTCTAAAATAAAAAAATGGAAATAATCAAAGTAATTTTAATCTTTTATTTGATAATTGTCACGAAAGAAGTCCCTTTGAGATTCTTGAAATATTTATTGAGTTTTATAATTTCAAGCAAAATTATATTTTAAGTACAGTCTTTCCGTTAACAAATTCTTTTCGTGTAAAAATAAAATAAAAAAAATATATATATAAACTGCTTTTAATACGTTCAAGCAGCGATATTTTAATGCGGTGTAATTTCGATTATCCGAACACGTTATCAGGGTCGCTTTGAGGGGAGGGTGTTTGGAAAAAATTGCGAGTAGAAGTGTATAAATGCAACGAAACAATTGACTTTGATATGTTCAAGTAATGATACTTAAATACAATAGGGAAGAGCAAGCTAACTGTTGCATATTATTCAAATTAGTTTTTCATTATTAGTTATTATAGCAAGTTATTCGAATTTTTAATTAATCGTCGATTTTTCTTTTTCTATATAACTCTTATTCCTGTGGCTTCTTCAACAACTTTTGAATTGCCTGCAATTAGTAACAACAAAATCGCTTTCGATAACATTAATTATAAAGTTATTTGCAGTTCTTCTTTTAAATTTTAATTTTTTACTTGCTTCGGAATCTTAGGAAATTTCTATATAAAATCAGTACTACAAGAAAGACTGGATTTCTAGCACTTGATATCGTATTTAAAATTCCGTATACCACTGTATTATACAATCACAAGTATCAAATTATAAAACAGCGCCACGAGGGACAACTTGTTACAATTCCGTTAGGGCTAGTTGTTATAATGTAACAACTTTTATCGAGTGAATTTTAATTTTATAGTAAATGTTTTCTTTTTAAAGATGACATTAAAAACTAAAAGAAAGACGGATAGGGATACATTTGTGTAAGAAAGAAGTGGTAACTGGCTGTTCATTGCTATAGGCGGCTGGTTAATCGGAAGTTAATTTCATTATATTCTAGAAATTCTGTAGTAAAATGAAAACTTAGTATTGGGAAGTTGTAATTCTAGTCAATATTATTTTCTAATTTAACTACTACTAAAAATTAAGCTACTGTTATAACTAAAATTACAAATTATAATGATAAAATTACCAAGCACTGAAAGAAAAATAACTAGAACTCAGACAAACAAATGAAGGAAAAGGACTCCTTAACAGGCACCTTTGGACGAAGAATATGATAATTGATACTCCATAAAGTTTTCGGAACTAATCTTATAATTCAGATTGGCTACAATTTTGCAACTGAATGAATTGGGCTTAAGACTATACAGTTAATTTCAAAAATTATATAATGTAAAAACTACATTTCATAACTATCATTATAATGAACATTCATCAGAATAATGAAATCAAGTGCCTTATGAATATAGACTTATTGTTGTTCCATAGAATCTATAAAATAATAAAAAAAAAAAAAGATTGTTGTACACTTGTTTTTATTGTGTGACATATTGTATGTAACAATAACTTCATGTAATGTAACAACATAATTTATTATGGTGTAAACTGTGACGATATACATTGTGACTATTAATATTGTTGAATTATCGCTGTTAAATAATTTTTAAAAATATATTATAAATCTTCAATAGTTAATAATTACAGTAAGTTTTAAAGAGTGTTTCGAAAAATACTGACAATAGAATCTTGAAAAAACTCTTGGTTTTTCTTGTATAAGTTTACAAAATATGAACAATATTTTTCTAATCACGAAATTAATATGTTAAAAGCAAATTTTCCTTTTCCCCCCTTCTAAGAAATAACACTTTGCCCATCAATTATCCAGCCATCCGGAAATTCAATTATCCGGATAGGATATGCTCCCAATTAATTTGGATGGTTGGAATGTTACTGCAATAGTTAAAACATTTTTCTTCTTTCCATTTTGGTTTAATTCGTTACGGGTGCTTCGTTTGGTCAGTAAATGATCGCTGATTAGCATCAAAATTTCAGAAATTTCATAACTGCAATAATCTAATTTGTATAACAAAAAATAAAACTCTACCTTTCACATAATTCCAGAATAATTTCTTTTTAACATAAAAACATAAATAGCAAACCATAGCTGCAACATTAATAAATATAAATACTAGCTTATATTACCAAAGTGGCATATTTATTTCTGTTGTTAGCGGCATATTTATTTCTGTTTACATTTTTAATTCTGTTTTATTTTGGTAACTTTATAAAAGTATATGTTTTTATTTATTAATTAAGACTCATGATTGCACCCTTATTATTTGTGCACAATATTTTTAAAATAGGCGACTGATGCTTATAAATATGGTAAAAATAAATGCAATAAATTGAAACCTGATCATTTATATTTTGAAATGTTAATAGAATTCGAATTTTTTGCACATTTATTTATTTGACAATTAGACTAATAACATTTTTAATGGGCCTACTGGTGGGCTCGCTCAACTAGTGGTTTTTAAGCATTGATTTGGCGGAAATCCGCCAATGATTAGACATCGACTATAATAGCATCCTTTTAAGAGGTAGCTATGATACTCCCCAAGAAAACGAAATTATTTATGCTATAAACGAAATTATTTATGCTATTTATTATTATATAAGGGAAAAACTCCAAATATTGTCATAATCATAAACCACCAATTTTCTGATGAGCTAGCTTTATAGATAATAAAATAAGATATTCCATATTTTAATAAAAATTCATTTAAATGATTAAAAAAATCAACAAAAATATACAAGTATCAATAAAATTAGGAAGAGGTTTATGGCAGCCATTTGATGACTATTTTCTTTTCCTGGTAAACTGCAATTTAGCAAGATATTGCATCTGTAAGCAAAGCTTATCAACTGAATACGATTAAGCTTGCTATAAATAATGAAAAACCGAAATGTCAATTTTTCGTATAGACTCTCAAAAGTTGTATCTCATCCACTATTTCTTAACCAATTATATGTTACAAGAATGAAATGAAATAAATTAAATTTAAATATGTTACAAGAATGAAAATTTAAATTTAAAAAAATTAATACCCGATGTTTTTAAAACTTACTAAAAAGTATAAAATTATTTTTCATACTCTCATACAGATTGTTTTGAAAATTTGTGATTGTGAATTTTAAAAATTCCCCATATTGCATTCTCATTCAATTCTTAGTGATTTTTAAAGTGTCAAGTCCATACTTCTTCAAGAAGTTAGTTTAAAATCGATTGCAAAATTTGTACTAGACAAATAAGAAAGCGAGGTAAAATTTGTTAAAATAAGCGAAAATATGAATAGATAATTTATTAGGAAATTCAATATTGTTATTTAAAACATTTAAGCATTTAATTTATATTTTATTGATATAAGAAACAGACTTTTGACTACCAAACATCCAGGTATAAATTTTAAAAATTTACAGCTGCACTAAGCAAAAGTGGGAGAGCAATGGATATACATAGGCTGAACTTTTTCTAAATGATCCGACCCCTGATTCAAAGGAAGTTATCATACACGAGAAAGAACTTCATACTACCAGCTTTTAAATGGCAGAGGAAAAAAACATTAACATATGTGTCCGTAAAAGCAAGAAAATTGTAATGAACAAAATTGCGCCATCTGGTGTGAGAGACACAAATTACTTCAATGTTATACAATAATCAATATTGCATAAAAAATTAAATATTTAAAGAAAGACGTCAAGATTATAGCTTTTCATAAATTACATTCCACAAAATGTTTTAAATTCTCGAATGAATTGCAGGATTTTATTTTATTGCCATTTAAAGCAATTAATTAAAATAACCATTTACTGATGGCTAATATTTTGTCTGAATAATTATTGCTTAAGAGTTTTGCAACAATATAATTACTGTCCTTTATAGCCACTGTATTAAGTTTCTTATCTCCCATATGTAGAGAGCTTTGCTAATCCGATGATTTTAACTAGCATCTCCCCACCTCGATCCCTTGATATTTCTATTAAAATAATGATAAAATACAATTCTGCATTTCAAATTTATTTTGATTCATTTGAACTCAAAATTCAAAACCGTCAGAAATTGCTTTTATTCCCGAATTGTTTTCATTAAATAAATTCACTGTCGTGTGAACATAAAAGTGTTATTGTACAATTTTTGTATTTAAAGAACTTCATAAAGTTCATTTATTAAAATTATTTATTTATTGAAATTATTTTTTAAATTATTAATTACCTTTCTTACTATTTCTTAGTATAATTTAGAAAACTTAATTGTAAAGATAAATGTCTATTGCCATTTTGAAGTTAAAAATTGTTTTCTATTGGTGTTCTCATTTTTAGGCTAAGGTTTTCTTAAATCAAATTGGCATTTATGGTTTCTTTATTTTCGAAATAGGCAAGTTCCGCTACAGAAAATAACCGAATGAAAGTTTCAATGCTTTATTTAAGGTTAAAATAGTTGATTAATTTATTAGTAAGAAATATACTTACCTTCCGTTGAGAAGTCCTCGTTCTTGAAATCTTTGGAAGAGTTCCTATATGAAGAACAATTTGTAAATTGTGAAATTTATTAATCCACTTAATGTTTTTTGTTCAATATCACTTAATTTCTATCCGTCTGTTTGATTCACTTGGAAGTCTTTGAATAACACAACTGACACGAATTTCCCTCATGTACATTAAAAAAAATCAATTAAAGACAATGGATATGAAAACTAAAACGCAGTATCAACAAAAGCTCTTTGTAGAGCTCTTGAAGATGCAAACTACAGTGTCAAGTATTTATTCAACTTTTTTACGATTCTGCAATGAACCAATTGAAGCAGCTATTCAGTGAGTGGGTTAAGAAATAATCTCAAGAACCGTCCTTCTGTAAAGTAATTGCTTGATACTTATTTTTATTCTTTTCCCAGAAGAAAAGGCAAATCACACATTGAGAACTACAGTTGTAGCACTGTAACTGGAATCTTGTCAAGAAGAACACTACAATAGGAGTCTTTACTTGAAGCTTCCATATTAAATTTCAAAAAAATGAAAGCACGTGAATTTCATAGCTTTGTGACTAGAAGTTGAATTTGTATTCTTTATTGTAGAATAATTTTGCCCTTTAATAAAGTAGAAGGGCAAGATATTAATTTGGCTTCATAAAATAGTAGAGCACCGGCTGTTTTTCTTGAATTCTTTTTACAAAATTTACCAGCGTCTTGTCTTATTCGTGAAAACTTGTGCTTATCCAAATTTGAGTATCAGATCAAACGACTTTTTTTTATATTTGAAGACAGAAAATACAATCAAATCATTCGATCAATCTTTTGAAGTTAAAACGCACTAAATCCAACTTGAGGTATTGAATAATTGATTTCAGTATCTTTAAATGGTAAAGAGCTCCTAATAATAAAGATCATTAATAACTGATTACAGCAATAATTCTTAGACTCTGTTTACAACAGTGCCTATAGTATGCGAATTTCACTTAAGTATAACTAATATTAGTGTTCATAAGAATAAGTGCCATTTTAGAATTTTTATAGATTTATTTCTAAAAATGTTTTTAAAAAGAAATTCTGACTATTATCAGTCACAATGTTCACTAAGTTATAGTAATATCATCATGTAAACATTTTTCTGAATACTTGTATGTTTATCATAATATTTAAAGTCACATTTATCAAGCTAGCATACATTTATATTAAGTCAAAATACTTTCGACTTAAAATTCAATTTCTTCAACAATTATTCCACTTAAATATCAAACAATGAGCTATATTATTACAAAGGCAAGATGCAAGATACAGCCATCAAATGCCAATTCCAGTTAAGAAAATGAGATTTTTTTCCCTTTAGAGATTCTGCATCTCATTAGTCATCACATTCACTGAAAGTAATCATAATTTCATTTTAAGTTCTGCATCTTCATTCCTTCATATTTTTGTTAAAATATGATCTGCTTTTCAGTACGAGTCTTCAATTATAGATTCAAATTTTTCATATAGCCATACTGATTTAATAGAATCTGTATTATGAAAAAGACTAATATGAAGATATTTTTAAAAAATAGCAAACAATTCCGATAGTATCGAGCACCGAAGAAGCCACTATCTATGTAAAATCTTCTAGGCGAGTACACAGTCCTATATAATCTTTCGATACTGCTTCGTTCAGTGGTGGCGGAGTAGTCGGCTGTACACAAAAATCCTATATAATCCGATTCGCTGAATATTAGTTCTTTTTCAGTTCGAAAACGCTTTTTCTATACTTGGTAATCCATTGCTCATTTTAAATTCATTAAAATGAAATTTTAATTTTAATTGTTTTAATTCAGCTTCATTTGAAATTATAACAACACTAATAACTGCTTCTCATACCATTTCAACACTTTTTAGGAACAAAATCACGAAATCAGTCACAGGCACAAAAGTTTCACTTTCATCACACAGCGACTGTTCACCACATCTACCAGGAATCAAATGACCATCCACGCCGGAACTCTGGCAAAGTGGAATGGTGAACCATTCATCGAACGCCAGAGGATGACTCTGTCCTGAGAATTTCCAGCACTTTATGAAAAAAGATGCAGGTGAATTGAACAGGGATGAGGGGAAGAAAAGCTCAATAATAGGGTCCCCCTAGTGTCTCTTGCCGATTACAACCACCCCTGATGAGAGTCCTATAAATAAGGAAGGGGATGCGAAAAGGACGTGGGGATTGTTAATGGATTCAACATACAAGCTGAATATTCTGTGAAGGAGATTTGCACGCAATGTATGAGAACGTATGCCAGATTTTTATCTACAACTCCTGCATGGGTTTAGTCCCAATTATGTAAATGGGTTGGGAGGGGAAATTAGAAAACGAGGGAAGACAATGGCTTGGATGTAATTGGATGTGGTCATTAATGGAAAACAATTTGAATGAGTTTAAAAGAAATTTCTCTCAAATTGTGATCATTTTTGCTTGCATAGTCTTAGAAAGATAAAACAGGAATGTATTTAGCAACGAGTTGGTTAGCATTCTTTATTTTGCTTTTATTTGATTATTTGAATACGAATTAGATAAATTTCAGTTTTATACTTTATTCATTGATAATCACTTTTTTATATTTTAACCCTTTGCAGTCGGTTGGTGCCTCACACTCACCATTCAAGACGGTTCTTCATTTTGATATTTTATTTTTTTAATTTTAATTGTTAAAATGCCTACAGAATGGTAAAAAGATGTCAATTCATTTTTTCAGGGAAATTCAACTTAAAACAGTTGTATGTATTTATTTTTAAGTATAATAAACAAGTACATGTATTAAGTGAATAATTATGCAACGAATTACTTTTTTTTAGCGCAAAGGGTTAAATTATTCTTATACTTATTCGTGATATACTTATTTGATAAATATTTTAATGAATATCTTTTAATGTATATCCTTTATTTTAGAAATGAGTAAATGCAATTCAGCATAGTTATCTCATTAATTAGATGCTTTAGATTGATTCACTCGTTAATAACAAATTCCAATTTTGGGATAGTAAATTTTGTATAAAAGACATTTGTATTGATTTTAAAAATAATATCCCAAAAATCTGAATAGGATAAATATGCACATCATGTAGAAATGAGTAACAGAAAAATTTAGCCCTGAATAATTAGATATTTTAGATTGATTCACTCATTAATAACAAATTGCAACTTCTGGGTAGTGGATTTTGTACAAAAAACATTTGCATTGATTGAAAGAATAGTTCACTTAATATTCCAAAAGTATGAATAGAATAAGTAAGTGTCTATAATACTTTTCAGCAGTCGGCTTTGCTTCCCTGACCTTTGTACCACTTTCCGTTTTAAATATTATTCTTTATTGAGAAAAATCATTCATCAATATAAAAGAACTCATTAAGAAAAAAATTTACTAGTTTTTTTGTATTATTTTAAAAACAAATAATCTTTCTGGCAAAACGCTATTATTTCGCAAAAAAGGGAGCAATGCCTAAACCAAATTCATTATAGGATTAAATAAAAGTAAAAACTGCTTTTTACCATTTGCAACGCAAGATTCGTTCAAAGATTTTGATTATAATTTTCTCGTAATATGATACAAAGACTTTTTCTTTTCCTTGGTTATTCAATCAACAATTTTCTCTGGAATCGGGTCTCGAACTTGAGACCCTCCAGTTCCGAAGCCGATCTGTTGTGTGGCAATTGAGAATGCTGAAATGTTGTGTGTGGAACTGCTGTTATAAAAGAGGAGATAATAGTTTTTTCATTTATTTTAAGTTTTTCTAACCGTATTTAATATTTCAAAGTTTTTAAAATGTCTCATAATAAATAACTATTGAAGCCGGCACTTTCTCTCTGACTACGCGATGTCCAATGAGCTGAATCAACTGTTTGAATTCCCCTTTATTTATAGGGCGAGCACGTATATTTCAGATGTGTGGTGTTTATTTTGAGAAACTACTTATGTAAATACAGTGTTATATGTACATACAGCCTGTTCCCGATTATATTAAAATTTATTTTATGTCAAAATTATATCTGACATGTATTTTCTTTTGCAGTTTTTTTTAAAACTGTGTGCCGTAGAGTTATTGTTCTTTAATCTACTTTTATGAGTTCAATTCGAGCATTTTCGTTCGGCACACTTTATCCGAATACTTTCTATATTTATGGATACAGCAGGACTGTAAGAATTCAATATAAAAAGCAGATTTTCTCATCGGTTATAGAAGCGCCCCTTATCATTGTCACATTCTTATTCTTTCATATTTCAACCTTTTTTAATTAAGCCAGTTTGGGTTCGAAAAAATGATGAAACGAATCAGCTATAGCCATGAATATGTTGTTTAGATTAAGTAAAATGGCCATATGTTACTCGTTGATATAACTCGTAGTGATTCCTAATGGTAACTCGCTACATGCCAAGATTAAACGCAGTGGTTCCTAACTAAGTTCTTGAATAAAAAATATATAAAAAGGTAGAAGGGAATTCCAATTAAATAGTTATACATCACCTCCGAATTGCAAAATAAAATGCATATTGTGCACACCATTACAATAAACAGTCGGCCAAAATGTCCCAAATCATTATATTATATATATATATATATATAGTATACATCGGAATCGAAACAAAAATAAATTTTCTACTTTCATAAAAGCAGTTGGCGGCGCGGAGTCTTATGTGCTTGCTTTATTTACCCTGCTCCAACTTTGAATAGAACTATACTTTTCCCCACGAGGAAAAAAATGGATTCTTCTGGTATTTATTTATTGTATTAAATAACGAAAGACGATTAATTCTTATTATAATTTAAAGGAGGGGTGGGGTCGTCCATAAGTACAGTGGAACTGCCTGCCCCTCGAATTTATTTAATTTTTAATTATTTGTTTGTAATACAAATTTGTGGTTTCTTCATAAGGTTAATAAGTGAAAAATATAAATAAAAATCAAACATATTCAGGATTTTTAAATGAAAAAAAAGGAACATTTTTATTCATTTTTAATACAGCCTTACATGACTAGTGAGAAATCATCTCTCATTTTTAATACAATCAGTTGCACAAAGTTTTTAACTATCAATAAATAAGAAAAAGTGACTATTTACAAACATGAATAGAAAACACTAAGTTGGTTTATGCACCATTTGTAATTAAAAAAAAATCTCTAAATTCATAAAAGTTATTAGAATATGTTCTTTATATAAGTCACTTTAGGCAATAACTTGCAATTCTAATATATAAGCAGTCATAACATTTTTTTAAAAAAAAAATCAGTTTTTTAATGTTTTAAATACTTAAAAATTGTAGCAATATTAAGAAAGAAAAAGTAATAAACTGAGCTGTTAAATCACAGTTATTAGAATAGTTAAACTGTCATTTCTAAAATCTCGACAAAATATTGTAAGTCTTATAATACACAATTACAAAATGAGTTTAAGTATTTATAAAAATGATACAAATATAATTTCTACGTAAAACACAAATATTTTTAAGTCATGGAGCACATGAATGATTCAAACAATGTTTTAAAGTTATATGTGAAGGTAAATCACCAATATTGCAAACATGTTTCCAATTTTGGAAATGTTTCAAAATTTCTCATTTTAACTACTAATTCTATATTCCACATGCCAAATATATTTACTACATTACACAATACAATTTATTGCACTAATATATCAAAATAATTAGAAATATTACTCTTGAAATTACAAGTTCTATGATTTTAAAATGCAATTGCAGAAATATTCAGGAAGGGGGAAAAAAATATAAACACAAAGACATAAAATAATATATAAATTATTTACAAACTTGTATGCAATTTGATAAGCTCTTATAAGAGCAATTTGAAGCTATGTAGCTATAATATATACATTCGATATATTATCTGAGCATTATAAATTTACAAAGTTTCCAGAATTTAAATAAAAAATTTTCATTCATAATTATTCTTAAATTATTAAAAAAAAAATCACAAAAAAGTGTCCTTTTTTGTTATTTTAAAAAAGAGAAAGAAATCTATTTACTGTTCTTGCATTTTAATTAAAATTGAAAAAACTTTAAAGCTTTAAAAAAAATACTTTATATTTTTAAGGCCTTTATGCTAATGCTTCAATATGAGAGTATAAAAATAAGTTTTAAATGCTCTGAAAAAAAAAAACATTAATGAAGATCCAAATTATATATGAACTATCACAATTAATTTAAAGCATCATCTGAACATTAGAATTAATTGATCACTTGAAAATATATGCCATATTTACAATAAGTCATGAATAATCTGTGTGCATAATTTTTTCATTCATTATGGATTTTTTTTTTTTTTTTTTTTAGCCTCATTCATTTTTAGCTGAAAATATTTCTCAAGAATGATATTATATAATCCTCAAATTCTTGCAAAAACGAAATTACCAACTTCAATTCGTTTTATAAATGCAAATTAATTAAAAGGAAGGAAAAAAAATTAAAGAATTATAAAAAAATGAAGTTTATAAATAGGTAAAAATCTGTTCAAAAACCGTAGATAAAGTAAACTAGTAGTCTCTTAACATTATATTGCTAAATGCCTTTAAAAAATAAATAAAAATAAATGGAATGATAATTTGAAAATCAAACAGAATGACATAAAATTACGCAAGAGGTGTAAAGTAAGTGCATTGCAACAAAAGCACATATTCTCTAGGAAAGTTCACAAACAAATGAAAACAATTGATTTTATTATTTGTACTATTCTTGACTATGCAGAAGGGGAGGGGAATCTATGATCATATAATTATTTAACTTCAGAAAGTCAGAAATGTACAAATCTGCATGCTTTTAAAAATATTCATAAATACCATCCATTAAAATATTATACTGGAAAAAACCACATTGGTGTTTAATTCAATTAAAACCAGAAAATGCTTTTTAATAATTATTTATGGCAATAATAGAGCAAAAGGAAAGAAACAACTTATTAAAATGACAATTGTTTTTGCCCTTAAAAACTTAGTTACATTAATTTTAGTCAATTGAAGACATCCACAAAGTTTTGGTTTAAACTATGAATTATATTTTGTGAAACTTAAATACGATGAAAAATGTTCTAGCCCTCCATCCTTCCTACATTCCAGCTGACACTTATGCCATTTAAGTTATTAATCCATAATAGTATCTAGTCAAATCCACAATAACATAAAATCTTGTTTCTAAGATGAAATAAAATGATTGGGAGTAAATAATTTCTTTATAATTCGACATATTTAAAAATTCAAATTGAATTCACCAGGATAATGAATTCTTACAATATCCAATAATAATTCCTCCATTTTTCAAAACAATAAAAAATATTTTTGTTATACATGTTTAATTCATGAGTCTTCAGAAATCAGTATAACAGTAAATTTACATTTTTCTCCTTTTTTTGATTTCATAGAAATTCAATGACATAATAAAACAGACATCTGAAAGATTAAAAAAATTTTCAAATAATGTCAATGAAATTTTGCATTTTTCTTAAACAGAATTTCCAGTCATCAGCCTAAAAACCTTTGATTTTTTTCAAGCCTTGTCTTGTTACTTTAAAATCAGCCTGAAAAATCTACAACCATAACTGCTTTAAAAAACAAAATGCATATTTTCTTTTGTACAATAATACAACAAAATATTAAAAACTATAAATGACTGTCAACAGTGACTTGACCTAGTTTGTGAACTACATCAGTGAACGTTGGACGGTCTCTGGCACTTATGCTCCAACAAGTTAAGAGCAAAGAACATAATACTGATGGTGCACCAGCAGGTGGTTTCCACCTCAATTCACTGTTGCTCAACAGTCTCAAAACTGTTTCATTTGAATGCTCAGCAAAAGGCAGTTCCGCTTGAGTAAATAGTTCCCAAGCAACAACTGCAAATGACCACACATCACTTTTTGTTGACCACTCATCTTCAATTATTGCTTCAGAAGGTGCCCATCTTAGTGGGAGAGTTCTGTTTCTATAAAGGAAATATTCATCTGCATAGGTATCACGAGATAAACTTGGAAAACTGATTTTTATATTTAATCTTGAAGTAACTAAGCAGTTTCTAGTTGCCAAGTCTTTATGAGTGAAACGTTGATTGGCAAGGTATTCCATGCCAGTAGCTATTTGATGGCATACTCCAAGTATCTGTGGCACATTCAAAGGTGGAGGTTTGGGGCCTTTTCTTGTATTGTCTCGGCGTGTAGCAAGTAAAAACTGTTTTAGATCTCCCTGTAGAGAGGGAAAAAAAAATCTTATTAACAGGATGAGTAATCAATTATTTTAAAAGATATTACATAAAATTTTATTTGCATATATTACATAACATTTGCAATTTGATTATATAGAAAAATACACAAGAACAAATATTTAGAAACATTTAAATGAAGAATCAATATCACATTTAATTAATTTTGCCTAATTTCAATATATGCATGAGAAACATATTTAAAATAAAAAGAGTAAAATATTCGAATTAGTACAATGTTCTATAATTAACATTTATCTAAATTTAGAATAAAGCTATTTTAATTATATTATATTATTATTTATTAAATTTATTTAAAATCTGAACATTAGGCATGAATTATTTGGAAACAAATAATGGAGAAATTTAGTATATAACATTGTGATCAATGTATTAAAAGGGCGTTTATTCTATATTAAACAATTAAAAGCATTCACATTATAATCAATAATTCAGTACATAAAATTATTCAATAATAAAATTTCTTTAATGGATAGTTTTATTTTAAATTTTCAGAATTTCTTCAAATATAAAAATTCTTCCTTTCTTTCCCACTTCCCTAATACATGAAACAGTTTATTTAAGAACTACTTATAAATCTGATAAAATAATATTTATTTTCTTCTTCAATTCTTGCTTAATTCCCCATTGAAGCAGAACTCAAATAGAACAAATTTATAAAAATTTAACATACATACCCAATCACTATATTCAGTTATAAATAAAAATGGTTCAGTTTCTCTGCATATTCCATATAATTTTGTGATATTTTCATGCCGAAGCTTGTTTAACATATCCATTTCTCGCTTGAATTCAAAATGAGCATTTTCATCCCTTGTTTGTAATGCTTTCACCATAACTATCATTTCTGTATCAGGATCTATGATTCCTTTTGCTTTAGCCAGAAATACTTCACCGTAATCGCCATGACCTATGAAGTAGATATAAAATAAACAACAATTAAAATATGAAGAATATATGAAAAAAGAAAGACAGGGAAAAAATATCAGTGAAATATTTACTAGCTGGATCAAAATAGTCCAGTTGTAATCAGTTCTTTGATAATGTTGATGGCTACTGCATTGTATATATATGTCTAGTTAACTTCCAAAGCTTCAAATAATGTTACTTTGACAATGTCAAAGAGTCATTGAGAAATAATTTGTTCAATATTAATATGTATCCAGAATAATATATATTATATAAATGAACATTGTTAAAAAAAATTAAAATCAGAACTTTTTTAATTTTAATGTTGTGAATTTAAATGTTTAATTAATTAAATTTGAAATATGATTGACTGAAGTCGACTTTAAGAAAGAAAATAATGCAATTACTTTATTTTTGAAAGAAACGTGTAAAAGTTTTCAATTCATACTTTAATATAAAACAAATTAAACCAGTTTGGTATGAAAAAAGGTTGCTTTTTTCCCCCGAAGAATTTAAACAGCAAAACTTAAATATGTTATAAATCTTCATTTGTTTTTCTCCTACATAAAGAATTTCTTAAGTTAATAGAAAATTCTATATCAAATATTATTATAATAACAATTCAAGATAATGTGTTTTTTCAATCCCAAGTTTACTTTTAACTCCAAATCAAATTATAGAATAAATCTTACCAGAAAGCACATAAAGAATTAGAGGAGAGTACAGGTTTTAAAATATTAAATATAATATTTAAATAAAAAATACACTCATGAAAATAATTTTAATATATATTACAAAGATTAAAATTCAATCAAATCAAATTCATTGAGGTATACAGTGAAAAAAATTAACTGATTGCAGGTTATATAGTAAACGCCTATTGTGGTTCAAACAATATCAATATGAAAATAATATTATGGGAAAGAAATGAATCATTTAATTTAAAAATATATAAAAGCAAGCTGCAAAAGAATAAAAATAATAGAATTTTTTAAGAACTACGAGTTCTATTTAGAAATCTCACAGACACAAATATTCTAAAATTTTACCTAATAACATCATTGTCTGTAACTCTTGTCTAGGAAAATGAGCTTTGTCATATGAAGAACGACTTTTTTTTGAATAATGAGAGCCAGAGCTATGAGATGGAGCTTCATTGTCACTTCTAGTGGTGCTTCCATCCTTTAGTGGCTTGGTTACAATTGGATTCATTTCAGTATCATTAGGAAGAGTTCCATTTTCACTTTTAGCTACTGCAAAGAAACACCAAAATTTTATCAATTTCTTTAAAGAGAAAACAATTATATTACTCTTTATTATAGCAATGACTTTTCACTACATCTGGTAATAACTAATGCCATGAATTGTAATATATATTATGTTCTACAAATGGCGTATTATTTGAATAATAAATTTAAACTTACAAGATTAAAAAATAAGCTTCAAGGCATTAAAAAAATGTTTTGGTATCAGTAATGCACAATATATTCTGAAGCTTTTTTTTTACTTTAATAAAACTCTTTAGTTTAAATAAAGGCTAGACTATTTGAAGAACAACTCTTTAAAAAATTAAAAGCAACGAAAATTAATTAAAAACTAGTCTTTTTAAGTTTAAAATAAATTTAAAATACAAAAATATTTAAAAAGCAAGAAAAAAATTATACAAGCAAAATTTAAAATGCCCATTAAAAGTAAATTATAATTTCAGAAGCAGCAACATTTTATTTAATTTAGAAAAGTAATTAATTAATTCAAGATTTTTAATAATATTTAAATAATATTATTTATAAATTATAGTAAACTAAGATAATAGTAGATATTCCTTTTCCAACTGAAATTTAGAATAATATGAAATCAAAATAGCTTCAAAGTATATAATATATAAAAAACTAACCATCGGTAACAATCAACTGTTTAACTGTGTATAGGTTATCTATAATTTTAATTAAATCTCAGAGACATAATTTCAAGAACCCATCAATAAATAGCTCTGAAGCAACAAATTGTTATAAGTATTCAAGTTGTGCCAGTTTAATAGTATTATACATAGTTTATTCCTTTTATATACAAATTTTTAAAAATAGAAACAAGTCACATAAAATTATAGTGTTATTAAAAAGGTAAATAAGTGGTTCTTCTATTTTTAAAATTTTGCAACTTAATTTTTTTCTTCGAGTTGTAAATACAAAGATATTAAACAGAATCCCTTTTCTTTAGCTTTCTAAAATAGAAGCAAAATTGTGTGATGAAATGTTTGATTGCATAATGAAAATAGTTTAAATATTAGGGAAAAAATATTATTCATGGTTGAAAATATTTTTATAAAAATACAAAATTTAATAAAAATCTGCCATACTTATTAAATTAACATGATTAAGAAGATAATTATTAAAATTTTAAAACAGTGTACAATATTACTTGTAGAAATAAGTGTTCATGATAAAGGGCTACGTTTTCGATCAAGAGATATTGAGCAATTGACATATAGAGGCTCTTGTAAATAAATGTAGGAAAAGACTCAACATACTTAAATATATTTCTTGACGAGACTGGGGTGCAGACGCTAATACACTGAGAACCACCTACATCCTTCTGATCAGACCAATTCTAGAGTATGGTTTCCCAATTTACTTTTGTGCCTCAAAAGCTAACTTAGACAAATTTGAAAGAGTGCAATTAAGTGCTTCAAGAATAACTACTGGCCTTCATTATAGCTGCCCTAATGATATTGTTCTGTATGAGAGTGGTCTGCCACCTCTTTCTCTGAGAAGAAGTTACTGTCTTTCAAAATATTACAACAAGCTCTTTAGCTACAATGATCAGCACAGAACTTCTACTTATCTTATGGCATAATAATAAGTGTTTAAAGAAATACAGTCCTTTTTCCTTTGCAAAAGAGATGGGTCTACCTTCTGGAGATGTGGAACCACATTCCTTAAAGCCTTATTGGAATTTTAAGTTTGATCCTGATCAAATTCATTTCCACACTGATCTCTGGGCCAAGATTAGCAAAAAGTCAGAGTTACTAGAATTTACTAGACAAATGTCTCTGGAAACAATTCATAGTATTCCATCTTCTAAAATTTTTTAAAAATGCTCCAAGGTGCACATTTTAATCCTCCAAGTATGTGCTAAATTTGGTAGCCTTAGATCAAATGGTCTGGCCTGTATAGTACCAACATAAACACAAACACATTCATTTTTATTATTAGCATAGATAAACTTTTTTTTCCTATCTTTTAGAGGAAAATAAAGAAAACTCTGCCCTTCAGATTAGAAATTTTTATTTATGGCTAATTTATATTAATAAATACATTGTAATTCCTGGTATTAATCTTAACCCATATGTAGTGAAAAAGATTTCCATTACAAGATCTAGAAGTTCCAATGATATTTCACTAAACAACATCAATAAATTTTAACAATTCTTACATTTTTTTAAAACATATTACACTAACAGAGAATGGTTTATAAAATTTAAGGTAAACATTGATCTAAAGCAAGAGATTCCAGGAGCAAAATGTAATTTCAAATTACCACTGCTACTTCTAACAGTATTAAGTGTACATACTGAATGCATCAATGCAAATGTGAAAGTTTTGCATTTTACCCCAAAGCAGAAGTTTGATCTTAATCTAAACAATAATGGATATTTGAACAAAAGCAACCCATTTTGGGCAATTAATACCCTGACAGTGTTAATTACTTTCCTCTTTGAATTCTTAATTTCTGTGAAAACTGGCAAAGTGCACCAGATTATCTTTTCCTATAGATAAAAAAAATTATATATGTTGCTCCCCCCCCCTTCTCCACCTATATTTAAACACTATTAGAGAAAATTACACTACCTTCTGCTGTAGCTTCAGCCAATAGACGGGCCTTTTTTCTTGCTCTTCTCATGCGACAAAAAACCATCAAACCAATAACAAGTCCCATGTAAAGTCCTGCAGCACCCAGTGTAACACCAACTGTTTTTGACATAGTATTTTCTTCACCACTCTCAAAACCTCTGCCAGCATTACTAGGGCTATAGTATTCAGCACCTGAATTTAAGAGTATGGAGGCTTATTTTAATTAATGATATAAAAAATATAATCAGAAATATTCATAGATTTTTTTATATTAAAAAAATACAATATTTTTTTTAAAAATAATCAATGCAATGAATGAAAATAAAGAAACCTTCAATTAGGAAGATATATAGAACAATATTGTAAATCTTATAAAAGTATGATCTTTATTTAGAATTTTAAATGAAAATGTACATAAAAATGTTACTTAAGTCGGCTGTGTCTGAACTTATAAGGCAAAAAATTTCACCGATAAATTTATATTATTTATTTCACCGATAATTCAAAGAACAAATTTTAATAAATTTGCTTCAATTCAATCTTACTTTTTTTACTTCTGAATTAATAAAACTGTAGCTGCTGTTATATTTTAAATTTTAAAAACTAAAACCAAAATATTTTTAAAAACAAACCAAATTCTATAATTCAAAATATCATAGAATAATTTCAGCCCATAAACAAAATATTCCACACAGAAAATTTAATTTATCTGCAAAAATTTTATTTAAAAAAATGTAATTATACTTTAAAAAAGAAGAAGAAAATTATTATGTTGATGGACAAATTATGTTTAAATAATGGTGTTTGCTTTAAATTATTTTTAAGTTGATAATCATAACTTATACATTATTTTTATTCCATTCAGATAAAGTAATTTTTTTTAAAAAATTACTATCTTTTAATAGATAAATACATCCTGTAAATTACACATTAATCAAAAAGTATATGTTCTTATTTCAATTTTTTTTTATATCTATTAGGATGCTACCAAATAAATACTCTCAATACAGAATCTTTTTGTATATTTGGCTTAAATCCATGTTAAAGTATGATCTCACTGAATGCACATTCCTTTTCTTTAAAAAACAAATACCATTTTGAATTTAATTATAGAAAATATTAGATGACTTTCATTTCTTAATTTTTATCCACAGCTTATATAAATCAGAAAATAAAATGTATAATGCATATAAAACACATTAATAAATTTAAAAAAATTAAACATGACACAGAAAAATGCTAAGAGATATTTGCAAAATGAAATATCCTTGCATATATCTCAATTTTTTAAATTTAATTTTTCTCAAATTAAATATTATTTTATACTATTCATTAATGATATTTTTCTTTTTATTATTTGAAAAACAATATGAATAGGCACTCACTTTTAACATTCAAATTTACTTCTGCTCTTTTGAAACCTCCACTGTTGCCAACAGTGCATCCATATTTCCCCTCATCTTCCATATGTACTTCAGATACATACAATGTACCATTTTCCATAACATGAAATCTGTTAGGGTCAAAATTATCCATAATATTATTTTTATCCCATTGAACAGCAGGCATTGGATCTCCTATGGCTTGACAATGAAGCATTGTTGAATAGCCCTCATATGCTTGAGTATCTACAGGCTCCACAATAAACTTTGGCATGACTAAATAAAATATAAGATATTTTAAAAAAGAATGACAAAGTATAACATTTGGATTTTATATTGAACTGAAATTATTGAAATACATTGTATTTATATTGCGTACAGATTTCTAAAATGTGTTTGATCATGTGCATGCTTTTCAAAAAAGCAGAAAAAATTACATAAATGATTAAAAAAGATAATAAAATACATATATAACTTGGACTTTCATTATTAACATTTAGAATGGAATTATAGATAGGATTTAAAACTGATATGAAGAATAAATAATTGTGAAAGATGCAAGAAATGTGATATTTTAAATATATCATACATTCAGAATAGCTGCATTGCAAATCTTCATAACCAATCAGAAATCAAAATTGAATGTGAATATTATTTCATGATACTAAAGCCAATAATATAAATAAATAATAAACTTATAATCTATTAATAATACACATTTAATACTTCTATGGAAGTATTGGTAAAAAAATAAAATTAAAAAATATTTAATAAAATTTTAAAAATATCATCCTTAAAAATTAGCAAAATATTCTACAGTAATATTTCTAAAATAATATTAATATTTAGAAGCAATAACCTATTTGCATTCGCATTTTTAATCATAAATGCTTAAGACATTGACACTCATGAAAAAAGATTATTTGATATAGAGTGCATTATAACCAAACAAACACTTTTCAATCAATGTAAGGTTTATATTAATGCCTGCTAAGGTACATGATATTCTCTTATTTAGATATAATACAAGTTCTTACAGAAGATTTTGATTTATATATGTTCAACTAGATTATCAAACAATTCTTGAAATATCAATTTAGAAATTCTTGGGGATATTGCAAACATCAATGCTTATACAATCAATTACAATTCCCATTATTTCCTATAAAATATTCATTCAATTATTTTTAAATATACATCCATTAATAAGACTATAAAAGCCAAAATCAGCCATTTTATAGATTCTTGTGTATTACAAATAGATTTTATAAATTAAATAAAAATTTATAAAAATATGACAAACAAGAAATTTTGAATCATTTCACTCACCTACAACATCAATATTGATGGTAGCATTAATGATTCCCTGAGAACTTGTAGCAACACATATGTATTTTCCAGAATCATCATTAGTGACACCTTTGAAAGTTAGCGTCCCATTGTCATCTTGAATATGAGGGGGCCAGTCAAAAAATGGCTGACCTACTTTTTTCCATCGAACTACAGGAGGAGAGCTACCTCTGGCTTTGCAATAAACTTTAGCAACTGATCCCAATTCCAAACGAGTACTAACAGGAGGTGGAACGAATTTTAATTGTTCTATTGGGGAAAAAACAATTAATTAATGTTAATTAGAAAGGAATTTAAAAGAAATGTTGTTTAGTAAAATATCTGCAAGAATAAAAGTTTCATGAAAATAAAAAAAGCTATTGTTGAAATCAAAAATAGAGTTTTATTATAATTATTATTATTATTCCAAAAGAAAAATGTAAGTGAACAAAATTTTTTGCTCTTCCAAAAATCAAAATTTTTTAAGAATAACTACAGCTAACAGCATATTAAAAAAATATAATTTCTAAAAGTAAAAACATCTAAAGTTAAATATTATTCAAACAAATCTAAAAATGAAAATGTAAATTTAAAATTATTAATCAATGTATTCTTTGTATGAAACATGACATTTTTTCAACATACAACTTTAGAAAAATAATTGTGTCTTATTAAGTAAATTCATTAAGTAGAACTGATATGCTTAAATAACCCAAATAAAGCATAATAAATAAAATATTTCTAAAACATGTATTTATATTTGAAAAACTTAACAAAATATATGCATTTTAATCAAATGTAAAAATAAAAGTAATATTAAATCTCTTTCGCCATCAGATTATCTAATGCTACATGAAACTTTTCCCTCCATGTTTATTTCAATTCAATAAATAAAGCAAACTTTTTATTTCAAAATAGATGAAAACATGTTAAAAAATTTTGCATTGTAAATTTGAAATTATATGCAAAATTCCAAAATATTAGAACAGAACTTTTAACATTTAAAGGAAAAAGAAAATTCTTAAAGAAAACATAATAAATAATTGTCTGCATCAAATATAATACAAATTTTAATGTCATAAATTTATCGAAATCTGCATACATTGGTACTTAATGAAATAATTACCTTTCACTACCAGTTTGGCTTTTTCTGATATAACTGGTGGGAATCCACTAGTTACTACTTCACACATGTAATCTCCAGCATCAGACATTGCTACTTTATGAATCAATAAGGTGCCATTGTGAGGGAAGACATTTGGATATCCAACTCTTTCTCTGTGTGATTTTGTCTCTTTTAACCATCGCACAAGTGTTACAGGATAAGGGCTTCCATTAAATTCACAAGTAAAAGTAGCCGAATCACCCTCTTCAGTTACTAAGCCAGCAGGATGTTCAGTGATAGTTGGTGCAGCTATAAAAAAGTTATGACAAAAATTACAATTTAAAAAATTATGGTGCATAGTTATACAACTAAACAAAAAAAAAAAATGAAAATGTCTAACGTGATTATGTTTTCACTATAAATTGCTTTAAATGCATTGGAAACTCTTGTTCTAATTGCTTCGTAGTTTCTGACTAATTAATTTTGGCTTATTTAAATTACAGTTAATAATAATAAAGACTTTGAAAATTTGGTTAAAGTTGATATTTTAATTTTAAAAATGAGAAGTTGTTAATATAATTTTGACTTTAGCTAATATTCTAATGGACATTAGTTCTTAACAAATGGAATTTCCTTTCCATTTATGATTATTCTATCATTAATAATTAATTATACAATTTTGTTTTGTAAATATAATAATTTTTAGTCAGCAATTAAAAGGAGAAATTATATAATTTAGCCTTTCAACTTAGTTATTCTTCAAAATACAGAATACATTTGAGTAAAAAAGATATAGTATAAATTATTTTCTTTATATTTAAATGATTAAATATTCATAAAAAATACAAAATGAGAAAGAGGTGATTACTAAAAAATATTGAATGCAATTTCCATTTAATATTAAATGCATAAAAGCTCAACATTAAGTAATCTTAATTTTGTGTAAAAATTAAGTTGAGAACCTTAAAATTAAGTAATATTAAAGTTGAATCAAAGTAAAAATTCTAGTTGAAACGTACAAGCAACATAAAAATATAGAGATGTTCTTTCTTGTCCAGCAATATTTTCAGCATTGCAAGTATAATTTCCTGTATCAGTCTTTTTAGCACCATCTACTATTAGCTGGGAGTCATCAACACGGATTCGTCCGGTATCACTGATGACATGACCAGAAGGATCTTCCCACCAAATTTTTACTTTGGGTCGACCAGCGGGCTTTACACATGTCACTTCAAACTGACTCCCTAAAGCAACTACTTTCAGCTCATCTGGACTGATTGGAGGTTCAAATGGACTATCATCAAATGGTTCAATATCTTGAAGAGAAAAATAAATATATGTAAGTGGAGGTTTTTATGTTAAAAAGAAGTTAGAATTTTAAATTCTATTTTTATATTCTCATTTAAAATGTTTCATATTTTGTTATCTTGGACAGAAATATTTTCAAGATACTTTCATACAAACTACTAAGGAAAAGAACATACATATACAAGTAAGTATCCTGTGCTTTTTCAGGAAATAAGCAGAAGATGTTTGTCGCTAAATCACAGCTTTAACCTTTTTTGCGATTCAACAAAAGGTTTGGTTTTTTATCATCTTTGTTAATACTATAATCAAGGACTCAAGTTAAAAAAAAAAAAAAAAAAAAAAAAAACTAGGATAGGAAGGAATTTTATAGAAATTTAGCTAAGCAAGCATTCATTTTAAAGAGATTTTCACGATATTATAGCCACGCAATGAGCAGTTCAAGTTATAGAAATTAAATCATGAAAAACATGGGAAATCCAGAATCCTACACAACTCAGAAATTTAAACTGAATTTTTTAGAATATAATTTCAAAACATGGATAAATTGATGCATATTTATGCAATATCATGATAAAACAAATTGATTCTATACACATTTTATGGAATTTAAATTTGAATCAGATTCACATTTTAAAGAATTCACCGTATTGAATATGTTTTGGTGAGTCTGTTTTGAATGTGACAGAGAACTAGAGATTATCTTTGAACCAGGAGAGAGTTTTTGATTCTCAAGAATATCAAAGCAAGCTTCATTTAACTTAACAGATACATGAAAAATGATTTATTATTTCTATTTATGTGTATTATAAGTAAATCCAGCTATACGATATATTTTTTATTGTTGTTATTTAGTATACCCCCTTAATATAAACATAATGAATGTAATATTTTAGAATGAAATAACAATACTTTCGATTTTCTAATCCAATTGGGGACCAGACTTTACATGATATATTAAAAAATCAACATATGTTTGACTAAACAATATTTAAAGCAAAGAATTCAAAATATAAAATTGTGGTTCTTCTGAATGCCAATATTTTTGCATTTTTCACATTGATTTAAATTTTTAACCTAGTTGGCCCTACCCTAGAAATATTGGTATATCTGCTTAGTGCTTTGAAATATAATATTGACAATAGACATTTTAATTATTAAATGAAATTTTAAAATGTTAGTTACTTTATATGATAATATTTTAAATTCAATTAGAAAAACAGCTAAAACAATTTTAGAGACAGATTTTTTTTAAATTTCTTTTTCGTGAAAACATGAAAAGAAAATATAATATGCAATAAACAATATTATTTACCAAAATTTTAAATACTTGATTCAATCAATTCTTAATTCAAAATATTCTAAATGAGAATTTTAATAAGTACATTTCTAGATTTAATGTGCCATTTTCCAAGAGGAAATCACATTATATGTTTGCTAATGTATGAAAAATTTAAATCAAATATTCACAAAATTTTACACGACTTATTTTTATCTATAATAAACTTACAAGCCAGTTTCAGACGTGCAGCATAAATTTGTTGGGGAGCTTCTTTACTGATGTCACTAATTCCAACACATTTATATATTCCCTCATCACTATTTAAAATTCCAGATATACTTAGAGATCCATTTGGAAAAACTGTAAACCTGAAATGATATATATATTTTTAAAATTAACTGGTTACAAGAAAAGAAGAAAAGAGACTATCATTGCTTATCTTTTAGTCAATATATTTATTTATGATAAACATTCAAAATGAAAATTTCTAATCTGGACATTTTTCAAATATAATATTTTCAGAGTAAAGCAAATAAATAAAAACTCTATTCATGGCTTATCTAACCTTATTTCAATAAATGTTTAGAAACAGGAAACTTAAACATTTCTAAATTTATATTATTACATTTTTTTAAAAAGTTTATAGAGAGATTGTTCCTCCCTTGATTTTGGAGAAATATGCCATTTTTAACAAATAGTGAAGAAAAAAAAAGGGCTTTTTTTTTTATACAAACAAATGTTTTTGATAAACCTCAAAGAAATGTTTATTTTTTTAAAAAAAACTATCCTTTTATATATTTTTCATTATGGATAAAAGAACTGAGATTTGTTTTATTTTCTAATTTTCTGACGTCTATAACAGAAACTATTACTCAAAAGAAACGGAATTCTTGCAATCCTTAAACACGTTTCGTAGGTAATACGAAGAAAAGAAAATGAAAATATACAATGGGTCAACTAGCAACTGCTTTAAAGTACATTATAACACTTTTGTGTTACATAGAATGGAATGCATGGTAATACGGTTTGTAAATATAAGTTTTAACATATTCAGGCTATTTTGTATCAAAAAGGAAATAAATGCCATAACATCCATGTCCATGAACATATTAAAAATTAGGGGAGGGGGGAATCGTCAGTTCATTGCCCAGCCATTTTTCTATGATTTTCATATTTTTTTTTTATTGTAACCACAATAACAGTCAAATAAACAAGTGAATTCAATAATTACGATGAGTGGCCTAGCTAATAAATGAAACATGTAAAACAACAAGGGTATGAATAACAACACACAAAGAATTACTTTCAATTATTAAAAATTAATATCTTCATTAACGTAAACCAACATTTCTTTCTTTCTTTCTTTCTTTTTTCTTTTTTTGCTTTTCCTTAGAATAGCGAGTTTCATCTGAAATACTGAAGCTATGGGACAGATATTGGAATATTTTTGTGAAATAAATTATGTAAATGGGAAAAAGATATATAAAATTATTTGTCAAAATGACAATAAAATACAAACCTAGAATTGTTGGTCAAAGGTACATCACTGGTTTGAGCATACCATTCCACGGCAGCAGCTTTTTCAAAAACACAATCAAATACTGCTGAGCCATTCTTAACTGCAATGATATCTTTAGGGAGGACTTGGATATGTGCAGCAGTATCACCTTGAATTAAAAAAATATATCGTTGAATATTAAAAATATTAATTTACATCGAAACAAAATTATTAGAACCATTCATATGCAAACTAAATTATTAAAGTTCCCATTTAAAACATTAAAATTTAATCGTAAAATTTTATATTTAAAACATTTATATATATAAAATTATTGGAGATCAAGATATTTGCCCGTGAGTCCTTTAGTAATTGTCTGCGAAATTGTAAATGTCGTTTTCATGCAGATCATGATTCACGCAGTAATATAGTATCTATTTATTTTAAGACAAAGCAAAAACCACAATGGTATAATATTCCCATATAACATCAGTTTCCCATATATATAAAAGAAGTTATTTGAAGCAAAATAAAATGTATTTATCGATTTCATTAGATTTATTATTTAGATTTTTATTAGATTATTTTATAAGATATATTATTTATAGGTTATTTTTCAGATTATTTAGACTTTATTACAGTTAGATTTTTTTTTCTTTCTCAGAGAAATTTTTTGAATATTTGGTTATAAATTTTGGGAATATGATAAGCTTCAAAACTATCAAAATTCCTCATAGTTCTTTTCTTTTTATTAGGAACGGGAAAGCAGAAAACTTTTTCACCACCCCAACATTCTAATAGAATTCCTCTAGATTCAAAATATTTATTAGATGAAAATTTCTGTTTAAAAAAAATGTTAAGATTTCAATACATATCAACTTACTGGGTAACGTGAGGGCAAAATTATCAGTGCTGTCTACTATGCCAACTTCGCTGACCGCTCTGCAGGAATAAATGCCATTGTCGGCCGGCGACAGGGATGCCACTTGCAAGCGTTTATTCCGGAAGGAGATGCGTTCATTCCTAAACATTCGCAGGCCATTATGAAACCACTCAAAGCGCACCTCAGAGCTTCCTTCCACTTTGCACCGCAGGACCATCTCGCCCTTTTCCGCCAACTCCTCTGGTGTGTCGGGGCTTTGCAGAACTACCCGAGCTTGGTCGCCAATCCCTGCAGAAAATAACAATAAATGCAAATCATCAGTATGAAGGATATAAATTCATAACAGGTACAAATAAAGAAAGAGATATTTATGAAAAATAAAGAAAAAAAAATATTTTCATTCAAAGGCCACAGGAAAAATAATTCATTTGCAAATAAAATTGGAAGATGAGATTAAATAGTGATTTTGTTCCCTTGGAATCTGTTTTATAATAAGGTATCTCAACTATTTTAAGAGCCACCTCATAATTTAAAATTACGGTGAGATAAAGAATATGGTACATGAACAGGTAGATAATTTACCCTATAAACTTCCATACCATATTAGAGTGAATATCTTTGTTCTGGAAGGTAGATTTAACAAGCAACATGTTGAATATACGATGGATTTTTGATGGTCACATTTCAAACTTGGAATCCCGCAGATAAACTTCACCATCAAGCCTAGAGAAAACTAGGCTTAAGGCTTTAAACTAAGAAACTAGAAATTATTTTTTAAATTTAATCTCCCCCCCCCCTTCTAATTCATAATTCATTCTAATCTTCGGTTATATTACACAATATACTAAATTGGGGGGGAGGGGGGGAACCCTCATGGCAAGTTGAAAGTCAAAGTAAGATTCTTTTATATTTAAGTTACTATTTGGCAACATAAATTGTTGATGTTAGAAACAGTTAAAATTAGGGCTTGAAAACCACTTTTCAGCCAATAACTTCTAAAATATAGCGGTTTTCGAAAAACTTTAAATACAAAAGTTTTTTGCCTTAATGAGGCGCGAATTTTGCTAACTGGATTTATTTTTCTATCTTCAATATTAAGAAAATTATAAAGAAATGAAAAGTTCAACCCGCCACCATTTCATCCCCTTACAGCTAGATAGGCCATTTACGAACTCATCCGCGATTTTTATTAACATATTCCATATTCCAACATCAGCAAAGCGTTATACGCAATATTATATATTTATAAACTTTTGAACGTAGGGTAGTTTTGGGCTCTAGGGGCCATCATCGGTGAAGAACTGAAGAAATTTTCCTTAGTCTTGTCATGAGAACCATCGCAATAGGTAGTCTTCCTATAGGAATCTACCTAAAACTTATTATTTAATTTCACACACGACGTCTAGAGAAAAAAAAGTACCGTCATTTTAACATTTGTCAATGCAAATATATTAGAATTTTCCACTGAACCCACGGTAGCATTAAAAGTTGAAGAAATGGATCTGTAACGGCAGTAGAGAATTTACAAATATGAACGCTAAATGAGGGGAAAAAATTACATAAAAAAAGGCGAAGAAAATTTATTAGCGGCTCAGTATGGAGTCCTGCAGTTGAATATTTTCTGTTAGATTTGGATTAAAGTAATTTGTAAAAGAATTAAAATTCAAATAAAATTATACGAAATGATTTTAAACAGCGTTGAAGGCTTGAAAAGAATAAAAAATTTTAATTATAAATCTTGCATCTTTGTAAAAAATTTAATGCTTTCAGAAAAAAAAAAAAAAAAAAAAACAATATTATGAAGAAACAACGAATTTTAATTTATTATTAAATTAAAAATACTTTTGATTGCCAGAAGGTCGAGAGAGAGTAGTAAATGAAATTCCAACACTCAAAATAGGTCACTAACCAAAATTTAACAATCTATATTTCTCTTATTTAAATTAAAATTATTCTACATAAACTTCCATCGCGCAGAGAAGTTTTCAAATAATATTCTAAATATACATAAATTATTAATTTAATGCATAAATTTCAAGATCAAAAATGACAAAATTTGAATGACATTTTTCTTTATGTACCTCAATAACTTATTTATAAAAAATATACTGCTACTCAACAAACGCTACTAGAATCCACTCAATTCTTTTTCAAATGAAAAGGTGATTGCGTCTTTAAGTTACCCACTTAGGCCCCTTGTGTTTGAATTAGATGAAAATATCTGTCCTCACGATATGGTTTATTGCTTGTTTTTTCCCCCTTCCTTTTTTCCACAATCCTCGTGATTCTTCTGCATTTTCTATCTTCTTCTTCTTCTTTTTTTTTTTTTTGCTTTTTCCCCCCCTATAGAGTGTTTTTTTTTTTTTTTTTTAAGTCTCTACTCTTCTTCGATCAAAATGATTACCATTGATGTACGGAAAACCCGAAACCCTCTAGGGCACTCCAAAACTCGACGTTGGCAATCGGAAAATGTTGCCACCACATCTCAAAAGATTTGCCGCCTTGTTATTGAACGGACAGGTGGTATTTAAGCTGTCACTCGAGACTGGATTCGGCCTCTCCGTGGTGGTTCGCACTTAATCATCATCAGAAATACCAAAGAGGAAAGGGGGGGGGGGAGGATTGCCAATATAATAAAGAAAAAAAAAAAAAGATTTTAGTAGAAGAGAACGTTTCTTCAACCAACAAGCAGTCGAACCAGAAGCGAGTGGCAAAAGAAAATGACATTTCAACAAAGACCGCCTCGTTCTAGATTTTTTTTTTTTCAATCCCCCTCTCGCCTTAATTCTTAGAAATACTCGGTGTTCTGTAAACACACCCGTCTCTTTGGTATTCTCGGGCAAATCTGCAGGCAACGCCCGAGCCGGAAAGCCTACGCGCAGAATATCTACAAATCTTTCTTGACTACCAGGGAAGCAAGACCCTTTAATTAGCGTTACTCTATCATCGCTCGAAGTTAATGATTCTTTTCAAAAAGTAAACAGAACTTGTCGAAAAGGCGATTTACCGAAGTTGGTCAATTTATTACATGCTAAACAAACTTTTTTTGCTTCCTGTCAACGAAGGCATAATGAGGGGTTGAAACGTCCTCCCCTTTTGAAAAGTATACAATAACTGGGCAGCAGTCACTGGCACGAGGTATTTGTTTGCCTTTTATAATTGGTTTGCCTTTTCATTTCGTCAATTTATGATGAGATATGGCATGTTATTCTCCGAAAGTTTATCGCCAGATCCTGATTTATTAGCAGACAAATTGAAGAGAGAAATAAAATATTATTGGAACGCAATTAAAGCTGCAATGGGACCGCAAAAATGCATTATCTTAATTAAATCGATGGTTATGCCATACAACAAGAATTTTAATCATGAGATTGCTTTTAATACTTAAACTGAATACTAATGAATTCTTAGAATTAGTAATTTCAAATAGATAGCGAGATAACATTTTTAATATATGTTGTTTTTAAACTTATTTATATTTGAATTCAGATGGATCTACCTGAAAAAAAAAAGAAAGGGGTAAAAGCATGTCGAACATCTGGATAATTGTCTTCATCTGTGGTAATAATAAATTAAAATATAGCTGAGATGATTTTCACTACTGGTTTCCACGTCCAGTTCTATCAATCAAAATGCTGCCCAATTAAACATAATGTAGTAAAATATTTTTCTTTTTTTTTAACAAAATAATCTCAGCTAATATTATTAATATTGCGAGTTGAAGAAAGTTATAGATATTATGCTATATAGTATTATTACAGATAAAATGTTTAAGCACTAGTAGAAAAACTTAGCACTTCTTAAAGAACTTTGTGAACAGTCAAATAGAATGTTTTTATCTTTCTCTCTAACATATAGATAACAAAGAGAATCAAATAATGTTTTGTACTGAAGGAGGTATAAGGTATAAGATAAAAGGTCGTGGCATCTCGTATTCCATGTTAAAGTAGCGGGAAATAATATCAAAAAATAGAATTTGTGTCTTAGGCGCCTTTTTCTCAACCGATTAAAACAAAAAAATTTGGCACAAAATTGCACTTGTAGTCGCAAAATCCCATACCAAAAAATGATATATTACAATCACTGCATTTTTGAACTATTGCGTTTGTATGTATCTGAAAGTACGGACCGACAGACGGCGAATTCCACGTTGGATTTGGTTCAAAATTTGAGAAGTGTTCTATACTATATAGATGTTGAATCTCTGTGCTGAATTTTATATATTTATCTTTCTTCGTTTTGCAATTATCGTGTTAACTTACATTCGGACAGACGGACTTCCACTGAACAGATTTTATTCGAAATTTGATAGAAATCTGCAAATTTGGTGTAAAAACCACATAACAAATTTTAACCGTCCACCTCAAAGCGTTTGTGAATAATCTTTGCCACAGACAGACGGACGGACATTCTCCAAAAATGCGTTTTTCGAACTCAGGGAGATAGATCTAAAATGAGAAGATTAGTCGAAATTCCAAGTTCAAATTTTTTGTCGATTACAATATTTTTTTCTATACTACGTATACGAGAAAGTAAAAATGAATAAGAAAACATAAAACCAATCTATACAGACAATGAAAACTAATGCAAGTAGTTTTCTCAGAATTTTAAATTGTACATTTTTTCCTAAGTTCAATCATTATTTACAACTCAGAATATGAATAATGGAATATGTTCAAATTATATAATCAGCTTCTAAATTAAAACTTTGTATCAGGGATTTTACAGTATCCCTAGAAAAATCATGTAATTCCTGAGTTTCTCCTTCTTCGCTTCTGATATTTACTGATAAATTTATTGTTCTTATGCTATCCACTTTTTTACCCCAAAATTCTTTCAAAAAATCAATATTACACAAGCAAATAAATTAAAAAATATTTTAAAGTAAAGCTATTTACACACACAAAGTACATAAATAATAGAGGAATCTCTATGTAATATTACGAAACAAATTTTCTTTTAATTATAAAAATTCGATGGTAAAAGATTTTTTAGTAATTTCATTTTCAACAAGACTTACTATATATTAATCCAAAACTCGATTGAAAAAAAATAATGAAAATTAAAAGAATAAAATAGTATGACAATGAAAAATGTCTTTTTGTGACCATTTCGATCAATTTTTTTTAAGATGGCCATCTTTACTTTTCTCTAACATGTCGCGAATTCATTAATTTTCCTGTCAACATTGAAAGAAGTTGGCGGCGGAGCCAAAGAGTTTCGCCTAATTTGATGCCAAAAGGTCTCATGATTCAAAATTAAACCAGTTCTTCCGTCAAATACTTCACAGAATGACGGATGGTGGTGTCTGAAATCTCCACTTAGCGTTCATCTGAGCGATTCAAAGCGCAAACAAAATCTCACAACTTTTTCATTTTCGTTTTAATATCAAGAGATTTATTTTCTCCTCTTCGTGGTTTTGCGGTATTTGAACTAAATCAAAACAAAACAATTTAGTAGCGAAAAAGGAACGAAATTTCATCAAAACCGCAGACATTGAATTCTTTCAAGCTGTGAACAAAAAAAAGTTTAAAAGAATTCCAACCTTGGTAGAGAAAGGACAGCTTTGAAATTTTGTCTATAGTCAAGTTCTAAACAGCAGCTGAGGAACAAGAGCCAATGCCCTTATCTTTGGACAGATTATTTAATCTCAGTTTGTTTTTTCATGAAAATTTAAAATAATTGAACTCTTACCAAGCAAAGATAGGATATTTTCCTGCCAAAACAAAGAATTAAATTGCCACGTATTAAGAGACTTGATAGTAGTAGTATGTATACAGCATTTTCACAGCTCATTATATATATATATTTTAAGAAATTAACTAGTTTTAATTAGAATAATTCTTCTAGTTCTTTTAGTTCCAATTAATTTAGATAACTTAGTGGTTCTGTTTGAACAACTGCCGGATAGAGAGTACAACAAACAAATGTTCTAACATGATCCGCATTGGGAAACCATTTTCACTTATTTACCATATTAATAATATTAATCAACTTTGATAAACTATTTCTTATCAAAACAAAAGAAAATTTTGTTTAAAATCACTCGCACAATAAGCATAAAGTAATCTGATTGGTTAGCCACGTTTGCAAAGTGAGGTGATTAATTGACGAGCGAAACCACTCGAACTGTTAAAATTAGAAATCTGCTTAAGCTTTATTTTGCAAAATTTCTTGAAATTGGAGGGCGTTGGGATGTAGAATAGATGAAGAAGCACTTGTATAATAGACGTAAGCTTTTAAAAATAGCGAAATCAGTACATTCATAGGGACTGAAGAATTCAGTTGCGATGTTTTCCTCATAGAGAATTTGCAACTGAGTAGTGAGATTTCTCTCTAAGATGGAGGGTGTCGAAGGAGAGGGGATCATTGATGATCTATCTAGGAGTCATGGGCTTTTACTTGAAATACAAATCGGCAAAATTACTATAATGGTTGAGGCTGCGGAGCTCAGTCGTGCCCCCCCCCCACAGAAAATATATATAAGCAAATAATGTTTTTAGAATTTCTCTTAAAAATGGAGGGTGATATAGGGGGGTGAGTGGGTGGGAGGGCTTTGTAATATTGTTTCCTTGCGCAGCTAACTTTCTGCTATGGAAGAATTTTACAAGTAGTTCTAATGTCTATTGAATGAATATCAAACCAATTGAATGAATATCAAACCAATGACTCCTAGGCTTGACGGGCCGCGGTGGCCTGGTGGTAAGGTCTCGGCTTGTGAGCTGTATGGTTTCAGGTTCGAGGCCCGATTCTACCGAATAACCGTCGTGTAAGGGGGTCTGTTACACGTTAAATACGTCAGACCAAACATCCTAGCGCTGGTGTGGTGCGGTGTGGAGAGGGGGGGGGGTGCCAGCTCAGGTGTCGTCCTCGTCATCTGACCGCGGTTCAAAATTACGAGGTCCGTCCCAAAATAGCCCTAGTGTTGCTTCAGAACGGGACGTTAAAATAACTAAACTAACCAAACTAACCTAGGCTTGACAAAAAATACGCAGGATCCAAAAATATTTGAGAATTTTGGCGATAATTCCATTAGGGCTGAGTACATCATTTGTTTTAGAACATTCAATGTTCTGTGAAGGGAGCTATGAAAAGCGGAATTGAGATAGCCGAGTTGAGCTCAAGCGATTAATTGAGAGAAGTCTTTCCAGTTTCCTTTAAGTGCTTTGTGCTATTGCAGTTTGTGCGGTCTTGTTTACAGTAAAACCTGTCCATGTGATGCTTTAGCTATGTCCTGCTACAATTTTTCACCACACAAACGGCATTTTTTTTCTTTCCTTTCACAATACAAATATTTGTTTCCTAACGGTACCAATGGAGTACTTAAATAAGTCCTTAAACAACATTACATCGTTTACAACAAAAGTTGCCTATTTTATTATCCAATATTTAATGGAATTGGGATTCGATACCGGTCCAATCTATGCGACTGTTTAAATTCTGCAACTCTTCTCTGACTAAAGAATCCAAAATACCGAATTTATAAAGAGCACAGTAATTAGCTACCAAAAATTTTTTTAACAAAAATAAATAAATAAAAATCCGCACTTAAAAATTGTCCACATTTATCTCCCGATACATACAATCGATAGATAAAAGAAAAGTTAAAATTTTTCCAGAAATAAAAAAAGCAAAACACCAAGCGCCTCAAATCTCATTAACAGCGAGAGTTGTCTCAGTTTACAGCGGCAATCGATTTGAATTGAAGTAAATGTATCTCGCGGCAATTTACATTCAAAACGAAACCTCGGAATTTGGGTGCCTAGAGTTAAATGACCACACGGTCACAGCAGTTTGCACCGTTATATTTGATGAGGAACTATTTCCCGAGTGCGGTTTTAGTTTAATGAAGAACGACGCGTTCAATTCGCCCAGGAACTGCTTTCACAAGTTCCCTTAATGGCTGAATTTAGAGCGCTTAAAACTTACGGCCGCTTTTAGTGAAATGAATTTTACGGGTTTCACATTCCTGGAAGTGTAATGAAAATTGCAAAAATCCATTAGCAAATAGTTTGTAAAAACTGCCGTGATATTTCAGTAATTTCTACATTTTAAATATATAAGCAGTAAAAAAAGCCTGCCTTGTACAAAAGAGTCAATTTTAATAAGTATACAAAAAAAAAAAAAAAAAAAAAAAAAACGGATGATTTAGGTTGTTTTACCTTTTCCACAGTTTAGGCAAAACACATGTATAATTATTATTTAGGAATGGTTTTGATTATTTGTGTAAGCACAGGAAAAACAAATTTTAAAAATATCAATATATAAATATTTAGCATTTATAATCTACAAATTGTACACAATTTTTTCCGTAACTTCACTCATGCATAAAAGGAAATTAGAATAAAGCAAATTCGAGTTCCGGTTCGAAAAATTGTACCAGGAGAGTATTTCTGGTTTGATATGTCTAATTTTTATTTTATTTTTAAAATTTATTCTTGTAGCAGTTGCATAACTCTACCACCTTTTGTTTTGATACAACAGGTGGCGTTACCTTATTAACATCGAAGTATATTTCCCATGATCCTTCTTGGGGGTCATTATTAGAGTATATTCAAGTGAGTGTCGTGTTTTTTCGTGTTCGTGTTTGTTTTGTCCTGTGAAATGTGGAACTTAGAAAATAATTAAGTAACTGTTCCTGAAATTTCTCTGCTATCTTCATTAACCTCATAATGAGGTTATAAAGAGTCTCGTCCCCCAATATTCTTAAGTATAAAGCAGCAATAAAAAAAATCCACAATATATAAATATATATGACATTGTCAGAATGTGCGTGATTATAAATGTAATAATTGAAGCAATGGAAAATATTGTTATAAAACATACTTAAAAATATTTTTACTTAATTATTAAAATTACAGGAATAAAAAAAATTAATTGTTGTTTATTTGGAAATAAAATCAGTATATTTGAGAAATGTTTTTTTTTTTTTTGTGCTATAATATACACAAAAACTATTATGCGGAAAACATTAAAATTTTGAGTAATCTTTAATTATGAATTATCAAGTAAGAGGAACCTGCTCAATTATGATTCCTAGAGTGTTCATATTCTCTTATCCGTTTCATTTAGATACTAATTGATATATCTGCATTATTTGGGATTAAAATTCTTCAAGAATAATACTTTTACGTAGAAACTACTTTTGCTTCAAGCTATATATATATATATTAAAAAAAAATTACAAAACTCTTTGTCACGAAATATGTATTGAAATAAAACAGATTTTTTTTTTTTTTTTAAAGTGATAGCGTATTTCTAAGTCTTAATATTGTTCAACCAGCAAAAGAATATCTACAAATTTAAAAATCATTTTAAAAATCATCTACGTTAATTTTTAAAAAAAATTAATAATAATTGAAAAAGCAAAATATTGGTTCATTTCTCAAAGCCTTAAGCAGATGCTGTCACCGTATATCTGCATAGTTAGTTCAACAAAGCTCTATTTTCTTTGCTTCCGTTTGAGCGATTGACTTATATCTGCTTTTTAATTATTAATTTTGAATTACCTTAAAATAAATGAGAACTTAGTGAAAAGATCTGTATTAAAACAAAGCAGGATTTAAAAAAAAATAGTGGTAGAATAGTTCAAAGTTACTATTTTTTTTAATGCATTTAAATTTTTTAAAAGATCCATAATATATGAAAGAAATATTGTGCAGAAATGAAAATTGATACCATTGAAATAATAAAAGTTTGAATTTTAAAATGATTTTAAAAAAATATTTCTTCGGGAATAATTTTCTCTGAAGTTAAAGAGGAAAATCCTGTCTAGTTTTTAATTAATTGAAGATTTAATAAAATTTTGTACTTTAAAAAATTGATAACATTTTCTCTCTTTTCTTAAATAAAAATTGTGCAAAATTTGATTGAATTCGACCAATTGTTAAAGAGGAGATGTTGAATAAACACACACGCACGCACACGCGTTTATTTATAATAAGATTGCAGTACTTATAAACACTGAGTACCTACAGAAATAATAGCATGTACAACTGTGGACATCACGCAGTTCATGAGCCTTAAAAAATAAATAATAACATATCCAATAAGAAATGAAAAAAAAAAAAAAAACAGACATAATGTTAAACTAAAAACGGGTTGAAAAGTTAAAACCAAATTGTTCATGTATGTACGTACTTTACGTATACAGACGCAGAACGGAATGCGAAATGATCGATAAAGCTTTATATATAAATGATTCTCAAAAAACTTTTTTTTAACTCTTCGTTACCGAGAATGGGTGCTAGATCAGGTAACCTCGATAGAATCTACACAAAGCGAGATTCCAACAGAAAAAAAAAAACGCAGGCGGCCTCTGTGAGTGGGTGTGGTGTTGGAAAAAAAAGAGCAACCACTTTCTATCTGAGTCACGAAATTTTCTAAACCAAAAGCCGATTACGCTAATCGCGCCACCATTCTCGACGCAGCTTCCTCGGAAAAACGGTTTTTGTTTCTTTTTTCCCCCCTTGCACGTGCGACCACTTTTAGTTAAACTGGCGCTTTCACGATCCTTTTGTTTATGTTGCGAAGATTTTGCCTCATTGGGGAGGACAGTCACGTACGTAAAGTATTTAATTTGCCGGGGGTTTCCATCGTCATTCGCGGCCGGTAATCCAAAGCTCGGCGGACGAAGACGGATAGGAATGGAACGGAAGATCCATCCTGATAAATGGCGACTCGTGTGAAACTAATCGGACAGAAAGTAAATTAAGGCACGGAAACGGTGGATTTTTGTTAGTAGATTAAGAAAGAGTAACTAATCCTCTTGGGTTTCGATTCTAAATCCAACACGCAAATTTGCATCACAAAATTTGAAAAAATCACTTTCGTTGCCACTTGAGTTCTGAAAATTGTATTTAACAAAAGTACTAGATAAAAAAAAAATAGAAAAACAATAATATTAGAAGAAGGAAAAAAAAAAAAAAGAAAAAAAGAAAAAAACTGAAAACATATTAGAAAACTGATATATTAGAAATAACCTTAGAAATGAAATATAGAATAATAATAGAAATATTCAGCAATAATATTAGAAATAATATTACTGAATAATATGAGAAAACTCTGTCTCTAATAATAATGATAAAGGAGAATGATCGTTAGCACTCAGTAGGATAGACCGTTTGACTTACAACAAGCAAACTCAGCATAAATATTTATAATTCGATATATTTTAAATGGTAAAAATATACACAAACGAGATTTTAAAAAAAAAAATTAAAAAATGGTGATAATTTGTCTTTGTCCCTCGGTAACTCCCCAGAAAACTGAACAAAATTGATTTCAACGCTATTTTAAATATTATCTTTTTAATGATACTAATTTAATAACTAAATAAATTTTCTTAAATTCCGGCAATTTTTTAAAAATATTCTTTTTTTTTTTCGCTTAATTTTGAAGAAGAGGTTCAATGTCGCTCCGAAATTCATATCATTTCCATAGTTTCATCAAATATTTATTCGAGTATTTTTTTTTATTCCATTGTTGAAAACTAAGGAAGGAAGATTCGACTAATTACTTGAGCAGTTTATATGACGGAATAGAAAGTGAAATTACATTACATCACTCCAAAACACAACGAAAAATTTGAAATTTCTTGCCCAGACTCTTTAAGTTTTTAGTACCACTGTGGTCTCATGGGAACCAGCTTCATTAGACAAACATGTTTGGAGAATCCCGAGCTCGAGTAATGCGCAAGAGATTTTTAATTAAATAAAACTAATAATCCCGACGAACTACCTGTCTAGATTAGTCTGGAAATAAAGGCGGTTAGTCTGATATATAAGTAAAGTAGTAAAATGAACGGTTGTAAAAAAAAAAAAAAAGATAGGGATGGAATAAATTGCTAATATTTTAGCAATGTTAAAAATATTTTTATTCTACAAATAATCACCATAATAATTTCCTCTGTTTTCACAAAAATCTTCTACAATGTATGCGTCAGTATTCACCTATCTACTAATCAGGGCTCAACATCATCACCAGACTCGATGGTAATGTTTTATCTTCCAAATAGAACCTTTCTAGTTATAAGGTGAGTAAAATCATCCGTTCCGTTGCTATGTGCATTACACACTGTTATGCAGTGAATAATAATTTTGATAACTATACCAATAATGCGTTAGGCTATTTTGCAATTAATAATTAAATTCCCAATCTATTGCAACTTTCCCCATTATCTTGGACTCATCAGTTTCGCAAATGCTAATTCTGTAGCTCAAAAGGAAATTATATTTAATTTATTCTCTCTGCGTGTTTTACTATCCATCCACAAAACTTGTATATTGCTGCTGCTGCTTTTCAACAGAGCAAGGCTATTAAAGAAATATTTCCAATTATTTTCCCCATTTTTCGCTAAAAAGATTTGGAATGCGGGAAAAAAGGTAATAATGGTGCAAGTTTTCGTGTCATAATACAAAAATCAAGAAATAATTTACAACCGTTGATTTTTTTTCTTTTCTTTTTTCTTTCCTGATTGACATTATGCCCTCACTTCTATGCGCGTTCAAACTGATATTATCTTTACAGTTTCAGAGCAAAAATTTGAGATATTTATTTGAAAATAATTTTTTTCTGTCAACATTTTTAACATTCGATTGCTGTTATAGATAAATTTTAATTTCTAATAAGATTTCATTTTATTTCATTACAAATTTACTAAATGTTAGTTCATTATATGTTGATTAATTAACATAAGTAACCTGATGATAACCTGAAAGGAACCTAACGATTTTTTTGAAACCCTGATGCATAGAATTTTGTTGAAGAATATGAGATAAAAAGTGATGTACCAAAGCAAAAATTTCTTTGTTTCAAAAATTCAAATCATAAATTCCAAGTTCATTTTCATTGTAGCTATAATTAAGACAGCTTAACGGTAGACAATTGCCCAAGAACAAAGAGCTACTTGATTTTAATTCTTTAAGTTTGATAATTGCCTATCTTTGAAAATACAAGACGGCTATTTTGGGACGAATCGTGATCCATTGATGAAGACTACTAATTCCTATCTTCACACGAAATTTACAAACCATACCATCTATGGAACTTTTGTGAAAGCAGGATTCGAATATATGATGGCAAAACCAAGACTGCCACCAAACTATATTAACTCGAACATTTATAAAATCCCCCTCCCAGGACAAGATAAAAGTTTCAAGGTAATATAAGATCAAATCAAAAAAAATTTTTAATGGTTTTAATATTATATCTATATAAACAGACTTAAGTAACAAATTTTGATAAACTGAAACAACAAAACATTTCATTCCGAATTGCTTCCAAAAGAAAACTAATTCAAATTTTAAATTAAAAAATAATTTAATATTAAATAAGAAAGACAATTTTTTTATTAAAATATAAATATTAACGAATTATAAGATCGTACATTTTAAAAAATATATAAAGCAATATATCTTCTTAGAATTAAAAAATAACACAATATAAAAAATTTGCAAAGGGTAATTACCATTAGAATAATTCCAAATTTTAAATAATACTTGATTTTATTTGAATATATCCCAGTGAACGACCCTTGAAAATTAAATAAAAGCTCAAAATTATTCTGAGAATATTGCAAAAAAAAAAAAAAAAAAAAAAAAAAAAAAACACTTAAGGACCCGAGTTTTCAGACTTGTCGGCTTCTAGGCAAGTTCTTAGTCTGCATATTTATTAATCCTGCCATTCTTCCTTCCTTTTTTTCTTTGAAAATTTTCAAGAACGAAAGGGAGAGGAATTTCACTAGTTCAAATACAAATTCCACTGCACATGATATTGATCTTTAAAGTTTAGAACTAAACTTTGACCACATTTGGCCATTAGCTTTAAATACAATATCTAGGAATACATACATTCTATACTGATTTCAATTCTTGGTTCTATTTTCTTTAACTACCAAAGATAAATAGATATAAAATGTGTCAAAGAAGCTGAAAAAAACATTACCTATTTCTAAAAAAATATAGGTGGGAAGGATGTATGCGTGAAATCAAAGTTTGACAACAACATGAGATTGTAAATATATTGCAACTCTTCTAACTGCCGATGGCTTCCGTTAGCAAAGAACGTATCTGCTTTGTGTTGTTCTTTTTCTTCTACTATTTATCCATTTGCTACTGCAGTTTTCGTTCACAGAGAACATTCAACGTAGAATTTTTCGAAATAGTATCGCAAAGAAAACAGTTAAGGAACTAGATAAGTAAATAAATAAAAAATTGTTCTAAACCTGTAGGTACGTTTTATGGTTGTAGAGGTAATAAAAGTTTTTCTTTTCCATACATAAATATTATATATATATAAAACTCTTACAGAACTGCAGATAAAGAAAACGTTTGTGATAAACTTCTGCTCCGAAATGACGGAAACTAATTCAGGAGGCAGACAAAATGAAAGTGGAACGAAAATGTCGGCAGAAGTGAAACGAGTCGATAGTTTCAGAAAAGATTTATTTATTTTTGTTGGGATTCTGCTTATTTATTTCGTCTTAAAACAACTGCTAGCAAAGAAATTAAGATGCAAACTTCAAGGAAAAGTTTACGTTATCTTAAAAATTGCTTAAATTCCTCGAAGTAATAAAGATGTCTGGAGGAGAAACGCAACGAAATGAAAGGAGAAACGATATAAATTCTTTTGAAATATGCAGCGAACGACAAAAATAATGATTCTAGAAAGGAAATTTACATTTTCAAAATGGGTTGATTTCATAAAAGGAGAACTCTTGGCATTAAGACAAAAGTATGGAAATTGAATAAGCAGAGGCTAGAATTAATGCTCAGACAACATTCTTGTAATTTTTATAAATCAGTTTGTTTTTCAGTTATTTCACACTGGAAGAATTTATTATGATTGTTTCATCTTTTAATTGGTTTATTTTATAATTTGTCACATTCAAAGTGCAATTTAAACATTCTACTGGAAATTCTCTTTTGTCTTGTCCAACTTCTAATTCGCGTGTCAGTTTTCTAGCAGAATTAGAAAGCAGTGTAATTTTTTAAAATAATAAATTTCTCGAGAAAATAAGAAATAGAGCTTGAGAAACAGTTTATTTCTAAAACAATTAATAATTTTAATAGATAAATAAGTAAAGAAGAGCTTTATTATGAAGCACATCTCGTAGAAGTTTCATTTGTCATTTGTTTATTGAAAGAAAATTATTACTATTTTAGTGATTCTTGATAAACGCAATTAAGCTAAAAGAATCTAACAATGAAACTTATTATTAGCTGAAAGAACAAATAAATAACACAGGTATATTCTTAGCTTGATGAGCATTTAAATAAACACAGAATCTGAGTCATAAAAATATTTGCAATATAATGATTGATTTTTATATCATTTGGTATTGTGAATACAAATATGGCATCAATTTTTCTCACTCACGTAAGAATTCTTCACAAAGAGGTGTTGAATATAGGGCAAGAAAACCTATTGTATATATTTGGCAGAGGAAAAAAAGATATTTTCAAAATATTTTTAAGTTTTTTTTATTTAAAAAGTAATTAATACATCATACAATTGAAAATTATTAATTAAATTTATATTAATTTTATATTCATTGGAATAATTACAATTGTTGAAGATCCAGAATTTATATATCCTTAATGTTTTTTTCACCTTTTGCCCTGAAATCTTACTTTTTTTGGATGCAGGCGTGTGCAATTCATATATAAATAGATGTAATAATGATATTGTGGAACAATATTTCATAATATTAAAAATTACATTTTCTTAAAATGGATGCTATGTGAAAGTAGGCAATAAAAAATAAACTTTTAATGTGAAAAACGTTTTTGGCATCACATACTGGAAGAGCTAGGTAGGGTTTTGTGTCTGTGTGTGTGTGTATATTCGGGTTATTTTGCGCAGAATAATAATTTATTTTATACATCATAATCAAATGCGCTATAATTTCAGTAACTGTTCAAAAATGTTATCAGAATGAAATTATCATCCAAGTCAGAATTGTCTTAATTTTATAATATCTATTTCTATAATAACTGTCAACAGAATAAAGACTTTTAAACAAAATTAAAAGATCTTAGCATTCACATATTAGTGTTTTTGGTTTGCAACATATGCACGTACACGGAACATATAGAGTATCTGTATACCATTCACTTAAAAATGAAACCTGTTAAGATTTTTACTAGCAATTTGTTGGAATTAACGATGGTTTGGTGATAAAATTTTGACTACATGGTTTCAGATTAAAAATTAATTTTATCAAAGATCTGCCCTTCACCATTATTTAAAATGAAAACAGAGATAATTTTTATTCAGCATATTGCTGGATTTAGCAATGGCCTGCTGACAGGACCTCGGTAAAAGACAGCAATAATCCATGTTGGGAAACTAATTTTAGCAACTTTCTGTCTTGTATTTAGACCTATTAGACGTTAAATATGATACTGAAGGTCAAATATTCATTTGTTGGTTTAGAGATGGAGGTGCAGGTTCATATGTCGTACCTGTTCTTGAATCGTTTCAAAAAATTATGAGACTCGGACCAAGAGAGTTACTTTGCTTCTTCAAAAAGAGATATTAATTTAGTTAAAAGATGCCTAAGTAATAGAAAACATATGTTCATGTGGTGAAATGAGTAATCTTCTTCTAGTTCTCCGAAAACATCATTTGTAATTTCGACATGCCATTTGGCTGGGGATCTTAATTTTATGCCAATTTACTTCTACTTCATTTGAACGAATGAAAGCGCAGATAAGAAAAATTAATAGTTAATTACCTAACTTACCAGCCTGACTAATATTATCAGCTGTATTTTTTCACTCATATTTCTTCACATATTTAAAAAAAAAAATACACTTTGTAGCAAAGAAATAAAAAAAAAATCCTTTTTTTTTATACAAAATAAAAAAAATCATTCCACAAAAGCAATTTTGACTCATATTTTTTCCCTCTTTAACATGGGAAAAAAATAATAAAAAAGCTGGCATGTATCACTCTGCTCTTGGAGGCAGACGTGAAATTTAATACACACCACGTGAAAAGAGTTCAAAGTTATTACCCATAAAAAATAATGAGCACAATATTTATTCACGACTGAAAAAGCAGAGAAACGAAGTGAAGAGAGCGTCTTTTCATTCTTGGACACAGCGACCCATGACGACCAAAAGATAAGCGAGCAAAATAAGCGGCGAAAAGCGGACCGTTTAGAGCCCGGCGAATAACAATTCTGATAAAAGAATCTTGAATTCTCCCATGCGTTGCCACTTGTCGTCGGAAAAAGCGCTCTGGAAGAAAAAGATTGATGAGAATAAAATCGGGGCCCAAACAAAAGACCCCAGAACACTTTCACACTCAAAATGATGCAGCGGATGAGTTAATAAACGCTATTCCGATGTCATTGTATACATGGCGGCGGCGATTGAGCTCAGTAACGTAAAGAACTTTTTTTGTGGAACTAAATGAACCGGAAAAAATGGAATAAAAAGAATTTGGAAATTTTAACACAAAAGGAAAGGAAACAGTCTCGCGTACTCAGGAGAGAATTGCGGGGTTTTTATTATTAAATCGCTAAGAAAAAAAAGTGATATAATAAGAAAGATGCTTGTGAAGAACTGTGAAACGAGTTGTTGTCGAACAATCCATGTCATTTTCTGAATCTGTTTGCTAGGTAAGGCAAAAAAGGAAGTGTTATTAGATAAAGAAAGAAAAGCTGGCAATGATGGAAGATGGAGTAAAAGATGCCAGATGTAAAAATCAAATTTAGATTAACAATTGTTATCAAGAATGATTTATTGCAGAAAATTTATTCCTATGAAAACACAGTTTTGAAAAAATAAATTAAAAAACATCTTTGGCTCATTAATGAACATAAAAACTAGAAAAAAAATTATTATTTAAAATATGTTGAAAATTAAAGCAATGAGTTTCTTAAAAACCATTTGATGAAAAATTAAAGTTCTAAATTTAATCAAGCTTCCCAGTATGATAATGTGCAATTAAATGACAAACTGTTGCATTTGTCGTGTGATTATGATGTTACATAAGTCAATTCCATTGAGCTTTAGTAATAATGTAAACGTAAAATAGTTGTTCTCTTAAAATTCACACATCGATTTAAAAAAAAAAAAGATTCCACCAATTTATTTTATTATTAAAAAGATTCACAAGAAAATGAATATTTAAATTTTTGAAAAAATATGTTTTACCAAACGATTACAATTTTTTTTTAAAAAAAAAATGCTAGTAATCATTTCAAGGATACACAAAAACAAATCTGCCTGTTTATAAAATTGCATAATACATAAATATTGCAAATGTTAGTGAAATGAAAGAGACAGACGTCCTTTAAAACATTACTTGATATCTTTAAAAATATAGAAAAGTTTCCATTGGTATTCCCTACAGTAAAAATCATTCTACAGGAACAGAACATGTCCATCGAATATCAGGTTACTGAATAAATAAGGGAGGAATAAAGTCCTTTCCTACCTTTCAGTCACGCACTCTTTTTATGGATTTGAGCCTCCATTTTCTTTTTCTTTCCTTTTCCATTTTCCTTTTTTTTACTATTATTATTACTATTCTTTTGCTACTGGTAAAGATATTAGAGGTCTTCAATAGTTACTGAGAGAGACTCATGTCGAATCGGAATGTCCATATTCAACAAAAGGTAGTTTCACATTTTATTCTTGTGAAAATTTAGAATGGAACCGCAGCTCAGGTTTCGTACAGCGGAACGATATAAATCTTCCAAATTATTACATATACAATTATTTGATTGATTTCTCCAATAAACTTATAATCATAGGTATAATTATTTTCTCGCAAATACAGCAGATCGTCAGTGCCACGATTCAGACGAATTTTGCGTTCAGACTTTCAATTATACAGAAAAGCAAATATTTCAAATTCCACAAATTAAATAGAAAATTAGTCGTACTGATATTGTAATCAGAGAATAAAAATTATCACTTGGGGCAATCTTTCATATGTTTTCAAAATATTACATACATCGTGAAGAGAACTTAATATACATTTTGGAATAAAAACTTTTTCTGTTGATATTTGCAGACGATTTTTAAAATAACAAAACAAATAAAAAATAAAATAACAATTTTTTTAAATAAATAATTTTGTTGCAAAGATCATATATAAAAAATCACGCATTCTAATTATTTTTCGGTGGTATTATGTTCACATAAACATTATAGGCACTAGATAAATAGCCAATCCCGTGATAATTCGGTTTAAAATTACATACACGTCCATAATTTTAATACCGAAACTGTTATAATCAAGTTTTAATTGTCCGATTCTTCGCGCTTCTGAAATATGGTGATCGTGTACACAGAAACAAGCAGGAAAAAGATACAGCGTAAATAATTTCAAACATTATCTTTTCAGTTCATGGTATTTTTTGAGTTATTGTGTTTGCAACATTTTTTTTTTCCTAAAAAAAGTACATTATGGAAGTCTAAATCATGGCATTTAAACAAAATCTTGAACTTGAATTTTCTTGGCCATTACAATGTTTTCTCTTAGCATGCGAGAGAGCAAAAATTATGTAATGAATCATTAGTAAGAAATCACATGTTCCACACGCAAAGGATGTTACATTCAAACTAGTAGATAAAATAAGGAATAAACGAGTTTTGAGTTAAGCTAAAGCAATTGTAGAATAAAATAGAATAGTAAAAATAACAAAAAATCTGTTACACCATGAAAAATATCACAATGACCATAATTTTTTTTTTTATTGCATATTCATTCTCAACACATAAAAGCATTGGGGGGAAAGACTCAGAAGCCAATTCAATTTTCTTATCCCCAATCTTTATTATTTCCATCGTTACCACTGTACTTACCACGCATTTATGTGATAATTTAATTTTCAGAGAGAAGAACTGAAAGTAATAAACACATAAAACGAACATTTATATCGGCAAATAAAAAAAAAAATTCAAATAAAATTTCCGAACCATCACTTCTTCTCCAGGCAGATGCAAAGCTCCCTACCGGAAAGCAGATGTTCTATTCACACGACTTCAATTCCTAGGACAACCCCCAGGTCGATTTTAAAATGCACCCCTTTCCACGACGTATCTTGTTTTAATTTCACCCGTTTTAAAAACTCTTTTTTTTTTTTTTTCGTTTGAAGCAATAAACAAATATATTCGCCGGAACTGGAAGGCCAATAAAATTTGTTCAACATTTTTCATGAGTTCTAGCGACCATTAAAATTAATGATAATTACTTCTAGCCCCCAAAAGAGGGGGAGTTCCAACCGACATATTTCTGGAATTGTTTGGGCCTTGATTAACTGAGTTGATAATTCAACTAATATCGATCGAAGCACTCGGTAAGTACTGTTCAAGTATAAAAATAATTTCCAGATTCGCCAGAGGGGAAAAGAGATTTTGTAATTGCTTTATCATCTTCGACTTGAAGTCGACATCTGTGTCATATCGATTATTTCTTGTTTTTCGATAGTTCTTTTTTTTTCAAAGGCATTTATTGGATCTTGTTTTTTGTGTTTCTGTATCTGTTTATTTTCCCTGATATTTCATAACAAGGGTTTGTATAAAATTATTGAAAAACAGTTAGATATCTTTTAACAACATATGTGACCGATAAAACTAATTATTATGCAAATGCTTACTTTTAATTAAAATGTAAATTTGAGCAAAGGAATATCTTATATGATATTGTTAACATAGTATTACTATTGCACGATATATTTATCGATATTTCAATTATGTATTAGCATAAAAATGTTGTTCATTAATTTGAAGATATGTATTGCAATCTGCCATATACATGATATAAAAGAAGAACAAGTTTTACATGTTAGTAAAGAAGTTGAAATTTAATTACAAATATTTTTTGCTTATTCGAGCATTGAAATGACAGGTTTAATAACTTTTACAATGCTATCGTTACATCTTGATCCATAATTTGAATATAACTCAAACAAGTTCAAAACATTTTTCCACTATTTTTTGGTTGAAAAGATAATACTGATTGAGCAGTTTACTCAGGTCTCTTTTTATTGTGTATGATTTAAGTCGTGTGTTTGTTAGGGCATTTATGCTTGTTCAATAATTTTGATAAGTCAAGTCAACCATCTAACTCTCCGACCCGCCCTAAGGCACACGGATTTAAAACATAAAACTGAATGACCGGACCGCAGCAACAGCAATTGGTGGGAACTGTGGTTGAGTCCTAAGGGCCGTCACCGGCCACGGTACAACCTTCCCCGAAGGAAGTACGTCCCGTCATCGATGGGAGGAGCCAGATCCCCCACCTATTAGTGTACCCTCCAGGGTGGCGAGATCCAACCACCATGCCGGAAGCCTCTCATCCTCATTTCGAGGTGCCCCCCCCCGAGGGTCAATAATTTTGATAATGAAAGTAATTGTATTAATTATGAGTATTATTCGGCATACAGAAAGGTTTCTTAAAATTTTCCGCTTGCAATTCTTATTTTACTCGCAAAACACCTCGCAACTGCGCTTACATTCAGAAAGTTTTATCATGGCCCTAAAATTGGGAAAGTAATAACATGAAGATATAATCTCTGCTCATTTTCCTCTGTTCATTTCATAAATTTCTTTCGCGCCACATATACATGACGAATGTTTGCTTATATAGTTTTTATTTAAATCAACAGTTTTAGTTCGAGCTTGATCAAATTTCACGCATGTGCACTTGAAGACAAGATAGAAAATTACTGTCCATTTTTCAATGCAGATATCTAAAATATAAGATGATTAAAAATTAAACAAGTTTTGAGACTTTTTCTTAAGTTTTGATCAACCATAAAACTGATATATAATGATACCAATTTCAATTCCGTACAATATTTTCACGAATTTTAATAAGTTTTCTTAAAATGTAATGCATAACCAGTATCAATGTTTTTATTATTACAATGAAATTCTGACAATTTTTTTTCACAAACCATTCAATCGCGCACATTAGCCAAAATTAAATTAAATTAAAAAAAGAAGTTTTCGCATATTAATTCCCCATGTAAGATTTTCATTTCCATTAATCTACACTTTTTAACTAAAAATCACAATAATCTGTAGCACATCGATTCCGCTAAATTAATATTTTTCAATAAAAAAAAAATCATAAACTAACATTTTAAACAAACGAATTTCATATTCAAAGTTTAATAATCAGGCAAGCCTATATTCCAGGTTATTAAAAATAAATTTTAAAACTTAATGGAAATGGTTAACTGGGAAATTTTATTGAAATGATTAAACGCAAGACAATCTTCTGAACAATTTTTCTAACATAGTATTATTAAGGGGAGGAGGGGATATCAGGTTCTGATTAAGAATCAGTGTAATATAAATGTGATTTTAATTGTATTTTTAATTAAAAAGTAATAAAATATTTTAACGCTTTTCTTCAAAAACTTCTGAACATTTAAGTGAGCGCGCATATACATACAAAACCACTTTAAAATTAAAAAATTAAAAAATAAGCATTTCAGGGACACCAATTTTATTTCAAATTTTTTTTCTCTAATTTTAATAAATTAAAAAAACATTTTTTTTCAGTACATTTTGCAACAATATTTTTCATTGCTTTACTTACTTGATTTACACTCTCACGTGTTGATAATATTAAATGGATTTTGTTTGTTTGTGTGTGTGTGTGTGTGTGTGTGTGTGTGTGTGTGCGTGCGTGCGTGCGTGTACCGCAAGCGTTACCATTGTTATGTAATCAAGATTAAATTTTAAAAATGTACTAAGATACCCTAAGCAAGCTTAAAGTATTATTGTGTTACAATTTTTCGAATCAGAAGTTTAAATTTCCTTTAAATCTTTCATTAAAAAATTTGCACTTAACTATACAATACGTACACACACAAAATTGATTTAATATCGTGGCAATCCCTATCTGTATAAACGCAATTTAAACAGTGAAAACTGGTATTGTTAAATATGCTGTAAAACATTTCTAAAAATTCATTAAATTTAGAAGAAAAAAAATTGCAAAGAAATAAATTTGATATTACTGAAAAGTATTTTTTTTTTTAAATTCAAAGTAATGTAAAAAAAAAACAACCCAAAGGTTTTTTTTTTTTTTTTTTTTTGTATTTTTAAAGATGTATTTATCCTCTTACTGGAATCATGATGATATACAGGTGAGGCGAAGGTTCTAAGTTCAAAATTTAATTCAAGAACAGATCCGTCATATGCATTTGTGTTCTCTTCCATTTTATTATCTGTGCTTTTTTTTCTTTTTTAAGTTTTCTACTAGGTATTTTTTTTCCCTCCTTTTTTCCTGTTCTTTTCTGCGTCAATGATTTAATTTAATTTTGCACTTTGTTCCATTTATTTATCTCCTCTCATCCCCCCCCCAAAAAAAAAACATTTCCATCTATCCAAACCGGAAAGGATTTTTTTTTTTTTTTTTGGCTGTAAAAACGAGAAAGTAATGTTAATGTATCGTGTTTGTATATAATGTATTATAGATATGTTATCAATGGTCAAACATCCTATTACTAATGTGGCGTGGAAGACTGGAAAGGTAATATTGGCTGATACGTCGTTCTTAACATTTGACTGCGATTAAAAGTCATGAATTAGGATCTAAACGTTTTTGCGTCGCTTCATAATCAGATATTAACATAAATAGAATAAATTAAATTCTTGATTATAATGAAATTTCACAGAGTAATGTAGATAGTATTTTTTCCGATCAATTTTTAATTAATGCTTTATTTAGGCTATTAAATATAAAAAGAAATACCTAGAAATAATAAACACAAGAAGACAAACAAATAATAATTAGGAGTAAACAAAAAACAAAACTACTAAAAAATGGTCAAGGAAGAGAAAATTCAAAAGGCGAAAAATGTTAAGGACATCTCATGAATTTCGAACTTTCTGCCTACGCAAGAATATATCGACAGGACAGAAGCGAAAACAGAACACGTCTTTAACATACAATCATTTTCAATGCCAACAATCAGACAATGAGCCAAATGTAACCAAAGTCAAGGATTTTGGCAGGCAAAAATTGTCGTAACAAACCATGTCCTATAACATTGCTGTTCTCGAGTCACGTCAATTACCGCCAGCCGGCCCGGAATAACAACCATTTCATCGAGCTTGCTCAATTGCCTGGAAAAAAAATCTCAAGATCGGGACAACCCTTTTCTTGGGCACAAAAGATTCCGGCTCTCGTTATTGCTTCTGATCTCGACCTCGCTTTTTCTCTGCACCTTCTCCTCAACCCCTTTCAGAATCGTTTGATGATGCCGCCGCTTAATGAAAGATCGGAATCACGGTCGTGCATGGCAGGAGGGGCAATGATAGGTAGTTCTTATCTAGTTTGAGAAGACGGTAGACGCGGGATGTTCGAGGTAATGTATTACGTTGATGAGATCTTATGAAACATCGCGACAGCCACTTCGTCCACCTTATCTGCCCGGAAGTCGCCGCGAAAAAATATGGCGATCGACACCTGTGCAAGTTGTAACATAAATCAAAAGGAATGTAAAAGACATGATAAAAATGATGCAAATGGAAAGACGCCTAAACTTGGTATTTTTATTACTCATAACAGTGCATAAGTTTGGATCTTTCTTGCAGAGAAAGCTCTAGATCGCAATGAATTAATGAAAACTAATACTTAATTCTCAATTAAATATTTCGCGTTTTTAACAATTGAATATGATGCATTTACAATGCGCAAGAATGACCGGATTAAACCATCAAGGCAAGTACCCTTTATGTTCTCTAATTTCAAAAAAGAAAAAAAAATGATTGTTGATTTTAATGATAGTATCTCTTATAGCAGTTCATGCAGCAAATTTTGAGAAATGGTAAGAGCAAAACATTTAATTTCAGGTCACTTTAAAGGACAATTGATTTCAGTATTCCAATTTTTTTAATTAAAAAAAATTATCTTCGGCATTCAAGTTTAACAATAATTTCAAACATAAATAATAAATAAGATTTTTAATCAAATTAAAATACCATTTATATCTAGGATCGAATATCTTTAAAAATTATAAACCAGCATATAGTTTTAGAACAATAAAATAACATAATATAAAACCTGTACCAAGCAAATTAGGAATTACGGCCCTTTTAGCTAATCGCACGGCCCTTTTAAGCTAATTAAAAAATTCTCTAAATCTGAGAGCCTCCTAAATTTTCGGGGCTCCTATGCTTTTCCTTTTTATGCATAATTAATACTCCGGTCTTGCACATAACGACATTTAAGATTTAAAGCTCTCTTATGAATAACAGATTCAAATGAAACTGAAAGAAATTAATTAAAAAAAAAAACAACGCTTAATTTTTCTTAAAAGTTTAAGAATTCGGAGTGTCGAATTCTAGTCTAGTGTCTAGTGAGAAATCAAGACATTGATTTTTGTTATCCAAAACAGAAATTATTTTTAAAGACAAAGAATTATACATTTTTTTAATTTGTAGTTTTTACAGAGAGTAGATTTAAATAGGGATTGAAAAGGGATAGAGCATTATATTTTTTAAAACAGTTCTTAACAATTTTATATGCATTAATTCTATCTCGCCGTGGCTATTAGTCTTAATCCCAGACAGTAAAATATTCTGTACAATATTATGCGGTAATTGTACACCATTCTATATTGTACATTATGCATATTCTATATTGTACAATATGCATATTCTATACTGTACAATATGTATTATTCTATACTGTACAATATAACTATATAATATGCCTATTCTATACTGCGCAATATGTATATTCTTCTATACTGCGCAATATGCATATTCTTCTATACTGCGCAATATGTATATTCTTCTATACTGCGCAATATGTATATTCTTCTATACTGCGCAATATGAATATTCTTCTATACTGCGCATGTATATTCTTCTATACTGCGCAATATGAATATTCTTCTATACTGCGCAATATGAATATTCTTCTATACTGCACAATATGCTTATTCTATACTGCACAATATGCTTACTCTATACTACACAATACACTTATTCTATACTACACAATACACTTATTCTATACTACACAATACACTTATTCTATACTACACAATACACTTATTCTATACTGCACAATACACTTATTCTATACTGCACAATACACTTATTCTATACTGCACAATACACTGATTCTATACTGCACAATACACTTATTCTATACTGCACAATACACTTATTCTATACTACACAATACACTTATTCTATACTGCACAATACGCTTATTCTATACTGCACAATACGCTTATTCTATACTGCACAATACGCTTATTCTATACTGCACAATACGCTTATTCTATATTGCACAAAATGCTCATTCTATACTGCACAAAATGCTCATTCTATACTGCACAAAATGCTCATTCTATACTGCACAAAATGCTCATTCTATACTGCACAAAATGCTCATTCTATACTGCACAAAATGCTCATTCTATACTGCACAATATACTCATTCTATATTGTATATGTATGAATTACTGGACTCCCAAAGTAACATTTTTATTGAGGATACTGGCAAACATTTTCAACCTAATGTTAAAGATGGAACCTCTTAAAATGTGAAGCACAACCCTACAAAGTGTTACTCAGATCAATAATAGGATGTTATAAAGCGCAGCCTTCTTTTCTTTTTTTCCGTTGAGAGCACAATATTTGAGAGCACAACTATAAAAAAAATCATTTTGATCTAAAGCAATTTATAATATTCACTAAATAACCTAGTTAAATTAAATATTTTTAAACGATGTAACATAAATGCACTATAAATAATGCCTTTTAGCTAAGAGAATTAATTTTTGATTGTTAATAGCATCTGTACGTCTTCTTTACAAGAGACATTCGATTACTCATCTGAATATATAATTTCCTCATTATTCTTTGTCAGAAATAAGTCCATTAAGGTCTGGCAAGAGCGTGTATAATTCCAGAAGTGGCTCTCTCTCCCTTCCAGCCATCCCCTCCCCTCCCACGCAGAGATCCCCAGAGAAATTTAATTATCCCAGTAGACAAGGCCATATTTAATATATCATATACAATGAGGAAATATTATAGTATATACATTCCGAATGACTTTTACCCCAGCAATTAATACATATTACAGTTTCATAACGCAAGTATAACAAAATCAAAAATTAACAGTAATCAAAATTGATTGTATTGTTGATCTGCTGTTTTCCTAACATTTCTGATAACGCCGTACGATGGAATCAAAAATATCTCTAATATATTAGTCAGCATTTAAGAATATTTATTTTCAATATATGGTCTTAACGATTTGCTTGTAACCAATCTAGAGTTAAATTACTCTTATTAAAAATCTGTTACAATGATAGCGGAGGAAATCCCTTACTCTAACCATATCCCCCCCTAGAATTCTGCCAAGATAAGTTCCAACATCATGACAATGCCAGGATGAAACATTTAACCTGGGAATTCTTCCTTTACAAATATTGCTTCATTGCGAGGTACAATGCATTAATATTAAGTAAATTTAAGCAAATTTCACCAGTTAAGCTATTTTCAAGGAAAGAACCAAATAATCTTACTGTTGACACATCACAGTACACAATTAAAATCCAGGACCAGATTATCAAGTAGGGATCTTTCTTGAGGTAACAATTCTTTTAACATTATTTTCAGGATAATTTAATTTTGAGCTTTCAAATAATTTATAAGAAATGAGCTTCCGAATTTATCTACTTTTAAAATAAAGTATCTTAAATTATAGATCAATACTCTAAATACATTCTTAATTGATTACCGTAAGCAAATTTTATATTATGCTTTAAAACTCTGAAACAGTGTATTATAATTATTAGAAAATCTGATCTGAATGCTAAATAATATTCATATTGTCAAAAAATTTCATAGTTTGTCACTTAAAATTGTTTGTATAGAGATTAAATTAAAATAAATATTTAAAAAACAACAACCGGCTTTAGAAGATACGAAAAAAAAAAGAGGACAGGAGATTTGTATTGCCTTAAGGGTAGATAAAGAGTTTAATCCGGACCCTCTTAAAGCTGAATTCACATGAAATTCTACTTTCACGTTAGAATGATCAGATGCCCAGCAAATACAAATGTGATGATAAATTGAACCACTTAATTTAAATTATAATATTAATTAATTTGAATTATGGATATTAATTGTGTAATAGTTATTATTCAAAATGCGAATAAAGGGTTTTTGTAATGATCAGAATGCATATATCATTAAAAGATGCTTCATCTTACTTATAGATTGTTTCTTCTTGAAGATAACGGTTAATTTTTGCAATTCCGCTGATTATTTTTCCTGAAAAAGGGTCACTGGTGGAAAAGCTTAAAAGGCTCTGTTTTTGTTTTTTTTCGTTTTTTCCCCCCCTCATCCAAAGAACCCGAATTGAATGAGGAAGGCTATGAGTTCCAATCTCAGGTTATGTACTAAACCACCATTATTTAAAAACTAATAAATCGACGAGCGCATTAGAAGTAGCTCGCGGTTGGAAGAATTTTTTTTCAAGCACAAGTTTCTGCTGAAGACAACTTTTTCTTTGCGAAGACAGACTATCCCCTTTATGTTGGTATTACGTCAGACTTTTATTCTGTTTCAGGATCCAAAATGGCAACCAGAAAAATTCTGATTTAAGAGAATACGAGCTTACTCGAAACTTACAAATGAAGAAGCCTCCTAATATCAATATAATGTCAGGCCATTTAATATTTTAACCCAATTGCATTTTCTGCAGAGACATTAGACGCGACACCATGCCTATTTCACTCATACCCCTCTAGGTTAACGTCTTATACTTATTCATGAACCCCAGGGCCTTTCTCTCCACTCCCATTTATCGACTGACCAGAGTCCATTCTAAATGACATGAAGGGACGGAAATCAGAAGGCTGGATATCAAACTTTGGTCGGTTTTTCACCAAAAAATCGGTTTCAAAATCGGTTTTTCACATGGAATGAAAAATGACAAACCTTGATCCATAATCGATGCCACATTTACCTTTTATCCTTGAATTACAGACTTAGTTAAATATGCTAAACCAAAAGCTATTAAATTCAATACTAAGAGGGTAAAATAATTAGGATGAACTGGATATTCAAAAGTCAACTCCACTCCAAGTCAAAATTGACTCGGGTTTCCATAATCAATAATCTGATTAGTGAAGTGCGAAGTCTTTATGAATGACTATGGCTTTGAACAATCAACAAGCAATGCTGCACTTGCCTTTCATCATGAGTCTTTGAACCATGAACGTGGCTATATGTGATAGACCAAGAGGGGTTATAGTCATTTTTAAGCGGATATGAAAAATCAAGAGAATAAATAAATGCATTATTAAAGAAAAACCGATATATACTTACCTGTTGTCTTGAAAATAATTATATTGAGATATATAAATAAATTTAAATTATGAACTGAAAAGTTGCATTAATCAAAAAAAACTACTAGTACTATTTTTAAAAAAACCGAATATCGTTTAAAAAGAGCGAAGCAGCTTGCTAGTTTATTTCCACTTTCAAAAAAAGCAATGCACAGCTGGTAATATATCGTATGAAATCTGCAATTGTATATATAAAAAAAAAACCCAACGTTTTTTCAAATTAAATTTATCTGATTGCAATTAATGCACTCAAATTAATTTCAGAGTAACAGTAACAGAAAAAGCCAGTAAAACAGTGTTTCAAAACCTCGCTTGAAATCATTTCTTATCTTCCCTGGAGTCCTTTAATTACTACACTTTTTCTCTTTCACTTTTTTTTTTTGCCACAGAGGGGAAATGCATTCACACAAGTATTCGGCGGAGGGGGGTGAAATCCGAAACGGCAAGAAAGCTAACTCAAACTGCAGAAAGACACGGGGCCAGAAGAAAATAAATTTCCGTACTTTTTCCTAATTAACGGGTTTAAAATCGCCGAAATACGACACCACTTTTTTATTCCCCAGGAGACTCGGTTCACGGAAATAAAAAAAAAAAAAAATGACAGGATAAAGAACCAAAATCGTTGCTTGCTGAAAGATGGATAGAACTAACCACAATATGTTGAACCAACTGAATGCGCCATTCTTGGTGTTCTTCAGCTTGAGGAAATTCAATTTATGCTTTTTTTTTTAAAGAGTTTCCACAATAACCAGAAGTTTAAATCAGTAAATTTGCAGTTATACCCTCAGATGAAATATTTTTAACATCATAAATACTTTTCAGATCAATCGCTATCAATTAAAATGAGTTTATCCGAAAGGATGGTAGACACAGTAAGACAACGACGAATACCGAATCGGAGAAAAACAATGTGTAAGTGTTGATATGAACAAAATAGTTCTTCCTTTTTTTGTTTTATCTTTTATATCAGAGACTTTTCTTCAGAAAAGCATGTCCAGTCTAACAGATTGATTGATCAACAAATAATTATGTACAGATGTTCTTCAACATGAGTTGATAATTAGTCACTTATCGCACTATCCCAATCTTTCCCCCTCCCACTAAGTTAGGACGTTAATTACACCTCACGCTGCTTTAATATGAAAAAGAAAAAAATTCGCTTGAAGTTAAGTCATGCGATAGTCTGGGTTAACAGAATATTGAAAAATTTAAGAATTTTCTTTCTTTCCATCCCTCCGGTAAACAGAAAAAGACCTGCATTCTATATCCTGAAGTAAACATCTGCGAAAGTTCCACCTTTTTACATAAAAATTAACATATTTGATATGCGAATTCTGTACAAAAGACAGTAAGGGATGAATGTCCTTGGCTTTGTTTTCAATAAACAGACAATTCATCTATTTTAAGTCTAGTTACGATATATAACTATGTTTGGGATGAAACTTTTGAAAAACATTCGAACATAATTATATTTTTAAATTTTTGAATAAAAGAAGATTTAAAAAACAACTCATATTTTGGTTTCAAAAATAAGTGACAAAAATACTTCAAAAATTGAAGAAAAAAGTGTTGTTTTTTTTTGGAGCTAAAAAGACACATAAAGCAAAAATCTTTTAGTTTAGACTTATCATATGATTTGCTTAAAAATTTGAGGATAGCGTGAGAAATATATTATCTAGTTCCTGAACTAAAAAATAAGCTGCATTTCTTTCTGTTTTAAATATTGGGGTTCGACTTATAAATAACGCTAAAGTTTCGATTTTTTTTCACATTGTGAAGCAATAAAAGAACTATAAAATATTTTTAAATGAATAGATCGTTTATTCTCCAGTTCAGGAATTGCAGAACATATTGAGAAATTAGCATACCAAATCTGAACAAAAAATACGCATTAAATTTTAATTGATGAGATTTTTTGTAAGAAAATTCTATCAAAAATTAGAATTTGAGAAAATAGTATCTAAATATGTAAAATACCATTAAAACGTATGAAAATGCTATTATGAAAATTAGAGTAGCTTCCCAAAAAATAGACTTAGAAATTCTAACATTTTTATAAAAAAAAATATTCTAACAATTTTATAAAGAAACTTGTTCAAACATTAAGAATATTAAATTAAAAAATCATGATTCCTCAAAAAACTTTCCAAAGATAGAGTGACTTAAATAGGTTTGATTTCAGGCAATTTTTTTCCCCAACAAGGCCAAAGATGGCTGCCACCGCGATCTGGCAAAGAATGCTTTATCCGAGAGCTTCCAATTAGGTTTTATGCTGGCTTTAAGAGGCAATGGGCGGAGATCGTGCAGGTTTGGGGAGGGGATGGGCGCCCGACGAAAGGGGCCCTTCGCTTTCACAGGATAATGGACGGTCACGGGGTCAGGGGTTCAATACGAAACATCGATAAAATCTTAAGCAATCTCCAAAAAGAGGCTCTCTCTCATTCCGGATAAACGAACCGAGTGATCGGAAGAGGACTTTAAGGCATTCCGTGAGGGAGGGAGGTGGGATGCTGGCTTCCTGCGCAACCGATGCTAATCGTACAGGATATACGGGCAAATTGGTTCAAGGGATATACTTTCATGCTTTCTTCATGGTGCTACAAACCCACAAGGACAAAATATCCTTCGCTTGAATGCGTGTACGTTTTTTTCAGAGATTCTTTGGATCTTGAACAACATTACAGAAACAAAGTCGACATATTCCTGATATGCGAGTATTACTGAAAGATGGTTAACATTCTCCTAATGAAGCATCAAATAATTCAGCATACATTAAAAGGAGAAACTTTAGTTACTATAACTATTTTAAGAGTTTAAATTAAATAAAAATTAGTGTTAAAATTTTTTAATAATGAAAAACGAATTTAAAATCAGGTTATAATTAAACTTGCATAATTTTCAAATATAGATTTTTACATATTAATATTGTTTAAACAAAATAGATTTATAAGTCTTTAAGTATAGAAAGATTAGTCTATATGAAAGAAGGGGTTTTGGGGGAGGGGTGCAGCTTGCGATTTAGAAACGAAGTGATGAGACAATGACAACACTTAACGGGCAAACTCTTCACAAATTTCCACACTATATATCAGAGAGTAGCCGCTGATAAAATTTCGGAAAAAACTACCAAAAAATATAAAATTTGTAATCTTATAAAAAAAATTATATTCATTTACAATGGAATTAAAAATGCATCCCAGGATCGTTTCAATTAATGAACACATATTTCAGAATTGGTGAAGATCATACGAGCAGGCAAATGATGCTTGATACTGCATGATGAGCAGTTCTACGAATCCTCAGTTTAAAATTCTTTCAATATATATATTTTTAATTTTTTTAATCCGATACATAGGTATGTTACAAATTAATTGGATGGTGACAATGTAAACAGAAAATAGCATAAATTATGCATTTAATAAAATTACTGAAATTTTCTTTACAAAATCTATGATTATATTAACTGTTAAATATTGCTTTCATCTTAAAAGCGAGAAAAAAAAGGTTACATTTTTTCTGAGAAGCAAAATGAATCAACTTGCGGTAGAAAGAAATGCCACGCAAGTCGAAATGATTTTGTCATAAAATCGTCAGAAACGTATAGTATATATGGACAGGCAATTATCTAAAAAGTACAAATGATGCTCGCGACCGGTGGACTGAGATTATTTGTCGGAGCCCAGTTTACAGGAGTCGAGTCTTAGGTCGAAAATTAATTCAGAAGATATAAATCGATTTCCGATTTCTATAAGATATCAGTTACTTTATGTGGCCTCGAAGATAGTTATTGTGAACTCATTTGGTACCGTATCTATGAATTCTTTGCCACCATAAGTGGTAAATATGCAACTTAGTTCGAGTTAACGTGATATTTGTATGGTAAACATATCGAAATGAAGAGCATGTGTGGAGTGTATTGCTTTTCTTGCTTAGTCAAGAGAAAAACCGAGAACCGAGTGAAAGACGGCGATTCATTGATTGACAAGAATGCTAAGTGTAGTGGGTAATAATTCTTAAATCTTCGCTAGATGGTATTAAAAGCAAGGAGCCCCTTGCTCCTTTCAAGTGTTCACAATCCCCTTTGTTACGTCAGTTTGTTGCTAGAACAAGACCTGTCAGAATACTGTTAATGATTTACCGTGGAAAGACGTGCCATGTACGCCGGGATCTTTTGTCACAGAATCGTCAACGATTTGCTACACATGTCAGAGGCAAAGGTTAATCGTCACAGAAGTGAAATTGATATTTCCGGCCGGCAACTAAGATTCTTTCCTGGAAATAGTTTACAGAAGCCCAATCTTAGGTCGAAAATTATTTAATTTAGAAGTTATAAATATTTTTCCGATTTCTATAAGGTATTGGATACTTTATGCGAATTACAGTGGCCTGTTTTGGTCCTCGAATCTATAAAACTTTTGTCAGCACAAGTGATTAAAACCTTGCCAAATATATTTGATAAAGTTCCTATATGTTTCACTACCTCGCTCAGTTATTAGAACATTATAAAATTGAGCATGAGTTTCAATAATTTTGTGTGCTGAAACGTAGATGTCAGACAGGATCTGGAATCTTAATAGACAAATAAAAACGTCTGCGTTCAAAGCTAATTAAATAAAAAAAAATATTAATCTAAAATAAATTAACAAGTTAAAAATGTGTTTACATGTGGAACTAAATCGGCCATTTTTTAAAAAAGAATCGCCCTCATAATGTACACTGCTTACGGCCGCAAAATATCTCAAGCCACTATTGCACGTGTCGCCATTTTAATAATATAAAATGGGTCTAAAAAGAGCTATACGAAAAAAGCGAGCTCCTATCAAAAGCAACTAAATACAATATCCAGAGAAGCGGATCCTTTAAGAAATTGACCGTTAAATTGAAAGGAAGTTTTTCTCAGAAGAAGGCCCATTCCAGAGAAGGAAGTATCATAAATACACCCAAGAGGCGAGCAAATAGAGACGGGTCGATGTCAGCTGGAATTGGTTTTCTCTCTACTCTACCCCTTGGAGATAAGCGGGAGAGCTAATAAGATAAGGATAAGAGGCAAGACCAACAGGAGCCGAAATGAAGCAGAACGACTCCACCTCCAAGAAAAAGAGACCATAAATTATCAAATTAGACCTTTAAGTAACAATAGCTGCAGTTGCAAAAAAGTTGCAGCACGTTCTTCGATCTGAAAAAAAAATCGATTCCGTTCTCACACGCAATAACTAATAATAGGATAATTATATTCTGGGAATAAAATTCATAATGTGATGAATGAGAGAAATGCAAAATGAAAAATGAGTGTTTATTTTGAAGCAGTAATAAATGATCGAAAATCATCCATTATTATATCCAAGTAACTTTTTATGATAAATCGACTTTCAGGTATAAACATTTTTTTCGCCAAGCATAACACGTAATGGATCAATTTCCATATATATCCTATAAAAAGAGTTTTGCATGCATTTTGGTAAAGTCAATCCAGACATATATATGAACTATAAATCTAAGTAAAAGAAAAAAATCTTGAAGCTATAAATTTCAGAAAGTGTCATCTTTTTTCAAGATGAAGTGAAAATGGTATAAATCATAAGATTACCGAGAAGAACTATAATTCAAACGGACGAAAAATAGTTTGGTTTGCACACATATATTATTTTTTTTCTTACAGTCAGATAACTTTCTACTAAGAATGCTTTGGCACAGTGCCATTTCAGCTATATATTATTTAAAACAGAAAAACCCTCTAGCATATATTTTTTTATATTTATTGCACACACTTAAAACAAGAAAAATAAATATACACTGTGTTTGATTTTTCGGAAATTCGGTAGATAACCAGAATAGATTGTGAGATCTGAAGATCATGAAATGAAAATATCATTAATATTGAAATTAGTTTTTTTTTTTTTTTTTTTTAGCCACTACTGGTTCCTAAAATCTCGACAGTACAGTATAATTAATTATAACGTGTAATGTAATGTATGTAATTATAATAAATTAATATGTAATGTAAATAGTACACAAATGATTGACATATAAGTTGATTATTTAATTTCTTTCAGTTGCCAATATCAACCAAGAACTTCATGATGCAGTCTTAACATATATGCCCCAAATGGTGAGACTGTGAATGTGTTTATCCGAAACCTTTTGAATGGGTCCTCAACCTTAATAATTATTTATTAAGGTTGAGGACCTTAAAAGTTCTTAAGAAATTGAATATCAGAATTCAAAAATTGCAGGATTCAAAACTATATGCTTCTTTTTTGAAGCATACATATAGAACAAATTGCAGACAACGCAACAAACACATGACTAATATATGATTGAAACCTTTCCATAATTAGAAATCATTAAGAGCATTTAATCTGGGCACTGACATGAAAAAAATTCCACAAAAAAATGGACTGCAAATTTATGTTGGGTAAATTTTTGATTGAGTACAATAACATTACAATGTCACTCCAATAAGAGTAACAATTAGTGAGTTATTGATAAACATGTAGCCTGGAGTTATATCTAGGGTTTATTACAGTAGGCTTTAAGTCACGAGTTCGAAGCCCAGCTATATATTGTTTGCCAACGGATTCTAAAACTCTCTGCGCTTTTACGCATGCGTTAGGATAAGGTTATTTCGACAAAATAGGAGTAAGATGAAGAAGGAGAAGCATAGAGATATATTAACAATAAAGTAAATAAAGTACATAAAGTAAAATAAAGTACATACAACATAGATTAACAATAAAGTAAATTCTGGAAATGCGCACATCATTCTGCGTCTCAACCCTTAGTGAGATACAATCGTCGAAAGGTATTTCAGGATACTGAACTTTAACAAGTATTATCTCAATGCTCAATTCAAGTTTAGCAAGTGGTGTATCACCTTCTCTACATCAAAATACTGCTTGGCGTATCAAACACTAAGCTCAATTCTCGAAAATGTTGATTATACTCAGTTATATAAAGATTTATTTATAACATTTCATATTCTACTTTATGATACAGAAATGTAAGCAGTTTTTCGCATGGTGTTTGGAGAGGGGGAAATTTCTTATTGAGTTAATTGAAGATTACTGCATGGCTTTAAGCGCTGCTTCCATAATTTTACTGAGTAGGAAGGCAGCCCGATTTCACTCTTCAAAATTAATTACAATGTAAAGATTTTTAAAAATGTGCACAAAGAGAACATACAACTGCAATTCAGCAATTGGAAAAAACAGATTTTGAAAACTATATGCAGAAAAATAATACCGCATCCAAAGAATACGAAAATTGTTGAGCGCCACCAGATACCGGATTTCAGCATTAATTTTAGAGCACATGTGGAGGTGGTATCTTATTGTTTCTAGAAGACCGTTTAGAAGCTTTAAAAATTGATCAGTATTGAGAAATAAGATAATCTGCAATAGAATATGGAGTTGTTTACACAAAGGATGACTACTACAGAAGGTACTATTACTATTATTGCCAGTGGATTGGATGAAAGAAACGGATACAGTATATAAAGTGTATAACTTGGGTTTAATGGCAGACAAAATCACAATGGCACACAATGTAAACGGCTTTTTGGGCACACTGAATAACTGCTGAAAGTCATAAAATAAAATCCAGAAAAGCAAGTTCACAAGAAAAATTCAAAAAATGAATCTCATAAAATGTATAATTCATGCAGTTTCATTTCAACCCGAAACAGTTGCAGTTGCAGCCTGAGTAACAAATTTGAAAAGCAGAGGCTTTCCTATATATATCAAAGGTGTGGATTTTGAAACGCAGAAGCATGAATTAGGAGGGGTGGGCAAAAGATCTGAGAATTTTCATTCCTTTCAAAGTAAATGGTGTATTTCCGGAATTTTAATCATTAGCATGTTTATCCGACGGAAGAGGGTCGCTCACGTTATGTAATGGCTGGGTTAAATGTACTGTGCATTCTTTACGAGCAGCTGCACACTTGGCGGAACTGCAAGCAGGCAAACAATACCGAATCCCACGAATAAGAGAAATATCTAGCGCCATCAGGTACCGGATTTCAGCATTAATTTTGAAACACGTGTGGCAATGGTATTTTAATTTCCGTGAAAAAACCATTATTACTGAAAGAGGTCCGGGTTTAATTACATGGCAGAAAAGGTAACTCCTTCAAGCGTTTTCAAACTAAATGGAAATTATAATTCCCTCGGGTGTTTAAAGCAAAAACATATATAACTGCTTAGTTGCTATTTATAAACAAGTGATAGATAAAAACTTGGGCAAAATAAATAGATGAGGAATATTTTCCCTTGTACTTAATGCCTCTACAATATAATGTGTTTTGTGTTAAGAACGGTCAAATAGTCAAAAAAAAAAAAAAGTACAGTTTAATCTCGTTTCTCTGGGCCTTTATTAACCGAGCAGGCATTAAGCTGAAAATCGAATTAGATTTTTTATTTGTTTGTTTTGATTTTTTAATAATAATGCCTTCGAATTTTTCAGCATCAAAGTTAAATGGGAATTGATTTTCATCACTGGAAGGAGTGTAAAAAGTGGTTATGGAGAAATGATCTTTTGTAAGTAAAGAAAGAAGGGGGGACAAAAAAAAGAAAAGAAAAAAAAAAATACTAAACTAATTTTTTTTAAAAACAACTTTTCTTTTACAGTAATGATGTGAGCAAATCGTGTGCCTTTTCATTAAAAAAACTACTCTTTAATGCTTTAATGTGTTGGAAGATTTCCGTTATAGAGTAGGGAGATACATTATTCCTCTAAACACTATTCTGTATTTGTACGATTCAATTCCCAAACTATTTCAAGCTGTATTATATGCCAGAGGGGACTCTACATCTATTAAGAATAATTGTGAAAATGCAAAAGAAATAAGGAAAATCAGTTATATTTGCGCAACCTTGTATACTAATCAAAATTTATTAAAATGCCCATATGCGATATCATTTTTATAATTTCAAATAAATTATTTCGAAAAAAAAAAGAATATTTGTTGAAAAAAAGTCACATTTTAAAATTTAATTACCAGCAACCATATTTCTGATTATTCGAGATGATTACAATTCCAATCAATTAAAACAACACCAGGTCTTTCAGTGAACATTTTGAACCTCTTTACTCCACTTGCATTCACTTGAGGTATAAAGGAAGAAGTTGATCGAAGTTGGATACCAATCCGCAGTTATGATAACATGACCAAAGATTATGATACCAATCTCCAAATATGACGCTATGACTAAAAAATTAGGATACCAATTCGCAATTATGATGTCATGGCCAAAAAATTAGGATACCAATTTGAAATTATGATACACTGGCTAAAAATTAGGATACCAATCTGCAATTATGATGTATTGACCAAAAATTAAATTTCAATTACTAGTTTTCAGACGGCATACTGGGCACAACATGCAGTATTGATTTAAGATATTAATTAACATCGAACACTAAATTTGAATTGTCTAGCTGGTGGTGTTTTTGAAATAATTTTGCGTTCGTTTACTTTATAGATTTTCCCACTCTTATACACGATAAATAATTCGAATAGCAAACATTAGACAACTTCATTTTTATTCTCTCTAGCCCAAACTATGACATCAATAAGGAAATTTATTTGATAAATAATTATATATTTTAATTCATAAATAAAGGTATGTATATGATATACAGGGTATCCACTCTAATTGTGGCCTAGCTGTTGATTCAACGGTTTAGAAATCAGCAAATAAGCCAAAATTAGAGTGATCACATTTTATTCAAATCATGTTGTCATCCAGGAACATGCAACTGCTAGATGAGTATTTAATACAGACAATTCAGTTTTAAAAAAAGGCATTGCAATATCCAATTATACCAGAAAAGGGTTAATAAAACTGCAATAAAAAGAAGAAAGTTAGAAATACTGAGCAGTCTTTCAGAAGAATTAGAACAGGTGAAACTACAAGAATCTAAGATTCGTTAGGTTTTATATGTAATCAAGCAATAAAGAAAGGACCCGCAACAAGGGAAATTGCCTAGTCTGTGAAAAGGCTATAAGCCTGGCCAAACTTTTAAATTAATAAATAAAAAAAGGATAAATAACGTTTAAATGAAGTTATCAAAAACTATTCCGGTAACGAGCAAAAGAACAATACCAACATAAATGCTTTTTATGGTAATATAATGCTGAGAGCATAACAAGCAAAATAAAGCATCCAGCTGCTTTCGGTCACGATCTCTTTGCTGACAGAGCATATGCATGGAAATTGAATAAAATCATATTTACGCTGCCGACAATGGTCACAATTTGGGGTCACATTTTTTTCTCTTTCTTTCTCCACACGCTATATTTTCGCTACCTCGTTTTCGTCTGAAAAAAATTGTTCTCGGCACGACAAGTTTAGGAATACAGATAAAAAAAAAATTAAATTAAACAAATAAAATTTTAACTAAGGAATAAAAGATACTGAATTAAATGTATTCAATTATGCAATACTATTTGTTTAACTGTAATGATTTATTCAAGATTATGCCCTTAATCATCATTGCTTGTTAGAGAAAATATATATTGGTAAATTCAAGAAATAAATAAGTTTTGCTTTAGTATCTTTGATGGTACACTCATAATCCCACCCACTTTAAACCATTTTTTTTCTTTGACCAATCACACAAGAAATAAAATATTTAAAGCTCGAATTTAAAAATCCAAATGTATGATAGTGTTTACAAAACAATACATTATATACTTTTAAAAAAACATTTTTACATACTTTTACTAAAAGAATAATAGTACTTTATCATTCTAATTCTTAGAAAATTGTAGTAAGTAAGAGATGAATTTAAATTTTTTTTTCATATATTAATATGAGAAAAAAACTCGAAATGTTTAGTAATTAAAAGCATAACTAAAACACAATCTCTAATAAAAGATGAAACAAAGTAAAAACTCAATTATAAAATGAATATACAGGTGGTATCAAAATAATGGAAACAACTGTGAATAAAAATTACGTTTAAGAAGGCACTTCGTTAAGCATTAGAATACAATCTTAGCTATCAGTTTATTTAATATAAAAAATATATATCATCGTAATATGAGGTAATTTTATAGACGTTGTATGCATTTTGGGTTTTTATCAAAAGCGTAATCCAACTTTTAGGCGTTTCTGGAGATACAGTGTCTAAAGTCATGACAGTGTATACACATCACAGCAAGACAAACTTGGTAAAAAAAACAAAAAAAAAAACATAGCGGACAGAAAGACAAGATACTGGTTCTAAGAGACCGACAAGTATGGAAGCGAATTGTAATGTCTAAGAAGAAAATAACGGCAGACAAAGTTACCGCAGAGCTCACTCAGCATCTGGATTCTCCAGTGCCAATAATTAGTTAGGAGGCATTTTCATAAATAGAACATTTACGGCAGAACAGCAATTCCTAAGCCACTTGTCACAAATATTAAAACAAATATCGTCTACAATGGTGCCATAACAAAAAAAAAAAAAAAAAAAAAAAAAAAAACACCTGGTTGATGGACAAGTGGAAGACCGTTAAATGATCAGACGAACCATCTTTCAAACTTTTCCACACAATATAACGGTTACATGTTTGTACGACACCTGCACAAACATATAAACGTGATTGTCTACTTCCAATTGTCAGACATGGATCTGTCAAGGTATGGGCAGCCGTATTCTGGTTTTCTTCTAGTTCAATTGTAACCTTGAATGACAGGATCACAGGGGAGAAGTATAGAGAAGTTTTAGCTGATCAGGTCCATCCTACGATTCAAACTTGGTTTTCTGAAAGTATTTTCCAGGATGATAATGCTCCTATTCATACAACATTTTGATGAACACGAGAATGAAGTGAAACATCTATCTTGGCTCATACAATGTCCCGATCTCAATATAATTGAGCAGTTATGGTCAATTTCAGAGCGTTCAATCCGAAATTGACATCTTCCAGTGGCTTTCACCATATCTCCATGAACAATGGTACAAAATTTCTCTAGACACTATTCAGAATTTGTATGATCGATTCCCAGGCTAATTCAATATGTATTAAACCACAAAGTTTACACCTTACACCTTATTCATTAATATTTTTTGTATTCGTTTGCAATGTATCCATTCTTTTGATAACCACCTGTACAATTGAAATTCACTGCTGAATTCGAATTCTTCACACAGTTTGCGACTTCGTTTTAAAACATCAAAACTTTAAAAAGTTATTAAAGAGCACTGAAATTATACAAATTTTCATAATTCAAAGAAAATTATAAATAATATATTGTATAAGCATAATATGAATATAATCTTTGCTTCGTGTGACTTACGCACTTCATTAGAACCAAATATTTTTGTTTGAACTTTAATTCCTGATAAATAATATGAATGATATAATTCTTTCATTTCTTTATTATAATTTTGAGTGCACTGTAGGACGAAACACTTTTCATAAGTTAGTAATTACTACACAAACAATTGGCATCTGATAAAAATTTTAAAAAAATGAGATTTTAAATTCTTTAAGAATCTGATGCTGTTAATTCAAATGAACTTAAAATGAATTTAAGTGGCTGAAGGTACTGCTTTGTAATTTGAAGTTATAAGTAGCAATATATGCATGATCAATCGATAATTATTAACTACTGCTCATACAATTTGGAGAGAATTGAAGAGCTTCAACAAATTGATTGAATAGCAGTCAGGTTCTCAAGACTTTAAAATCAATATAGAATTTGCCATAAAACAAAAATATTTAAACCTTCTTTAAAAAAATTATCTAATCAAACTAAAGCAATGTTAAGGGTGCTAGAGAACACTACTGTGGTGATGGTTTGTGGATTTACAAAATTAACTGTGCATATTTTAAAAAAAAGTTTACCAATTTTGAATAAGTGAATACTAAAATTCGTAACAGTACAAAACTGATAAGAATCAAGACAAATGAATTAATTAGTTTTATTAGCAGAAGAATTAAAATTCATGAATCACACAGCACATTAAAGGATTCAGAAGTCAAAAGTTGCATCTGTTCAACTGGGTCACCATTTTTTTTTAAAGAACAATAGAAAGAGTGATGGCAACTCTTTTGGAGAGATGATATTGGTTCAATAATAATAACTGGTTTCATAATTTTAAAAAGCTTCCATTTTTAAAAGAATCAAATGTAAAAGTTGTAAATCTAGCAATACTGTAATAAACCTAGAGGCAAGTTGATATCTTGAAAGAATGGATTGTTTAAGAGAAACTCAAACAGAAAAACAAAGGAAGACAAGAGGCTTTATCAATCCTGTCGATGATTCAGCACTTCCTGTATGTCAGTTCTTTCAAAACTCCTGCCAGGAAAAGCCATCTGCTCAACGTCCCATATCGGCCATAACTTCAGTGCAGGACACGCATCTACTAGGGGATTTACTAGGCCAATAAAAACGATACGTATATAAATAGTCCGTTATGGAGAAAGGGGCACTAAAAGCGCGGCAGTAGAGGGTTGGGGATTGAGGAATTCGATGGAGGAGGTTCCTATAAATTGTGAAGGGAAGGGGGAAACCGTTGGGTTGCAAGAACCCTTGACAGAGTTAAAACGTGACCCATAGCTTATTTAGTGATGGGAAGCACGTTTCCCTCCCACCGCCCTACGATGAGGGTTCAGCAGGGATGTTGAATGAGCTTTTTATCTACCTCTTCACGCCTGCCTCCAAACGCTGCAGAGTGACAAGACGAGACGAGGGGTAGTGAAAAAGGCAGCACAGCTCAAAATAATGAATGAAGCTCTTTCCCGGCAGAAAAAAAGAATTACAGGCGACAGACTATCTATCGAGAAGTGCCACATTCTTCAAGAAAGGTGCGGTTTGACGAAGTTGTAGAAAAGGCACGTTCACAACTGAGATAACCATCAGCAGATCTCTGGAGAAACTCTGAAGAGACAAACTCTTTCCTGCAGGCCGTATCTCAAAATGACTTAGTCTATTTTTGTAAAAGAACCGGCAAGTAATTTATTGAATTTTTGTTTTCCTGCTGATCTTATCGAAAGGTAGTTTACTGTAATTGCAAAGAGCAAATTTGAATTATTAAAGATGAAGTTATCAATTTTCGTAATGAGGTCATCACAAAATGGAGACATGTTGAGATGGAAAATGATAGGAATGAGAATTAAATTAGCATTGTACTTTTTTTCTTTATATATCATTTAAGTAAGATGCAAAATAAAAAAATTTAAAAAAAAAACCGAAGGATGCAAAAACATGCATATATTGATGAAAGTAGCTTCATAGATTATATCCCCCCCCCTTCAAAAATATTAAGGAACACTCACTTTTGTTAGTAAAAGGAGAAAAAATGGTGAGTTTGCGTCAAATCGTTCAAAGATGCTATAATTCAAGGTACCAAAATCACAGATAATCTCAAGAATTCTATGGATTCTGAGTTGAAACAATAAGGACTTCCCCAAAATTGGAATTGTCATTTAATTAGATAATAACAAAGTAAAACAATCAAGGGATTAATCAAACATAACACACTATAAATTCATGGTGTCCCAGTCTAATTAATTCAAGCAATTCAAATACTAATTCTTGAAAAGACAATAAATAAGTACGTGTTTCACAAAACAGGAGGAAAAAAAGGAAACAAAAGAAAATGTTCCCTTTTCTGAAAAACCATTATGGATGCTCAACAATTATATAAGAAAGAGGGGGGGGGGAGTCAAATAATAATTCAAGCAGTAATGAACTGCTACATAAAATTGACTGAGTAAGATACTTAAATTAAAATCTGAAAGAAAAAAACACACACAAGGATTTAATAATATGAATAAGTTTTTTTAATCTCCTCCCCTTTCCCCAACACAAATTATAAAACAAAAGAATAATTCAGTGCCATTAAAAATATGGAAATAATTGTATGGAAATGCGTATCGATTTTCCATTAGAAGGAAGATAGATACAGTATTAGTGAGAAACATTATCCTTGTTTCAATAACATTAGAAAAATCAACTCTTTGCTGAAGGCATTAATATGCTACAAATTGCTAATAAATTGAAAGGAAATTCGTAAAGCGCTTTATTCTGACTGCAATGAAAGGTTTTGGAAACGTCGTAATCACCGATGCCGCTCAAGTGGCTCCATTGTAAAAGCACGAATATTATATTAAGAGTGCTGGGGGGAAGGTTTCTCAGTGCACGCGAAATACACATAAAACCACCTGATAAAATACATACTTCAGATAAAAGCACGGGCTTATCGATTGAAAAGCACTGGCTCGTGACAGGATCATGGGCCAGAGAGACACTAAAACTCTGGAGAATATTAAAATATTATAATACGGGGGGATAGCAAAGAGCTGTTCTTTTTGATTATAGATGAACCGCAGTAATGGACATATTTTTGCATTTGTTTCCTTTTAAAGAGGCAATGGAAGATAGAGAGATATTTTATTACCTCAATAGTTTTCCCCTTCCTTTCATACAGCACTTGGAGAAGCAGTAAAGAGAAGAACAAGTTAGTGTTTGCTGCTCATAAACTTTCTTTTAGTTTCAACACACTGCTGCTATTCCATGCTTTAAATCAATATATTTTTTAAAGGAATAGGAATTTACACATGGAACGTTTATGAGCAGTGACAAACATTTTCCGCCAATTCATTTAACATTATTTAAAATTCCAGATCTCGCAAATATATCCGCATTGAAGAAAGACAGTCGAATATCCATGGCCGAATGGTCATGGCACTGGTCTCATGATCAAGAGACCTGGGTTCGAATCCCGCTAGAGACAATGCGATTGATAGTATATGTAAATACTTAATTCCTCGATTTTATGTTTTCCTTTATTTCATGTTCCAGAAGATACTGGACATTTCTATAATTTACCAGACTTACTTTCTTACTGTCTCCAGAAGAGTATTCTGGAACTTTCTCTGCTTGTATAAAAGCAGAAGATTTGTCAGTTATTGTGTTCAGAGTTCAGTTAATAAATTGGTTTAGCTCTACCTCTTGTGTGTGTCACTGAGTTCTATACTATAGTTCTACGTGACAATATTAATTGAAAAGTCTAGACTCTTTACTTCTTTCCGGACATGAAAGGTATAAACGCTTAAGACATTGTGGGCCAACATTGTATGATCAATTGTATATTGAGTAGCATTTATCTGTAACATATCCAGTGGAAAAGAAAGAAAGTAAGTAGAAAAAGGAACAACTTTTTCCATTACTTTCCGAATAATATTTAAAAAATAATAACCCTTAAATTTTTGAGGGTGAACAAGATTTTTAAGAGTTAATTTAAAAGTTTTGAACAGCATTTTAAATGTGTTGATAAAATAATTGTGTTCAGATAAGTTATTTTAAATGTTATTAAAAAAATTCTAAATTTGATTTTGCCATAAATATCCTCACTTCAAATTTAAAAGTTATAAAAATATTGGAGTCAAATCAGCAGTTTAAAATGGTTGAAGTTATTGCCTTGCTCAAATTCGGTTTGACAATAAATGAAAATTGGTTTCTAAACATTGACCATGAATTCCACTTTATTTCAAAAGAAAAAAAGTCACTCACAATGACGGGGAAGAATCAAAACTAATTACCCGCTTTATTTCGATCATTAATCAAATCATTAGTTTAAACTAGTTGAAGTTATTGCCTGGCTTCAGATTTCGGTTTGACAATATTTTGATAAATAATGACCATGAATTCGACTTTATTTCAAGAGAAAAAAAAGTCACATAATAACGAATAAGAATCAAAAGGAATTTTCCACTTTATTTCATAAATGATATATATATATATATATATATAAAAAAAAACTGAATAGAAAATTTAGAGAGGATGCATAATGCTCATAGTTGAATCTTCTAAACCCATGAGCATACCTTATGGTGATTACAAGCATTTCCTTTTCTATCCACATCTATAACCAAATAACATCCACCAAATAACAGAGTAAAAATTACTATATTTACATTGTATTCTTTTCAGGTTATTGAACAAAGGACTTCATTTTAACAACGGCCACATGTTCGAGTACTAAATAAGTCTGAATTTTTATAGAAAGCGATAAAGCGGCATATGTTTGTGTTTATCAGCACATCAACAGACAATCCATCTCCAGAAAAATAACAACCTTTCGGATGATACTACAAAGAGGATGAAAAGTTCACGGAAACAAAAATGGCCATTTTTAACTCTCCTTTGAACACAGCGACTTCTTCATTTGAAGAAAACTATTTCACAGCTAAAAATGCGCGCAGGATGAAAGAGATCTTGTAAAGTATGCAGGATTTATGAGTGAAGGAAGCTGTCATCAGGCTTTGGACTGGCAAAAATCCAAATTAGCACTAAGAAGATACCGAGTTCGTTGGTCATATAACAAGTCATCACTTATCTTTTTTTTTCAACAGCATGGCACTTCATCTTTCTTATGTATCACTCATCATATATAATTCCACTAACTATCATTCATTCAGCAAGTTCCCGGGATAATATCTCATTTGTTCATTTCACTCTGCGAGTATTTATCTTGAGAGGAAGATGAAAATGAAATGGATGAATTTTCAGTTGCGCACAGTGTGAGAAGAAATTTACCAGCGGAAGTGGACCTAATGAAACTTTCTTATTTATTCTCTAATAATGCATATATTTAAACGAATTTCGTTAGCGAACAAGTTTTGAAAGAATCTATTAGAATGCGATTTTGGCGATTAATTAATTGGGATGCAGGTAATCCACAAGTACCAGACCAGCAAATATACATTTTGGAAGATTTTTTTCCCAATCGATTGAAACCAAAATTCGACACAGAATTACAAGTGCAGTTATACTTAATCCCAAATAATTAAGCCATTGCATTTTTGACATATCTCGTTTATATCCTTGAGAGACTACAGACCGGCAGAAGGTCAACCTTTTGGCGGATTTGGCTCCAAATTCGACTAAGATCCCAATCGATTGAAACCAAAATTCGACACAGAATTACAAGTGCAGTTATATTTAATCCCAAATAATTAAGCCATTGCATTTTTGACATATCGCGTTTATATCCTTGAGAGAGTACAGACCGACAGAAGGTCAACCTTTTGGCAGATTTGGCTCCAAATTCGACAAAGATCTACACTTTAGATGTCAAATTTGCGTACCATGTTTTATCCATCTAGCTATCTTCGCTTTCTATTTACCATGTTAACTAATATTCGGATAGCAGAAAAATCTGTCGTGGTCACAAAGTCCTCCATGTCGAGAGTAATACCACCGGGGACACTGGTTCAGAGGTGATTGTTCTCTATTTCAGATCTAAATTACGATCTGTGAAAGAGTGAATGAAATGCATGAATGAAGGCCGCCCCGTAAAAAGGGTTGTGAAAGCGTAAGTAGCTAAGACGTAATCTTGGCCTTAGATGGCGCAACTAAAAACCAAGAGATGTTCTCTCAGCTTAAACTTCGTCAGCGAGCTTGTCAATGAAAAATGCCATTAGAAATAACAACAACAGCAACAGAAAAAGTATATTTCCTTCAAAATTTGATACAAATCTAGAACTTTGGAGATGGGATCATATATCAAATTTTTTATTTGAGTTATCGTTTACGGACAGGCATAATTTTTTAAAAAATGGATTTTCGGACTCAAGACGGTCTGAAACAAGAATATTTGCCAAAATCGCGACAATCGAATTTTTGACAATTACGGTCTTTTTTTCTTTGTAAACTGCATATAAAAGGTAAAAAAGAATTATGTACAGTTGTTAAAGCTTACAGGAATAATAATAGTACTAAATTCGATTAATTACACATAATATTCCATCCATATATTATAGATTGTGGAGTAAAAACAATATAGTTATTAAATAATGAAATGTCCAAGCTGCCCCTGTAGAAAATAGGGAAATTGAAAAAATAATAATGAAAAAGGGCGGTTTAGTAAGCTAAAGAATCTAAAAAGGCGCATGAATTAAACATACACAATTTAGATTAATTAAACAACGATTCTTTTGAAATAACTTAAGGGTTATTTTTTAAGACAAATTTCATAACTTTGAAACTTAATCAGTTGTTGATCAAAACATACCACTGTCTTTTTTTTAATCGGGTTTCGAATTTATACTCTCTGGTTCTTTCGTTTGGGAAATTTGCACATATAATAAATGAAAATGGTTTTATTTACAATATGTTGTTATTTAGTATGCAGGAATTGTTTTTTATTAACGGAAAAACAAAATAAAGGCAGATCCAATACTATGCAGGATAAAATCCCCTTTATTAAACTATATGAGGATGTAGCCCTAGGGTTAGGAATATAATAAGAGAAATTTTTAAAAAACATCACAGCTCAGGCATTTCATTAGATCTGAATATCTAACCTTTATTGTAGTAATTTTTAATATATCTACAGATAATACAAAAATTCCTTGTTCTAACTGAAGATCAGTTCTCTTTTAAATAACTGCATGCTTAAATGGCACAATTTTTTTTCAGATTGAGCAAAAAATAATTTCCTAACATGTACCTGAACTGAAATTTACAGTCAAGCAACCTTTCTCAAACAATGAATTTTTTTTTCAAACTTTCTATTTCCCTGAGCAACAAGTGCATTTTATCTACCACACCTCCACCGCATAAGTGGCGGTGAGCTCATCTCATAAAGAAGACACTTCAAAGTAAATATCATAATCTCTAAGTGTCTTGCAGTCAAAAGCACACTTGCATGATTAGAAGAAGTTAGAAGACGGTTATTTCAGAAAAATAAGACAAATATTTAAAAATCAGTAGTAAACTTGTAAGAAATAATTATTGAATTAGAACTTTTTTAGATAAAAAATAAGAATTATAGTTTAAAACTGAGAGAAAACTAAGTATAAATATGCATGTTAAAGGAGATAAAGAAATAAATGACATCAATAAAATTGCAGTAAGTAAAAAATAATAATAAATCCAGATTCATCATAATCCAGTTGCCTTATCATTAAGTTGAAGCTTCATGGAAAAATGCAGAATTATTCCCGAATGAACAAAGGAAACAGTATCTAGGAAAATTTCTCATTTTTAGGTATTAAAGTGCAAGACAGAGATGCGGTGCGGTTTCATAACTTAAATTTTTGAAACTAGACAATCTGGTTTCTCTCCCAACTCAGATTGCGGTTTGAGCCATAGTTCCAAAACTAGTAGTATATGAAAAGTAGTAGCATTGTCATGTTTAGACATTGTAGCATTGGAATTTTTGTAAAAAGTTATATTTGAAAATATTAAAACCAATTTAAGTAATAATTTTTATTTAATTATTTGGATACATGTTTTTTTAATATGATAGCTTCATGTCTTCAAAAATATTTTGATATATCTTTCTGAAAAATTATCGTCATCATTTTTAAGAAAGTTTTTAGAACTTTTCATATGATGATTTAATCGAATTTTTTAACGAATACGCAAAACAATGTATAAAAAAAATAGTGCGAGATTTTCTGAAAAATACAACGAAAGACTTTAATAATAAAATTTTGCAGCAATTCATGGGAGAAATAGTTAACTGACAGTTGTAAACTTTTTTGTTTGGTGTCTGCCTACTGACTTTTTTGTTTCCTAACAAACTGCGTTTACGTCCGCATTTAGTTTGTGTTACAGCTCAAAATTCATGTCGGATAAATTGATTGTTCATAAACCAGCGAGATTTATTTTCGTCCCCAAAGAATTATAACTTCGTTCTAAAATTTTTACACATACATATATACACTGCTATCATCTTGCATTTTCTTTCAAAACTCGAGTACACACATCGGAAGGTTTTAAAACTATAGAACAAACCCCAAGCATACAGAAAAAAAAAATCGTACAATCGCAGTTAGAAAAAGCAACTATTACAAAGACCTATTTGCAGTGAATGAAATAAAAGATACACAGAAACTTTCTCCTGTACAGTGTTGCCAAAAAATATGTGATAAAATAAATTATTTGAGCTAAAAGAACAAGAACAGAAACTTACATAAAATATTGAGCTGAGCTCCTTGGCTAGCCAGAGATATCCCAGTTGTCACATTCGTCGCAATGCATTTAAATTCTCCGATGTCCTTTGAAGGATCCACTCTCGTAATGTGCAGGTTGCTGCCATCTTGATATCTACGAGAGGTGTTCGAAACAGGATCTCCGTTTAATGTCCAGTAAAATATGACGTGCTTGTTGTTAGAGACTCCACATTCCAAAGTCACACTCTGGCCTTTTCTGACATCTTTGTCCTGAGGGTGAGGTTGAAAGTAATAGCTGTCTTGCCCATGTGTTAATGTCGCAATACACAATAAACCTGCGATTAATTAAAAGAAGATGTCATTAGAGAAATAGTTTTAAAAACAGTTTCCGTATTGTGTTAAAAATATAATATTTTAAAATTTATTATTATTATTATTATATTTATATCAATCTTCCTAAAATTCATTACTAGATGGTGCCGCAAATATAGAATCAAAATTTGATTAAATTACTGAATTAACCGATCATTAAGGTGCGAAAATGTTAAAACAGATTATTGTTTTCAAGAATTTGTAAAGAATTTCAAAACTAACGCAATAGGATATGGATGAAATATCATAGTAAAATTCTATTATTAAAATCAAAAAGAAAAGCGCAATACAAAGAAGGAAAATTTAATAAATTTCAGAACCATCCAAAAAATTCTTTTTTCATAAATTACAAAGTATTAAATTTTTCTTCCGTACTACATTCGACAAAACACATACATTAAGAAAAAAAATACATCAAATTCATTTTTAGATAGTGATACAATCAAGTACATACAATAAGAGATTTTGTTATTTGTATAAAGGTCTAAATCTCAATTTTACAATTTAGGAAAAGGACTAATAACAACACTAGATGAGAGTAAAATAGTCCTTTTCTGCATCATAAAACATTTCAACAAAGTGAAGTTCTCTTTTTTAAAATAGTCGTTCACAAAATTTATTTTTAAAGATAAAACAAAATTTAGTTAAAAATAATGTGACATTTTGAGAAATATAAGATCACGAGACTAATTTAATGCATGAATTTTTGTTTACACTTCATTATATAATACGGCAAACGTATAATACTGCTAGAAATGAGGAGGAGGATAGGCTGAATAAAATGACTATAATCTTTCGTTTTAGATGGCCTTAACCATTTGATCTTATACAGTTCTCGAAAACAACGGAAATTACTACCCATTAAAATTAACTTAATATATTACGAATGCTATCACTCGTTTCAATTATTTTGCATTTGTATATTTATTTTCTCAGTGCAAACGACTTTTTTAATGAAATGAACCGGTTTATTTAAACAGCAAATGAAATTCATTGATAAGTATTGTCCTTCAAAGAAAAGGAATATAGCTATTGATGTTTTCCGATGTTAGTCGAGGAAGCCACGGTGAAGTCAATATAGTTTTATTTATTTAGATTAACTAAGGCTGGAATAACAAGACAAGAGAACAGAGAATTTACTCTTGTTGTTTTTTTTGTCTTTGCTGTATTACGTTTGGATTTTGTATGCAGACGATTTTGTTATAACTGATAATTAAGAAAAACTAATGGTTTTCAAATTACGCCAATACACAAACTAATTTTTACTTTCTCACATGCAAAAAAATGTACACAAAAAAGTATTAAAATCATCATCAAAAAAAAAAAAATCTAAGTTCGGAAAAACATATTTTTAGAATATGTCGGTCTGCCTTTGAACACGATAATTCAAAGGCTCTTGGAGCAAGAAGAATGAAATTCGGCTTACGGTCTTAAGATAAAAAGCGCAGATTTCTATCAAAATTTGAAAGAAATCCATTTAGAGAAAGACAGTCTGTCCGGCTGTCCGAATATGAGTTAACACAATACCACAAAACGAAGAGAGCACGGAAGATAAAATATGGTACACATATTTAACATTTGAAGTATAGATATGTCAGTTTTCAAAGTATAATTTGGAATCAAATCCACCAAGAAATTGACTGTCTATTGGTCTGTTCTTTTGAGTGCCAATAAACGCGATAATTTAGAAAATTTCACAATTTTAGCATCTGAAGAAGTGTAAATCCGTTTAAAATTTTGCGCCAAATCCGCGAAGGAGTTGATCGTCGGTCGGTCTGTTTTTTCCCAAGCATGTAAACTCGATACTCAAAATCGCAATGACTTAAGTAAATATATGGATGTAGTTTTAAGCCGACGTCCAGACCTAGGGTAGCGCGTCTTCCCCGTGATCTAGGCGTTCCGGGCTCGAGTCCTGGTTCGGGCATGATTGTTCTCTTCCTTGGGCTCTCTCTCTGTGAGGTGCGTGAATGAGCCCCCCCCCCTGTAAAGAGGGGTTGTGCAGGCGTGTGTGTGTGTGTGTGCTATCTTCATTGAGCTAGAAGTCAAACTTCTGAACTTCTGACCTCGGGTGCTCAGGGGACTTTACCCTCAGAAGCTACTGCACAAAATTTGGCTTAAAAAATAGTCACACGACCAAAAAAAAAAAAAAAATTGATTTCATGATTGCAATTATAATTCTGTGCCAAATTTTGGCTTCAACAGATTAAAAAAAAAAAAAAAAAAGACGAGTCTAAAATACATATTTGTGTTTTAGATCTTTCCGAGTCTGAGAAATAAAGCATTTAAGAATTGCCTTATCCTGTTCTTCGAACAGCATGACCGATTCAGAACTAGAACCTTACATGAATAAAATTTGGCATGTGGTCTTTATATCAAAATTATAGATTTCTTTGAAATATTGAACACAATCCGTTACGAGGAAGATTGTCTATGTATATGCTAACAAGTTAACACTCACCAAAGTAGGAAATAAAATAGGACTATTTTCAGAATTGTACTTCTGTATCAGTTTAAAACTTCTCAATGACTGAATATTTGTCTACTACAGTACTACTACTACTACTACAGTATAAGCGAGGATAATAACACAAAAACGCAACAAGTTAGGTTTATATATAATCTTGCAGATCTAAGAAATGTTGGACTACATTCAATGACTGTCTGTTGTCCATGTGCATATGATCATGATAATTAAAGATTGCAGCGAGTTAGATAAATTAATTTAAAAGTGTAAATTTAACAACATAAGTCAGTTTCAAATTTTGGATGAAATCAGTCACCGGAAAGAAATAAACGGGTTAAAATTACATAAGTGTAAATCACTTTTCCAATAGAAAAAAGGTAGTTTATAAAGTTTAGTCAATGCACAAATTCAGTTCAATCCTAGGTTAAATTTGCATCCTAAAGAGACGCCTAAAATGATAACATTACAACATTTTTGCTACTGAATAATACAGTATATTTAGCGGCACATAAATTTCCGGAAAAACAAAGAAAATGATACTATCACTACTGTAACTATAACCTATAAATTCCAAAATACATACTTAATTCACATCAAAATTTAAAAAAAAAAAAAGAATTAACATTACTTGAACTTTAAACCATGAATTCGAAAATGCATAATCCATTACTCATCAATAGAGCAAGGAAACTGTGACTATATTGAAATTCTAATCTGCAAATTTTAAAACGCATATTCGATTTTTTCCTCAGCATATTACCAATTAAACGTATTTCCAATCGTGAAAGCGCCCACTGGGTTTTTTTAAAATATTTTTTTTATTTACCACAAATGATTGTTTCATTTACTTTTCTAAGAAACGGAAATGGCCGATGGTGATTTTTTTTTCAACTGAAAAAGGCCGAGACTGGTTGTAATTTGGACAAGCTTTCGTTGTGTATGCTAATGATATATGAATTTTCAGGTAATTCTTGAATCATGAGAGACTCAAAAGCCCTTCGTCATGACCAAAAGCGGGTCACAATCGTTATTACTCACCGCATAATTTGGGTTTCTAAAATAAATCATGATTTTTTATTATTATTATTATTACAACTTAAAGATTACTACAAAGATATTTCAGTAAATTCCCGCCATCTGAAAACATTCCATAAGCATGTGAACAACAGAAATACTTAAACCAAACTCCCATTACTTTCAACAAATTACAGTCGCTATTGTTCACAAGTAATGATTATCCCAATCTAAAAAAAAAGGAATCCGGCGCTTTATCGTGAGCTATATCATCCACTATATCAATTTTTTAAAGCTTTTTTTAATGCATTATATCCCCAGTTGATCCCAGCGAAGGGTAAAAAAAAAAAGGGGGGGGAGACAAAACCTGAACAACAACAAAAAAAAAAAATAACAAAAAGAAAAATGACTTACTGCAAACAAGAGAGTATAAATATCATTTAAAAAAATGAAAAGAAAATAAACAAAACAATAAATAAGGGCAGTTTAGCCGGAAAATGGCGTTTGCAATCCGCATAGCGTGACCACCTGTTGTGACGTCACCTGCCCGTCATCACTCATTGTCGATGATTAACGAGGGTGGGCGTGGTTTGACCGAGACCTTCGGGAATGAAAAAGAAAAAAAAGATTTTTCTTCTATCCAAAAGCATTGACCGAATCTCAGCCATCTCCCTCTCTCTTTCTCGTCTGTTATTTCCTTCTAAGCATCTTTTTAACCCTGAGGCCAGGCTCAGGTAAAAGAAGGCGGGAGATTGGATTCCATAATTTCATGTTCAGGAGAGGTCTAGCAGCTGTGAGCAGAATAGAAAGGCTGGGGTGGAGAGAGAGAGAGAGAGAAAAGGAGGGAAAAAAAGATGTATTCGCCGGTGTTTGCTCAACATAAACGCACACCGACGAATAAGCAATTTAAAATCCTTGCCTTACGTGGAACTTTCTATTAGTGACAGGTGGATTCGAACGAGACGGTTTCTAGTTAAAGCTGGTGCGTGAATAATGTTCGTTGTTTTATTCATAGATCTCTGTATAGACAAGTATGCAAAGTCTATAAGAGCTGCTACTTCAAAGGGCATGTAAGCGATAAGATACCGTATCTATGCCATCTTCAGAGATCAATGCGAAAACTTTCCATTAATCTTGTCTAACAACTTTAACAGCATGTGAGCGAAAGGGTAAAGACGGATGATTAGAGGAAAAACTGCTAGTTATCTTTTATCGCAAACACTTTTTAAATGTTGTTTTAGACGGCAAACTATTCATCTAATACAAGACAATCGAATAGCTAAAGATAAGATAAACAGTAGGATTTAGGATTCTTTTAATGTTTACTATTCATAATTTCTTTAGAACTAGCCGCCTCTGACGGCCATCTGGTTTGTCGATAAAACATTGGTAATGATTACTTTCAATTAAATTTCTTATGCACTATTTGATGTTCCAAGATTTCCTCAAAAAATACATTTAAGCATCAAATTGCGACAGAGATGATACAAGCTATGTTATTTTGATAGTCCTACACCTGTTCTCCTTATTGAGCAGATGAATGATCCAAAAGTCATGTCAAGTCCAGTGATATAAAGTGCAGTAATTAATTGTCCAGGTCTTCTGACTTTTGCAATATTATAATTTTATTCTTATTCCTTAGGTAAACGTACGCACACTTTGATGCTGATTGTATTTAAATATAAATACTAATATTTTGGATTGGACCTGATAATTCAATTGAGTTTGTACGTGTTTTATGGCACAAAAGCCATCTTTAGCTAAGCTGCGCCACACTCACGAAATTAAAATATTTCATAATTTTGAACCGTGGCCAAATGACGAGGATGACACCCGAGTTGAAAATAATGATTGCATTTATCTTCCAATAAATCTGTTATGCAAAACTTTGAAATTCATGATTATCCAAAAATGTCAATTTAAGCTTCAAATTGTGATAGATATTATAACCTTGTTACTTTGATTGCTTCACACAAGCTCTATTTATTGTGTGAATGAAACCTCCTAATAAAATAAAATCCCACGATATCAGAGTACAATTAAAAATATAGATGTGACAACTATAATAGATATAGATGACAACAGTATGATTTTAGAAGATGTAATATTATAATTGTTATAGAAGACATAAGAAAATTCTGGTATCGTCTACTTTCTAATTGTTGTACAGTCACTTCACTTATTTGTCTTTTGAACTACGTCGATTTTAAACAGAATATTCTTCGTTCGTATTCAGCAATGAAAGAAAATCATATGATTAAAGATTTTGCACACTCAATACCCACCGAAAAATTGAGATAGATCTACAATTTTGGCCACAAGGCGGAAAACCAAACTTCTTTGATATACGTCTCTACGTTTTTGAGTTATAGCATTCAGATACAACAAATAAACAGATCACTAAATGGTTACTCATTTGACAGATTTAGTCTAAAATTTAAAACATATCTACAATATTGATGACAAATTTATAAACATAATTTCAGATATACAGCTCTTTGTATTTTTGTCTTAAGCTCTCATGTATTCGGACTGATTGACCTCTCTTTAATAGATTATCTACAGTCCAAATCTAACGACCTATTAGACCAAATCTATACATTTAATCATAAAATTACAAACATTTTATAGTTCTAGCTGCATTTGTTTTCGAGTTATGTTCATAGAAAAACAATACCCAAAATTGTTTTTCAAAGAGGTCTGAAAGAGGAAATTCGTCAAAAGCTTGAAATCGAACTTATTAACAATTACATTTTATTTCCTTTATACATTTCATAAATAAAAAAAAAAAATGAAAGGGAAAAAATAAAATATAGTTGATCAGACACAGTAATAAATATCTTTATTCAAATTAGCGTGGTAATTGGAATATGATAATTATATTACACATTCAAACATCCGATTTAAATGTAGTGAATGAAGAATTAACATTCAGCGACTAGTACAACGCTAAATTTAAATTCATTTCGATATAAACTTCACCAACTTAAAAATGATGAGTCATATTCATAAAATATTATTTTTAAAAATAAAAATGACTACCTTTCAAAGGTAATGCGCTTACAGCAGAATAATTTGTTTTAATTATACTAAATGAGGAAGTGGTAATCGAGTTAATTATAAAGGCTATTATGAGTTTGTGATATGAATTTTAGACTGCAAAAATTATTGAGAAAAAACTGAGGCTGCTGAGGAAAAATAACTCCATAACAATACACCTGCTATAAATCACTAAGTGGAACTAGAAATTTAATAAACAAGTAAAGAATAATGTAAACAGTAAAGAAAAATTGTTTAATACATTGCTGTCAATAATGTTAAATAATTAAATCTAAAAATATTTTTTTTAAAAAAATTACTATTTTTTAATTGCAACAAAACAGTCAATAAATCAACAAAACAATCAGGAAATAAAAAAAACGTAATAATCAACAAAAACATGCAATTTAACTCAAAATATTTTTTAAGTAAAAATAAATAAATAAAATAAAAACACGTTTGCTTTAAAAAAAATATCTAGGTATATAACAAAAGGCTGAATTTCAACCTTTAACAATAACATGAATGATTTTGAAAAATGTTTTTTTACTGTGAATCTAAAATAAATAAATTCAACGTCCTTTAAATTACTTTTCTTATCAATCATATTTTAAAAGAAATAATGCAATTTTTTTGTTTTGTTTATAACGAATGAAAAATAAAAACCTGTAGTAGAGTTCATATAATCCATTCGGAATTAATATATTCTACAATTCTTTTCTTGAGAACTATCGATCATTTAACTTAGAAGAACAGAAAGGTTATTATTATTTTTTTTTTTTTCTTTTTTAATGTAGAAAACAAATTAGATGAAAGCATCAAAATCATGACAAGAATGAATGAAATACTTTACGGAAAACATAATTCAAAAGCTTTAAAAGTTGAATAAAATATGTTTATTCTGTCATTTTTACATATTGAATTTCTTGAACCTGTCATGTTTCTCACCGTATAGGAATTTATGGATTTACTGTAAATTTCAATTTCAACTCTCCTTTTTAGGGGATAAAAAAAAGTGACGAAATGAAAAGAACTAAGAGCATTTCAACTTAAAATAGATTTCCAAAAACCTTTTCCAACGAATTTGAAGTATGTACATAATTTATTAATTTACAGAGGAAAAACAAACATTCAAAATTATTCGAATCAGATTTTTTTTAAACCTTAAATACATTTAAAAAATCTTTTTTTTTTTTTTTGTACGTACTTTTAAAAAAAATCGATTCTTTTGAAATTCTATATTACAACTTTCTTTTTTATGAATTTTTCCAGAATAATTATATGAAAATATTTAAATTTCGTCTATTTTTTTGCTACACTAATAAAAACATGAAATGAATTTTTCAATTCACAACCATGTGGTATCACTTGCATGGAACTTTAATCAAATTAATTTATTAAATAGATACTAAGAAAATATTAATATAGTGTGATTGAATTGGTACCAAGAGCATACAAGTGCACAACATTTCAAAATTGTGGTATAATGGGAAGTGAATGAAAAATTGGTAACAAAATTCCCTTTTTACAAATACGAAACAAGTCAAATTAAATAAATGTAAATAAAAACTAAAAAGCAAATTCAAACAATGAAGCATATTAGTCGATAAATAGTTGGAAGACATAATACAAACAGAAATGGATAATGGAGGAAAAGGGAATAAAATTGAATTTTCGGCATTCCAGGCATGACCTTTGGCTTCGAACGAACTACAGCACCACCAAATGAAAACAAGTAATGTAACTTTTTTAGAGGTTAAAACTATAAATCCAGCTCTCACAAAATACAGCGTCAACATCAACGATTTAAACAAGCTACAAGATAGTAATTGAGCCGTAAGCAGGGTTACCCAACAGGTGAGAAGAAAAGATTTCCACCTGCTCCTCTTATTAAAGCAATTACCGGAGAATCGGCACGCAAAGACTGCCTGCCAGATAACCGCACGTGGTGGTGGCCGATGCAGAAATGCCATTCAACACATCTGACGACTGGATGGTTATTAAAGTAGGTGCAAAGTGAAAATTACTGCATAAACCATCGCTGAAATGGCAAATTTATTAATGAGATTGGATTGAAAAGAAGGTAGAGTAGGGATATGTGTTTTTTAATATCAGCATAAGCGTTCCGACTCTTTCTCTCTCTCTTTTTTTTTTTTTTTTTTTTTTAAATTTTCTTGTATATAAAAAGAAGGAGTACTGCAAAGATCAGAAAATTTGACCTCGAAATTTTAATGAGTTTCCAAGCGTCGGAACTTCCTTTTGTTTGATAAAAATCTACTTTGGGAAGTTTATCGGGCTGTAAGCCTGCATACAAACATTGAAATTTGGCGAATAGATTTGGCAAAATTGTAGATTTGGTCCATCAATAGATATTCGGGATATGGGACCAACACAAAACGCGTCACAATGTGGAAGTATGCAAGAAAGTTTAGAGAACACTCCCAATAAAAAAATACAATTCGTGAGGGTGCTAGTCCTTTACCATGATAAGCAGCACCAACTCACCAAAGTCTGAGGTCAATGTCTGGTGACCATTAACTTCAATATTTTAACTTGCATACAACTGGTTTTGCGATAGCTTGAAATTATTGGTACCATCCCAAGGTTAGCAACCCCCGTATCTCATTTACTAGTGAAAACTGTTGCCAATATTTTAGCTGGACTTTGCTGATGCCGTGCTTGCTTAGAACCAGCACTAATGCACCACAACATCGTATCACTTTTTAACTATCTCGTTTTTTTGTTTGTTTTTTGTTTTGTTTTGTTTTATGATGGCAGCTCGCTCCAATATTTTAGCTTTACGATTGCTTCCGGGCTTGACAACAGTGCGGCAAGTCAAAATACTACGTTTGGCAACTATTTATACTATGCTTTCGCCAATATTTGGAGACAGTGTTACATTAATCGTTAAATAGTGCACTAATTGGAACCATACTAATGAAAAAGTACAACTTTTCAAAAATATTTGAACAGATTACTTATTGCATTACATATACAAATTGTTGAAACATGACTTAGAATTAAAAGAAAACTAAATTGTGTTCATTACAAGAAGCAGGTGAATAGAGGACAGAGTGGAAGGAATTAACATAAATATGGAAAACAGATTATTACGCAAACTAGTTGAAGTATTTTCTTCTCTTGTATACTTAAGACTATAGAACTTCCTTTTCCATTCTCTTTATAAAAATCTGCATACTCTCATTCACAATATGTCATGGAGTAAGGATGGGAACAGAAGAAGAAAACTCTAAAATGCCAAAGTAAGTTTATCAGATTGCGTTCCTTTCCCCTACCAGACATCAGTGTTGCCACTCAATATATGTATAGTCTTACCAGTTTCGTAGTATGATGAAGAAAACTCAATATGAATTTCAAACGTCTTCATTTTACCCAATAGGATTCATTTATTATCTAAATCCTTGTGATTTTGAGATATCATGTTTATATACTAATATATATATATATATATATTTATTTATTTAAAATTTTAATGCACATCTATATTTAAGGAGATAAATGAAATTTCATTCCTTTATCTTCCTTTTATATCAGATTGCATTAAAAATGTAAAAGAAATCAATAAATCTAGAATTAGGGTAAATTATGAAATTTCATTCCTCTTCATTTTCTTCATGAGCAAACAGCCCCTTGCAGACCTTGGCTGTCTCAACCACGTGCATTTTCCAGCGCTTTCTATCACCTGCAACTTCTTTCAGTTCTTTATCCTCAGAACACTCAGGTCTCTTTTCACATCGTCCAGCTATCTAGTTGAAGGTCTTCCTCTGGCCCGGGATCTCATAGGATTTTTAAAAGAGGATATTTTGAGGACGCTGTTTTCAGGGCTTCTCCAGAGATGGCCGAGTCATCTTAACCTATTGCTCCGGATAACCAGTGTTATCTGTGGTTGCCTATAGAATTTGCATAATTTAAAATTGAATCTAGTTCGCCAACATCCTCTTGCATCCTTGCTCTATGCAAAGTTCCATTTGCATAGAGCAAGCAGAACAGGCATAATAGGAGTCTTAAAAATTCTTAGCTTAGTTTTTCGACTGTTAGGTTGGATCTCAGCTGTTTTTTTCAGTCCAAAGAAAATTTTATTAGCCATTTTTATTCTGTTGTCAATTTCTGCTCTGAGTTTATTATTGTCATTAATCATTGTGCCAAGGTATTTGAAATAATCGACTTTTTCGAAGGTATGACCATTAATATACAGAGGGACACTGTGATTTATAGTTAAAGGCGGGAATTCCATAAATTTGGTTTTATCTTCGTTGATGGCAAAGCCCATATTTGTGGCAGAAGTTTCCAAAGCTTGAAAGGCCTCTCTCACATTTCATTCCTTTAGCTAAATGAAATGAATGCTCCAAGCTTTCTCTCGATATTTTTACGAATCTCAACGATTTAGACTTTTCTGAGTTCAAAAAACATATTTTTGAAAAATGTCCATCTGCGTATCTGTGACAAAGATAACTAAAAAAAAATACAGAGCAAGATGGATGAAATTTGGTATACAGTCTTCAGATCAAATTGTTATTTTCTATCAAATTTCGAGCAAAATCCGTTCAGAAGAAGTCTGTGCGAATAAAATTTAACACGATACCTACAAAACCAAGAGAGCTAAATAGATAAAATTTGGTATATAGATTTAATATCTATACTGTAGACATCTATTAAATTTTGAACCAAATTCAACAACGAATTGAATGTCAGTCGGTTTATACTTTCCGAAACATGTTAACGCGATAGATCAAAGACGTAATGGCTTAAATATATAAAATTTGGTATGAGATTTTGTAGCTGTAAGTTTAGGTCTGTGTAAAAATTTTGTTTAAATTGGCAGGAAAAAATTTGTCTAAAACACAAATTTGGTTTTTGGATACTATTAACCACATGCCAGTGAGTAACCGCCAAGGATCACACGATAAATTGAATAAAAAAGCTAAATCCATGCCAAAAGTTAGTTTTCGTAATTATTGTACACCAATACCATATAAGGCGTTCTCTGGAATACCTTCTCTCTAATACCTTTATTAGAGAGTATGCGATAAAGTTTTGGGAAAAACACTCCAGCTGGTTGATTCATCCTGCTCACAGACAAGCATAATTCCAAAAATGTGTTTCTTGGACTCAGCAGAAGCATAAAATGTGAAAATTCATCAAAATCTCGAGAACACATTTTATTTTTAGAACTTTTGAACGTGTGTATTCGAGAAAGTGAAAATACAGAGAATGCATTTTGTCAATAGTTCGTAATTTGAAATGAAGATAATAATGGATAGGAAGAATCCTCCTTTCCTGCTTAAACATTCAATACGAAAAACATAGAATTAATTCAATTAATTAACTTGCGAAAAATGCGATTTTTTTAAGTAATAGTTGTAAAAATGTTTATAAATATTTTTTTAAATCAATTTTTAAGCAAAGCCTACAGTTTTTTCACCCCTCAATTTAGTCCAGACTATTTAAAATGGAGATAAAAAGTGTTCCGTTTAAATATACATTAAGAGCTCGGTTCGCAATCAATGAGTAACGTGTTTGCCTTTTGTTTCTGATGTAATTTCTTCGGGGAGAACCCCGAGTAGGTGTTGTGGGTGGTTACTCTTAGCAACGAGCGGATAGATATGCGTGTTGAGTGTGTTCCGTGCAAATTATTAAGGCTCCGCCCCGCCGTTACTTTTCCTTTTACGCTTAGCTTCGCCGTCGATCAATAGACGAAAGCAGAGCAGTTTCGTCTGAATTCGGCCACATTGAAAAAAAAATCAAGGTGGGATTTGCAAACAAAGCGAAGGCGCAACTGTCGCTTTATCGAGGAAATAAATAGATATATATGCAGATTCCTTAATCAAAAACATTGTGTATATATACTTACTAAATTTTAATTAGAATGCTCGATAAATAACAAAAAAAAAAAATGTCAATTTATAGTAATAATCTCTACTACTAATAAAGATAGTGCGTGTGTGTCTGTGTATTGGCGTTTTATAGGACAGACGGTTGGACCAAAAGCTACGAAATTTGACATAGATATATTTTTGAAAGTTGGACGAAATAATCAGTTCAGAGCGTTCGTTATTGGAATTTAAATAATTAAAAACTAAGCAAGATTTTAACGATAACTCCTAAAAATACTATGGACAAAACTGATTTTTATGTCATTTTAAGATACAAAGAAATTGTCTTTATAATGATAGCAATTTAATTATTGGGCAAATTTTCCAATTTTTTATATATATATACACACACTGGCCTGAATTTGCTAATTTTTATAACGCACTAAAGCTCAAGACCTTTGGAAACAGCCATAAAGCGTCGCTTACCTAGCACCATTCTCCATTATTGATAGAAGTTTCAAAAATTCACTTTCGCTCCCTATCTTGACAGAATTCTCAGCCCCGCCAATAAAACCGATTTCGTTAGTTTTGTTTATGTGAAAAATTATTATTCTAAGATTCGTCATCAATATTCGGTAGCATCTTATCATCATATCAGTTTCTACAAATACAACTTTCACATATCTCCAATTTTAATAATTACAGCGATTTCGCCAATTTTATTCGGCAAAAAATTTCGACATTTTGCAAACATATTTAACTGATCAAGAAGCTCTATGTTTTGTTTTTAATTTTAGTTATATTAACGTCCCGTTGTAAAGCAACACTAGGGCTATTTTGGGACGGAACTTGAACCGCGGTTCGATGACGAGGATGACACCAAGAAGCTCTATGATTACTGTGAAAGCATAATAAAGCTGTGCGCATAATAAAACTATCTTCTCTAGAATAAAGTATAGTGCATTAAAATTTGTTCAAATGAATAAATGATGTTAAAAAAATATTAATATGATGAACTAACACATCATCATTCAAGGGGGATATAGATTTTTTTTTTAAATCATATAATTCAATTAATGTATTGTTTATTTTTACCAAATTTACTTCAGAATGGAAAAATTACTGATGATCATGAAAAGCTGGCTTTAGCCTCATTCGATTCAACATATCTAGTTAAGTCCATGACTGAAAGGCTCATAAAAGAGTCAAAAACAAATTAAACAAACTAATTTTTATTAAAAAATAAATTTAGTTCAACCAAATCATTATTTATTTTGCATAGCGTATTATTGACTAGGGGAAAAAAAAATAAGAAAAAAGATTTACAAAACCGTCATTCGAATTGCCCCGTAAATGTTACTTCGCCTCCTTACTCCATAGATTAAAAGAAAACCGTATTTACAGAATTGACAGAAATCCGATGAAATTCGTCTCGTACTAGGAACTGTTACGGACAGATATAAATTGATCTAAAGAGAAAGCCAATTCAATTTATTGATATTGAACAACTGCTTCAAGATCAAATTAAGTTACACACGCACGCACACACAAAAAAATAACAGGAGAAAAACACGATGGCAATAAACTTTTTAGAACATTTTCCAGGCATTCATAATTCATTCATAAAAAGTTATATATTTTATAGACCTAAATTTATAGATAGTAAAAATACAATATAAGTACGAATAAGTTAAGCTATTTCATACCTGAAGAACTAAATATTATTGGCTAATTAGTAATATTCTGTCTTAAGTTTTTGGATAAATAGTTTTAGATACTTCAGGTTCACATTGAAATGAGATGTAGTTCCTGATTGTTCATTCTTCTTCTTCTGTATTCGTAACGATAGAAACATGTAATACCGCTAACAGGAAAAATGTTGCCAGTGGTTTCATGAAAGTCATTTCATTAAGAAATTTCCGTTAAAAATATCAGAATGGTGCCTCAGAAAGAGACATAACTTATGCTACATTGGTTTGATAAATTGAACATGATCGAAAACATATGGCAAAAGTTAATTTAGAGACGGAATCTTTTCATGGAAGGATGTAATAAAGATGGAACATTTTCAAGGTGAGGAAGGCCAGCAGCGGACATTTGTGAAAGAAGCATATACTTCACTAGATAGTGAAGTAGCAGTGAAATAGATAATAATCGTGTGAACTTTCAAGTTTAGTTATAAAACTGCGATTTAAAAAAAAGAGCATTCTTTATTGCTACTTTGTATATGAAAGTTGAAACATTTTATTGTATATTTTCCCATCATTTAGCCAAGAGATTTTATTATCAAAGGGAAAGATCAAACACTTTCATTAATTAGCAATAAGTAATCCGAACTTGATTATAACATTTGCATACAATAGAATTGCACATTTTTGCACAGAAATGTGCATTTTCACTTAATGTGATGAGTTCGACAAAATGAGCACAAAAAGCTCATAAACACTTATCATAAAATATAAAACAGTGAGTTCCATGATAACACAGTGAGTTTTATGAAACGCATATCATGCAATCACCCAGGGCTATTATATATTGATAATTAATAAAATTCAATAATGAAAATAAAGAAATTTATGCAATAGTATTTGGTACCACAAACTAATATGCTTGCAACGATCTATATTAAAGTTACTATAATTCATATAGCCGAAAAATGACGGAAAAATTGAATTCTTGTGATTTGCGCTATCAAAGAAAGGATTTGCCGCATATTAATTTGAAAATTATGGAGGAGAGAGTTGTTTATTAGTTAAATAATAATACTAGAGATATTAAATCGTTACTGACAAACACGATTCGGCCGATTTTGAAATGTAGTTACTAGAAGAAAGAAAAAAAGCTTTGAAGGTAGGAATCAGAATAATCAATGCTCGTTCCAATCGAATGTTCCAAAAATTAAAATTAGGCTATGAATGAAGATTTCCAAAATCGTGACTTTGTGGTCTGATATCAAACTAAAGCAAAATGGAACAATGAGACATTGGATTAATCCCGGACATGAACTGACATTATTGGAAAAAAACCAACGTTTTTTTTTTTTTTTTTTTTTGCCCTCTCGACTTATTTTACTAGCTGTTAAAATACTCTGCGATTCCAAATGCACATTTTTAAGCAGGAAGATAAAACAGGAAAATAAAAGAGTTATAATTGGTGAAGAAACTTAAAACTCAGAGAAATAAATTTATTTCCCACATTTTCAGGGAAGATTTAGATCAAGGTGGTTAGTTTTACAATTTTTTTTTTTTCCATTTATATTCAAAAAGCTGAAGAAACAGAGCAAATGTTTTTGCCGGAATTTCATTTACGCAGCCTTAACCCTTTATTTACTGATCGGTACTTAAAAAAGTACCGCTTAAATAATGCTGATATCTTTGCAATGTGACTATTTTTTCAGTTGGCATTCAAAAGAACACGAAAAGAGTAGCTCCAATCGCCAGCAGTAGATATCAGTTAAAGGCAGAAATTAAAAAATTTTAATTATTAACTAAACTAATAAAGTTATTTTAATTCATAAAAAAAAATTCCTTTTCCCTGGGCTTCTTTCTACACTAAAATTTAACTAATGATGCAAAAATAAAATTGAAAAAAAAACTGATGGCAAAATAATTTGGTAAATAGAGATTGAAACCAATAATGAAAAAAGAGCAATCTTATAAGAATTTTAAAATCGGAAAGCATAAGAGAAGAAAATATGATTTAAATTTTAAAAAATATATTAATAAAAAAAGCATTTTATTGATTAGGGGGGAAAAAACTCAAAGTACGCGAAATGGAATAAGAAGATTACGGATTTTACCTTTAAATAAGCAAATAAACAGCATTATTCGAGACTAGTAGAATAATGTATACTTCAGTAAAGAATTGCAAGTTGAAATCAGTCTGGCTTTTAGATTTTCATTCATTTCTCTTTAATAGCAATATAAATGTGGGCAACCACCACCATATATATCTTCTAAGTAAACTTTCTACCTAAAATATTACCTAGATTTTCTAAAAACTGCTCTGACTAATAAATGTTTCCCCACTTCCCCTTTTGACATTGGCAATTGACTCATGGGAAGATCAAGTGCGAATAGATTCGCCACTAATTAAAAATCACGAGTTAATCACCCAATAGCCAGGGACAATCAAGTTAACAGTACAAGAGATGAGCGATTACCACCGGCGAATCACTCAAAATATGTTATATACCTTTGAGCTGGAGGAAATACTCTATTAGTTTTAATGAACTTTCACTTTAAATAGAATTTCATTTTCACTTTAGATTACTGATATTTTAATACATTAATCACTTAATTAGAAACGCGTTCAAACTAAAAACGAAAATTAAACCCGTGATTAACAGAAAACACTTCGAATAAAGCTATGACTCAAGAACACAGAGTTTTAAATTTTCAAGATCGATGGCCACGTGCCTCACCAGATCTAATACAGCTAGAACGTTCTTAACGATCTTAGTAAAAGCTTAGAATCTTTTACAAATCACACGTTAAATTGGTCAAACTGAAATTATTCATAAAACGTTTTTTAAAAAGTAATCATTTAACGCATCCGTTTCAAAATAAGAAAATGTTACAAAAAAAATTAGTCAATAGTTTCTTTATTTTCGTTAAATAAAAAAAAGAGAGAGAGAGTAAGACATCACACACACACACACACACACACACACACACACACACACACACACACACACACACACACACACACACACACACACACACACACACACACACACACACACACACACACACACAAAGTTGTTTTAAAATGTATACTGATAATTATGATATATATATATACATACAAATGGAAAAATTTCACATCAAAAATCATTTTATCTTTTGAAGTCAAATTTATGAAAATCATTTCACATACAACTTCAAATGAAGATATATCATAACGTAAATATTTATCACCTAAAAAATACATTTAACTATCGATATTTAACTATTTATTTCTATCGATATATAATTTAACTATCGATATAATTTTTGCCATAAAACGATGATGGAGGAAATGTGAGTGAATAAACCTGCACGAGAGAGAAAAACATGTCTTTCTGCTGCTGTTCGCAAATCGATATTTTATTAATTTTTCTATAAATTATTCGTAGACGATTCTTCATGGGATCAATAATCATCAGCAAATTATAGGTCGATTCATCTAATGTCTATTCCTGTTGATTCATAAATTGTTGGTTAATAACAAGGATTAAGATGAACAAAAACATTTCGCGACTGATAAAATCAGATTCAGATAAGGAATAAACGCATCGGTAATGGAATAATAAAGGACTGTCGACAGATCATGGTTAACTAAGCATTTTTAGCAGGTAAGCTTTCATGCTCTCGTGTTAAATCCTGCGTGACGATTTTACGATTTGATAGTGAATGTTACTCGTAGAATTCCACTTTGGTTGATAGTTGCTTGCTGAATATTTTTGCTTAATCTTAGCTCATTCGGGTACATCTTGTTACTGAATTTTACGAAATCATGGACAACTAATAATTCCCAGCAAAGCATTTCCATCTTAAAAAAAGTAATTCATTTCTTATTTCCATTTAAATTTAATTCTATATTTGATATGAAAATATAACATGCGAGAGGGGTCTGAATACAGTGCCATAATTTATTCTGTTGCTGTTCCGAGACTGCATCTGCTGTTACAATAAATGAAAATCATGCTAATTAAATCATACTGTTCTATGCTTTTTAAAGGAACAATTGTTATGTTCACAGATGCAATAAGACCAGATTCTTATTAATGTAATCAAATTGTATGATTATGTTTTAAATAATCCTTAGTAAATTATTGATTACTCTAAATTAAAAAAGAATGAATTGTACAGAAACAAATTTTAAAGCTTTATTTTGAATAGCCCTAGACTAGGAACTCAGCCGTTTCAATTCTCAAATGGCAAAATGTTGAAAATTACTTTTACATCACAACAATTTAAGATTCAAAATGCCGCAAAAAATCTCTTGTTTTACATAAACAAACGCATTAGTCACTTATCACTTTCTCCATCTTCTAAACATTAGCTAAAATATTGGGAACTACGAAAAACAATATTGCGCTAAAATTATTTAAAACTGAGTATAGATGCAACATAACAATTCGTAAACCGAATATCCTCATTAGAACAATCATTGATGAAAAATAACTGATGAAACAGATTGAAATTTATGTAACGTTGTATGGATAATTCATAGAATTAATTTAAAATGCTTAATTAAGTTGTGAAAATTCACTAGCTATTTTTTAAAAATATTTATTACCATAAAGTATTTAATCCTGACAATCATTTCGTTACATATTTTTGTCCTATGAATTAATATCAGAACACATAATGATGTCCCTAATCAGTAGTTAGCAGTAATAAGAATTTAGGTAAGACCTGAAAATCTTAAAAGAGTAGGCTTAGAAATGATTCCATCACATTCTTTTTGAACACGGGCCAGAAATTCATGCATAATGTCCCCGCCAGATGTTTCTTTGTGAAATTCTCCTCTAACATCCAGGACATTTTAAACGGGAAAAAAGAAATTCAACTTCTTTTCTTAAAAAAAATATTTGGAGAATTTTGTATTCATCTGCTTGGAAATGCATCCCACTTTATATCCCTCTCTATATAATTTTGCTCTCTATTTCTTTTTGTGCCTTTCAAGAGAAATATATAAATAAAAAAAATAAATAAAAGCTAACAAAAAAGGTGATGAAACGGACTTATAAGGAATGGAAAGATTTTTTTCCGCACTGGAAGGAATGGAATTTTTTTCCCACGCACTAGAAAAGAATATGCCAATTTTGAGAAATACTATATGGCTAATAAAGAGCACTATTAAAAAATTCATAAAACAGACACAATTTGTCTACAGTACACTCCCGAGTATTCGGTTCGTGGCTATTCGGCTTCCGTACTATCCGGCCTAGTTTTCTTTCATCGTAATTAAATAAGGAAGGCAAGACGTCTATTAAGTTATCTATTAAGGACTTCATCAAAACCTAAAAACTGTAAGTGTTGACTCTTATCTTAGGCTTATCATTTCATATCTGTGTAATCATTTATCAAGGAAAAATAAAATCAGTTTGAGCCAATTTTCATTTTCTTAAGAATCAGACCTCGATTTACATTAAATGTTTTGTTTACGTTTCCTGCATTTAAGTTGGGCGTTACAGAATTTATGTTAAAATGTGAACAGTTTATATCCTTTAATTTACTTTTTCTCTAATAAATTTTCGAAACGGACAATGCAGTATATAAACATATATAAATTACAGAGCGTTTTATTTTAACTCGACACGTTACCGGCAACTGCTTCTATGATTCACCGAGCGAGTTTTGGTATAAAAACTTTATCTTCTAGCATTGGAGGGCAAAGAAATGAATTCATAGAACTCTGGCCTTTTTATTATTCGGTCAGTCTTTCCGCCACATGAGGCCAGATACTCGGAAGTGCACGGTAATAACAAATTTTCAATTATATATGTAGAAAAGTACTATTATTCTGTCTCAGATTAACAAACGATGTATTTCATAATATTTCAACACTCCTCCTAATACTAAAAGATATCCGTCTAGGTTAAAAACATAAATTTAGATGAAAATTCGCAATTTTTTTTTTTTAAATATATTTTTTGTAGTTTTAAAAAATAGGTACATTTCTCTTTCCAGTGATACCTTTATTTTGTCTGTATGGCAATTAGAAGCCAAGTTATAACAACTACTGACATTGTAAGTGATGCTTATTTATAAGCATTTAAAAACTGTTAAGGCATTTTCTGAAGAATGAGTTTTTTTGCCATAATACTGCTGTACGAATGATCATCATTTCTCAAAAAATAATCAAAATATCGTAATGAAATTTATAATTAGAGCTCATTATGTTATGCAGAATTTAATAAACTATGGATTTGATGTTGAATGCTCTAGAAATAGATTTATGATGGTTAAATGTAAATATTCTGAGAAAAATTTGAAAAATTCATACATCATTTCGTATATTAAACACAAAAATTTTATTTTTAAATATAATTCTTAAATAATAGCTAATTACACTCTAAGATATGTTACACATGCAATGTTACAAAAAAAAGTGAAAAACTGTAAAAAATTTTGTATCTAGAACAATCCTAATTTTTGTTTTTTAAAAAAAATGCTAAAATTTACACCAAAATATACATATACCTATTCTTCAAACGCTACATATATACTTCAGTAATTTCACTTTTATTTATCAATTTATGCTAAAAAAAAAAAACTTCAAATAAACATTAAGATAATTGCTTTTTTTTAATAAAAAAATCCTCTCTGAACCTAGTCGGATACTTTAAAGGACTGATTATCTATACATTTATGTAGGTATATAATTCACTATTCTTTAATTAACATTCAGAAAAGCTTAGTTTCCATTAAGTCTTCAATTAACATTCTGAAAAATAAAGGCTTAATGGGACTCATTATTTGTTCAAAGCTCAGATAATTATAAACTCACAATCAGATTCGCAAAAAAATAATCCGCAATTTGCCATTCATCCTGAAATCGAAACCAAATCAGTTAAGACTGTCAAAGAAACTGATTAGCCACTCATTCATATAGATGTGTGGCTAATTGCCCTCAATCAGACCTTTCGGTATTCGACATGTTCACGCATCGTTTTTAGTCACGAAGTAGCAGAAATAATTCGTTTAGACCGCCAAAAGATCATAGGAAATGATCCATTCCATCTGTCATGGGAATCGGGTTTCGTAAACCGTGGAAAGGAAGCACCCCTTTTACTTTCCCACGAGTTTTCACTCTTTCCACTTTTTTTTATCACTCTACTTTTCCGTTGGAGAAATGGTCCGGATGGTTGACTCTTTGTCTTTTATTCGGCAACTTGTGACCACAAAGCGAGGTTCCAGTATGCAAATGGACACCTAGAGGTTCATGTTTAGTAAACATAAAAGCAGTCTTCATGTTTCGGTAGTTTTCATTTAAGCTGGGAAATGCTATGTACATCAATCACTAACTGTGCCACGATGGCTACAACCAAACTCATTGCAGTTACATAATCTTTCTGGCTACATAAATATATAATAAAAAAAGTCAATGAAAGTTGTCTCGGAAAGTTTCTTATATATTTTCTAATAAAAGTATCCTTTCTGTCTCCGCATAAAAATTATGAAGCTAGAGCAAAGAAGTCATAGTCATTACTGATCAAGTTTTTATTTTCATCAGAGTCCCTCATATGAGCATTTTGTGCTTCGTAAAGAACACAATATGCATTTTGAACATCTTCATTTCGACCAAGATGAGATAAAGAATCACATCTACACTTAACAGATCTGGTTCAAAATTTTGATGCGGATCTATACTTTGTGTGTTAAAACTGATTAAAATTTTAATTTTCTTGCCCTTTTAAGCTTTGTAGATAAAGTAACCCACTTTAATCGAAAGACAGATACATTTCCTGTGTATAGATTTTGTTCCACATTTACAAGAATTCTGCAAATTCGTTGCAAAGATAAACTTCGAGCGTTTAGCTTCAAGAATTTTAAAGTTGTGTTCCCAAACAGACAGGTATGATTTCAAAAATGCACTTTTCGGACAGAGTCTGATTTCTAAAGATTCATCAAAATGTCGAAGTCAGTAACACAGCAAAAATAACTGTCTGGAGTATCTATATCCATCCTGGCGCTCGAGATACAATGATTTATTTTTTACTGTCATCATCTTCAGAGGCTTACCAATTACAAATGGCACTCGTAGTATAGCATTTTTTGCCTCTTCCGGATAATCAACTTTATAAATTTACGTAAATGCATTAATATTTTATTCCCAACGTATTCCCTAAAAAATCAACAGCCGGGGTATCTATACTGTCCTGCTCGACATCCAATGTTTTGAAGATTATAATACTTTGCATACATATACCAAAAGGAAATAATAATATTCCTAAATACTAAAATGAAAATTTCTATGAAGAATTGCCAGATTAAACCAGTGATTCTCAGTCCAAAATCTACAATAGAATCTCTCATAACCGGCAATATCGTAACTAACGGCACCTTTGAAAGCATAAATTAAAATGCGAAATTTAAATCAATGACATGAAAAACAAGTAACGAGTTATTGAAAAGAAGGTGCAGGATTGAGTGAATATAGATAATTCTATCCTTATTTCATTCTCTCTTGATCCATGGCAATAAATAAGTAAACGATCACAATTTATTTGGTACGAAGGATTACAAAATACCGTAAAATTTTGATTGCCAAACAATATCCATCCATGTCAGCAGATAATGCTATGGAATTTCTTCGTGTTACGCAGTAGTTATTTAAAACTTCGGTGACTATCTTGAAAAGAGCAGATACTTGAAATTATACGCGAACAAACTGAACGGTAATTTAAAAATATATTTTGTTTTTCTGATTTGAAAAATCACATGCATATGATTTAATTGTAAATAATTCATATTATTTTTCCAAATTATTTACTTGATTTGGCTCACAGATTGAAAAGCAGTAATGGAACACGTTGAATTTTTGTGATATATAACCTGTTTATTCGATGTCAGTGAAATTTCACTAGTGCCGGGTAAGATAGATTTACTATTAATCTTTCTTAAAAATGTAAACTCTAGTTTAGAACAATTATCAAACTTTTCACCTTAGCGACTTCCTTTTGGTGGAGAAATTTCAGGCCCCTGAATTTGATATATAAATTCAGAAATGAAGAATCAGTGACAGACAGAGGGAGCGAAGGGAAGAGAGGAATATGGGCGTTGTAACCCCCTATAAGGATTACTATATACTAAAATTTTAAACAAATAACTTCTAGTAATTTTTTTTATTTTAATGAAGTATATTTTCATTTTCGCAATGCATGGATTTACTTTCATAAATATATTTAAGTTTTAAAGCAATACGGAATTGAAAAAAAAAAAAGTACAAAAATGTGTGAATATCACCAGAACATAGTTTTGCAATATTAATATTTCTCCCTTTCACACCACGTTACACTTTATTGCATATGCTATCCACGTGAGTTTCGCATATTTGTTTCAAACTGATCTCGTCAATTTACTGAACAAGTCACGATTGTTCCCGAATGAGATGAGAAGTGATGATACGGAGACATTCAAAACATGTGTTACCAACTGCATAAACGCTTTGTGGTTTACTGCATGTAGAAATTGCCGTACCTAGAACTGCCAAAAGACAAAATAAGGGATGCAATTTACAGCCCACCAATATAGAAGAAACTTTCGATTTGTTGTCTTTTTGCCATCCCTTGACTATTTTACAGATGAAATTAATGTGCGGCTATGAAACATAAAACGCTTCTAGAAAATTTCATGTGCCTTCTTCCAGACGCTACTAACTCTAAGCAGCATGAACAGGTGCAACATTTAATAATAAAATAACAGGAAGGTGTCCGTTGCAGTGAGCTTGTGATACTTAGTGGGGGAGTTTGAACAAAAGAGTAGCCAATTTTGAAAAAAATCACCGAAATCTCCTGCGGGAACTCTGCACGTATGCAATGTTAAAATATTTCCAGCAGTAAGAAAACTTCTAAAAATCTTAGTAAGCTTTCCTATAATATTCCTTGCTTCGAATGAAAGAACTCTTTCTTCGACTACTTAAGACCCTACTTGAACGAGAGCAGGTGTCAAGATGGAGTGTTTGTTTGCTATGTTTACATGCATCGTGATATTTCTGTTGATGTCGGAGATATTTTGAATCTTCAAAGCAAGACAAAAAGACGATAGGCAATTAGTTCGTAGGCGAAATAAAAACTTTGTATTAAAAAAAGACTTTTCTTTATATTAATTTCTGTAAAAATACTTATAAGCCACCTATTCAGAAAAATTTAATACAGTACACTCCCGATTATCCGTGGAATTGGGTGGCGCGGCCGCCGCGGATAAAAAAAACCGCGAATAATCCGAAAAAAGCTAAAAAAGGGTATAGCAAAAGAGAAAACAGTCATTCCAACTTCGAAAAATCGTTTTATGTACAATAAAACGTAAAATAAACAGCAGGAAATGTTTAACTAACGCTTAATATTTTAGTATATCACTCAAAACTAACCGAAAATGCATTTTGTTAATGAAAACAGAAAAGTGCTTTGTACTTACGAGAGGCGTCAAGGATACACAGAAAAATTAATACATATGTACTGTTTTAATATTGTAATGTATTATGTAATTACAAAAGCATAACTGTAAAACTACACCTTTTTGAAGAAATCAGTCATTTGTGTTTGCTTCTTGCTTTGGAAGCATTTTCTTTTTTGCTTGGAAGCAAAAAAAAACCTTAGTGCGGCAGACGCGGATAACCCACCCACGGATAATCGAGAGTCTACTGTATTCGAAATCTTGTACTCCACATAAACATTCTTTTCATCTTGAAAATAAATAATGAAATTTAAAATTAATTTTGAGATTGAAGTGAAGAGGAAGACACATATGAAAGATCTCATGAAAAATTTTTATTTTCTAGGCAGTAAAAAATTTCTATGTTCTAGGGAGTACAGATAGTAAAAAAAATCAATATAAAACAGACACACAATAATTTTTATTGAATTATGTCAAGCACAGATGAAATCTAATATACTTGATAATAACTGTATATAGCACTCAATGATGGTAGCAGCATATCATGCTGGCACTTAATAAAAGATATTAAAATCTGTCTTTTCAGAGAAAATAGCTTTCTTAACAACTTTAAAATAAAAAGCTGTGAAAAAATTCAAAAAAAAAATGACTTACGTAGAGTAATTATCTACCATTTAAGAAGATATGAATTAAGAAGTTATTAAATCATCAAAATAAAAGTTGTCAACTCACTGCGCCATAATATTTATCAACAAATATAAAAGAAAAATCATTCACATAAAGTTTTTCACAATAAACTGTATGTTTTATAAAAAACAAAGCCCGCGGAAATAATTTTAAAACCTTATTTTTCTGTTGTTTTACTATAATAAAGTAAAATTTTATCTTACCAATTACTTATTATCAAATTAAATAAAATTCATCCATATTAATGCATGCAATTACGCATTTGTTCTGAAAATTATCTAAAAAATAATTTATTTCTTCTAAAATTTTAAATCTGTACAGGATAATCAAAGATTATAACTGACTCTAAAATAATGTTTCGTAATTTCGATTACACAAAAATATTTAATAATGTAAATAATGTTTGATTAGTGTAAGTTTGTGCTTGAATCTTGGGATTAAGTTCGAACTAGCCTTGTATAGATCTCAAAGTGATCAGACAACTCGGATTTAAAAAAAAATGTTTCAAAATTATACGGTTTTTTACCTTGATACCTGCTCTCTTTCAAATAGGGACTTAAATAATCGAAGAAAGATTTCCTTCATTCGAAGCAGGAAATATTACAGGAAAGCTTATTAAGATTTTTGGAAGCTTTCAATCTTTTACCTTCATACTGAAAAAAAGAGTAGCCAGATTTAATTTTTTTAACAACTAACTATCATATTGAAAAGAAAAAGATTAGTCAGATTTAATTTTTTTAGAACTAACTATCATACTGAAAAAAAAAAAAGATTAGCCAGATTTAATTTTTTTTTAGAACTGAACTCCGGAAGAATTCTTTCGAACTTTTATTATACATGCAAACATGTTCTCAATAAGATTAATAAAAGAAGAAAAAGTGAAACCCTCTGATTATATACATTCATTTACTTATTTATTTTATGACACAGAAAAAAAGAAAAAAAAAAATCTTAAGAAATATATAAATGCAAGGATTAGAACTTGAAAAGAGGAATTACCTATTAATTATTCGTATCATTTGAAGAACGTTGGCGGCTAAGAAATACATTCTTCATTCCATTTTGTAACAATAATAGAATTTTTCTTTATTCGAATTCGAATTTTTCCTTATTAACCAAAAGAAAAAATATTTTCTTATATGAATAATATCTCGAGAAGTGAAAAAACTAAATAAGATTACTACTACAAACTTAAGGCAATTTACTACTACTACAAATGTAATTAAAATACATTACTTAAGGCACTATTAATTGTTAATACGAATTTAATTTCATAATCTTTAGAATTTCTTTTAAAAAAATCAGAAAGATCCGACGAAATAACTCAAATTTCAAAGAAGTACATTAAATTTGATTTATCAACCTACGGACAAAAGTAAATAGCTGTAAAATACCTTGTCTTTTACTATATGTTTTCTTTTCGCTTATTTTTTTTATTATTTATTATCCATTTCTTTTGAAATTATTATTCTGTTTAAATCCCAATATTTATCCTAACAACAGGCAGAGCCTAGAATTTAAGTTCCGAAAATCAGAAAAAGAATTGCTTCTAGCAAATTCACATATTCAAGCCAGTATAAAATGCTATAAAGCTTTGCTATAAATGCTATGCCATTTATGAAATGCTATAGACAGTTTAAATTCTAGACAGTTTTTCAATATCGTCACAGCATTATATATCCTAACATCCACACTGAAAACATCAGGAAGCAAACTAAAACAAAAACCGAAATCGTCAATTCTTCTCGCCAAAAGTCTGTTTCCTCTATGGAGACAAGGGGGGCTGGATTTATTATGAGTACTCGTCCAATTTTTATCTTGCTTATAGGAGAATGCCCGAGAGAAATATCCTTTCCGAAATCCTACTGACCACATGAGCAGGCCAATTCCGCGGCTCTTCCGCTCAGATGACTCAGAGGCCCCTGTCCTCTAGACTAAAGACACCCCCCCTCTCTCTCCTCCTCAACGCCTATATCATAATTTAAGAGGCCAGCGGGGACTAGCTCTCTGGAGGAACTAGTATTATTTTCAGGAGGATTTATGTGACGCGGATCCACTATGGAATACGGTGTATAATTTGCCCCATCTTCTGTATTTTTCTTTTTATTATTATTCTTGCGTGATTATATTTCATAGATTCGCATCTGGTTGAGATATTCTGGCATCAGTCTGTTATCAATAATTCATGGGTGCTGTAATTGCTTCGCTTTAGATTTAAGCATTCATATTGTATTTTATTCTTTTGCGTGACAGCAAATTTGCATGATGTTGCTAATGGGTATTAATTATTTACTTAGTAAATAATCTAGTTTCAATCTATTTTTAATAGCTGATGATTGCATTCGTTCCGAAACCTAAGGACAATTGGTGTTTATATTCGTTTTGGTTCATTCGTTTCCATTATCGCTCTTTGTAATTCTTTTAATTTTAACTTAAGAGTTATTGTTAGTACTTTTAACATCCGTGATTATGGAGTATGATAAAGGAAGAAACGATGAATTAATCAGATTAATTTATAGATATAAATAACAATATAATGAAACAAAATAACAATATTGGTGAATTTTTGAAATTCAAAGACAGAAACATTCTTTTTCATCAAAAATATATTCTTGGATAAAAAATATTTTTTTAATTACAATAGAGTCTCTATTCAGCAAACTTTTATTTAGTAAAATTTTCTGTTTAACAAAATTTTTCTACAGAACCTTAATTTTGAATAGTAATTATATGCTGTTTCATCTCCATATTAAGAAAGTTCATTTCTATTTAACGAAAATTTTCGACCTTCTTTTTTGCAAAATTACTTGATTCCTCATTTATCAAAATTCCAATAAAATCTACCAAATTGATGGCTACAAACACAAATGTCCTTCCTCAGTTATAGAAGGTATACACAGATTTGCCTACTTTTTCTTTTCTGTTAATGATGGCGTTGTGATTGCCGAATATTCTATAGATGTTGACCTAATGCAAAGTATTGCAAAAAGTGGTGGAAACGTTACAGTGAGTGATAAAGATGATAATAAAGAGGCTATTAAAAAAAATTTTATCAGAAATATTAGCAGCATTTGAAAAAATACGAAGGAGGGCTACAATTTAAAAAAAAAAAAAAATGTTACAGATTATGTGTTTTATTCTTTACTAAAGTGTAAATTAAGTGTAAAGCAAAATAAAGTAGTGTAAATAGTTAAAGTGTAAAGCAAAATATATTTTGAATAATAAACTTACACAAATCAGAATTACATTTTCATATTGGAATATATGTAAAAGACAATAAAAAAATAGATTGGTTTCGATTTTAGTACCCACCTTCCTCATTTTTATAAATCAATTTACAAATTCCTCATCTAAGAATTATTTTTATAACGAGATTTTGCAAGGATGGAACTATAAGATTTCATTAAGTAGAAAGTCGACTGTATATCAGTCATGCAAATAGCATTATATCCACAAATACCACCAATTCTCACGCAGAAGATTCAGCTTCTATAATATATAGGGTGTTCATTAATTATTGTCGGGGTTTCCGTACCTCATAACTTTCGAATAAAAAATATTATGCAAAAACCGATTACGTATTCGTAAATTACAACTCAAAGAATTTTATTAATGATATTAAAGTGTAAAGCTTGCACAATTTGCACTTTGTAGGCATTCAGCTGAAGGCGATAATGTATTCGTAAATTCGCTGAACAAATTTTGACTTTTGATAATCGTGCGGGTTCTCCGAGCCCCATATTCTACAGTTATGTTTATTCACTTTTTCTGACACATGAAAAGTGGATTCGTCACTGAAGAACCATTTCCGAAGGTAATTTTCATCATCCTCAATTCGAGTCAAAATTTGTTCAGAGAATTTACGAATACATAATCGCCTTCAGCTGAATGCCTACAAAGTGCAAATTGTGCAAGCTTTACACTTTAATATCATTAATAAAATTCTTTGAGTTGTAATTTACGAATACGTAATCGGTTTTTGCGTAATATTTTTTATTCGAAAGTTATGAGGTACGGAAACCCCGACAATAATTAATGAACACCCTATATATATATATATATATATATATATATATATATATATAATGTTATACCTTCTCATTTATCCACATTTTTTTTCAATATATCTAAAATGCATTTCGAGACTATAGCCTGAATTTACAAGAAATATTTTAATTCGATTAATTTGATTAAATTCTAGCATTTACACTAAATTACAAGAACAGCTATGCAATGCAGTGCAGTTTTTATGGAATGATTCAATTGGGCAATAAACTTTATCGAAATCGCTTTCAAATATCACCGATTATCAGAAATTACAAGTCTTCAGTTAATGATCAATCAAGGATATAATGTAGTTAAGCGAAATTTCGCTGAATATATCTCCAATGCGCCATAACAGCACCGATAAAGAATTGGAGGAGAGAATTTAATGGCGTGTTTTTAAATTTAATAATTTTAAAATAATAAAAACACTCAAAAAATATTTTCAAAATTTCCTGCACAGCTTAAACGGAATTAGTTAACTATGAACGGTTTTTATATGTTTATTCAATACTCGTACCAGTAAAAGGGACAGAACAATTTGTTTCAGAATTTCTTAAAATTTATTAAATGTTTGTCCTTCTGCTACTTTCTCATGTACATCCGTAGCATGGCGAGTTTTGCGTTTTTACTTCATCGCTTAGACACTAATGGCACACGGATATCCATTTTGGATCGCTTCCCATTAATTAAATGGGCCCAAAATTCGATAAATGTCTTCAGTTGGAACTACTTTCTGTGTTATTGTGATCACATCGTGTGAATTAATACTGACTGACAGTCAACTTGCAAATGGATTTGGACCAAAATTCTATAAAGATTGTAATTTTAGCAATAAAACCAAATCGCTTCTATCTTTATTTAAATATCATGTCCTGAAAAGAGTTACTGTACCCAAATTCATCTAAAATTGTATATAAAAAAATACAATAACTCGAAAAGGCAACAAATTAGACAATTAAATTTGAAACACAGTATTTGTACTAAAATGCTGATTTTTCGTTAAATTTTAATGAATTTGTGAGTAGGAAGTTTGAACTTTTTGAGTTGTTATTTTTGGATTCAATGTGATCTAAAAATGTAAAATTTGATCAAAATTTAAGTTTGAATATTTTGATAGCTGCAAAATTTCTTTTCTGCAAATTAAAATATAATTTCTGTATAATCCGAAGCTGTGTTCTCTGTATATAAGCAAACAGTACAGGAAATTATTGCTTTAATTCATTAAATACAAATGAATTAATTTCTAGAAAAGATATAAAAATGCAAAATAAACTTCTGATCTGCGAACATTTTTCTTCAGTAATAAAAAAAGTCAATTTTTATAAAGAATTTTAATTTTATCTTTTCGGACAGGCATAAATGTGAAGTGACAGAACCATTTTTTTTTTTTCGTTAACAATTTTTTTATTATTATTTTGAAACTGATTGCCGTATAACCATAGTATTAATCAATTGTAATGATATTGGTGTAATTGGACAATGGATAGAATACTTCACAATGGATAGAATATTTCAAATTCAAAAGGTCGTAGAAACTATTTAATATTGAGGCTTTCCAACATAGGGTTAATCCTAAGATTTGATGAAATGAGACATCATGGCACTGTATACACATGAGACATATTGCACTGGTTATTGTTCTTTAAATTGATAGTCACAAAAAAAAAGGGGGGGAGCTGAACGACTGAAGCCTTACAGAACACTACTCATGGTTGCAACGAAGTGTAAGCAAGATAGATTATTTTACCACATAGCTGACGGATTTGGGGGGGGGGGGGAGATACAGATCTCTAAAGATAACAATGAAAGGTCCGCTTGACTCCGGACTTTTGCAAACACATGACCCTGAGGTTTTCTTTTCCGGTGTCAAATTTGTCCCAAACGACTTTCCTTTCAAAGCCAGCAATCTCCATCAGTAGTAAAACCATTTCTCAAGATCTAACATTGAAGCAACGAATGTTGTCGGATTTTAGGATTTAATGACACTGTACTCATGAAACAAAAACAAAGTACAGAGTATTAAAGACAAGAGACTATGAGAAACAATAAAATGATCCTTTCCTAATTAAAATTTTCTATACCACCCATTTTAAAACTTACTGCTGTCATTCGGACCTTCTTAATATTTTTATATTTGCACCTCCTTTGCGCCGTTTCTAATTGCATCCTCTGTCATGATGTAAGGAATTGAAACGTTAAGATAAGTAAAAGGAAGTTCATTTAAGAACAATTATTTAAAATATTTGAGTATAAGATAAGTTTGAATTTGAATCAATGCAATCTACTTTTGTAAACGAAGTACGCAAAGAGAAAGTTCAAAAGTTCGAATTTGTTATTTTGATGAATCTCCACATTTCAGATATCACCAAGATCGAAAACTATATATTTGAAATTGAATCTATCTCTTTCTCTGTTAATCTAAGAACACGATCACACAAGAACGCTTTAGCTACACGGATGAAATTCGGTACGGATAATCAATTAAGTCAAGTAATCAAGTAAGTCTGGCAAATCAATTATAAGTAAACTCGATTATTTTAAAACACAAAAAGCGAGATAAATAAAATTTAGTACAGAGGTTTGGCATCTAAATGTAGATATTTATCAAATTTTGAATCAAATTTTTCCAAAGAGCTGACCATCTGTCGGACAAAATCTATACTTGCGCATGCATATAAACATTCATCAATGTAATGGTTTAAATCAATGAAATTCTTTGTGTTCTGATTATGATTGTAATTTCATATCAAACTTTGATTACAATAGGTTGGAAAAAAGTTGTCCAACATACATATTCGCAAGACAGATTCAGAAAAAATGTTAATTCACACAGAAAATCTGTTTTGTAGTAAATGTTAATCAATGCCGTATAAGGGATTCATGGATGACCTTACCCAAAATCTACAGTTTTATAGGGAGAAAAAGGTTAAAATCTTAATTGAAAAGTATGTCAAAAAGTTTCTGCGAGACCATTTCCGCCAGTTCCTGTTTTCGATTAGTTGTTTTTGAGATAAATTCCGAGAATCTATTCTTTATTTGTGTGAACCAGTCTTGTGACTGAGAATTTAAAAAGCTCCTTTAAAAGACATTTTTATCATGAACTTGAGTAAATACAAAATTATCAGCAATTGAATCACAGGTCGCATTGGGCATCTGTACGCGTTTAAAAGGATATGAAGAAAGTTTTCAAGGAGTTGAATTTGAAACAAAATATTACACACAGAAAATCCACGATTGATATTAGAAATAAAATTTTGTCCCAATATATCAAATATAATAATTAAAATCGTATTTAAGATTATTTACTTAGTAATAATCAAATTCCGAGGCTTTTAGCTTTAGATGCCTTCAACATTTGTAACCGAGTCCTTAGCTTAATAATTTCATTCCACTGTTTTACTCGAAAATGACTAACTTATTTCTATTTTATGTAAAGAATTGAAACTTCTGATAATAGGGCCTCTACAACTTTATTCTAGAAGCATTAATCCGATGATACCTCTATGCATCCACACGGATACAACCAATTCGCTCACGTAGTCTCCAGGGATGAGTAGGTAATCTAAATTGGTAGCCTTTTACTCCGAATGCTTCAGTTTAATTACCGTTCGCTACTTAAATGGCGGGGGAATGACACTAATATTTACTTTAAGGATGGGTAGTAACATTAAAAGAGCACGGCGTGAGAGCGGGAATTTATTGCTGAAGGAACAAGGCGGAGACGGCGAACACTGACGGCAGCAAATGAGCATTTGTGCTAAGGTAAACAATAGACGGTATGCCGGCTTTAAAATGGGGAATTCTCTTTCCTCGGCGAAACGCAAAACAAAGGAAATGCATAATGACAGCATAATAGAGTAGTAAATCAAGGGAATGGACCGTAAACAAAACTGGTGACGTTTGATTATTTCAAAAATTGCATTAAAGGGTTTAATTATTAGTGGTTGGTTCTGCGAGTTCAGTTTTAGGTTTTTGCTATTATTAAGTATTCCATAATGCACATATTTTATATTAATTTTTTTTACAGTGATTTCATTTATTATATATAATGTTAATAAATGAAAAAGTATATGCGAAAGCTATAACTGAAAATGTAAGCACGGAAGAAATTATCGTTTCTGTGGAAAATGCGGAATGTTTTACTTACAAAGAAGCGGCAATCTTTTCCCTTACACAACTTTCATTTCTGTAAAAATTTGTTAATTCAGTATAACGGTTTAACGAAAATTTATAAGATTTTGCAAATTATACAAATATTGTTATGCACTACTATTTGTTATATCATTTGAGAACAAGAAGCAAACATTGATTTGTCGATCAAATAATTGTCGACACATTTCATCTTTTCTATTAAATAATTTTTGATTCCATAAATGAAATATTCATTAAAGTATTCAGAGATGATAAATTTCAAAAAATATCTATTAGCTCTTATATTAAGCTAAATTATTAATTTAAAAAATACAGCTTAAAGTATTTTAGTACATTTCCAAAGAACAAAGTCTAAATTTTCTTCAATACATTAAAAATCAAGAAAAATGCACGTTTGTATATGTACCATAATAGGAAACTACAAACCAATACAGAAACATCACACTGTTGTTAAATTAAGTTTCCAAGCAAAAAAATTGTAAAAGAAACGAAAAAAACTTATTAATCGAATCACACATGTAAGAAAAATTAGAATAGGAATCTCAAGATACTATTAAATTGCTTCCTAAAGAAAATTACAGATATATTTAAAATAGCTGAGGATCTTAAATTGACGATCAAAAATTGATAAACAATATTCCAAACTAATAAACATAAATATTGTATATAAATATAAATATATATAATTCTCACTTCCAAAATAGTTCATTTTAAATTAGCTTTGAGAGTCACATCGAACATTTTGAATATATGACAAACTAATTAAAAATCGAACACTTACTTAACAAAGGTGTGTATACAATTAATTTTTAAAATTAACAGACTACATTTCATAAACAAATATTTTATACTGCCATTAAACAATGCTAGAAATGATGCATTAAAATAAGATCAAATATGATTTTCCCCTAACTCGAATCAATACAAAATTATTTTTAAATAGTTATAATTTCACACTTAAATTCTTCTCAGTTGTTTCAATTTCAAAATTATTTCGTATTCCATTGACCTACAAATAAAAATTTCCAATGTTTATATAACTTTGACTTTAAAATATGCTGAAACAGATAATGATGGTGGTATTTTGAATGCACATCAATTCATGGTCGGATATCTCACGTGGATTCCATCATTCATGAGAAACGAATAAATGTTAGTTTGATTCAAAAATATTCTTTATTATAATTCAGAAAAATAGACAATAAGAATACTAATAAAGATTTGTATCAGCAATGTATAACACTCAACTTTTTAAATGCAGATCTGTAGCATATATCCATTACCATATAACAGCGGCCACTGTAAAGTTTAAACACAACAGAACAAAGATAAACACTACTCACCGGTTACAAAACACAAGAACCGCTTCAAAATTGTATCCATTTTCACGTAAGACAGCACGTGAATTGCCATCAGGCAGATGACACTATCGGAGGGTCATATTAATTCTCAAAATTAGGCGCGTCAAATACGCGTGCAAGCGTAAACCAGCGATATAAATACAAATTGAACCGCCGACAAATCAAAACACACCAGGACGCCTGCTCACTGTTGGCGGAATGCAACAACTCGCGCTACTAGAATCATTAAAGAAAACCGCGAGCCGGAACTGTCAGCCATTCTTCCGCTCAAGAAAGTAGTTCGTTCTAGAATTAGTGATTCTTCAATAAAATGAAATAGAAGAACTTTTAAAAGTATTTTGTAGGATACATAAATTTCTCTATTAGTTTTGTGGATTGTATTGGAACTTTTCTGAAGTAGGAGCATAGTTTCGTTTGACAATGTGTTACTCCGCGGTGATCAGTTCTTCGCCAGATAAACCACTTCTCGCTTTTAAGTGTTTATCGCCCATATGGCATCTTGAATGCTTGTTCACAAGCGTTCAACTTCTGTTAATCTATTTTTCACAAATGAGTTCGAAGGATTTTATACATCGTTTCTATCTTAAGCGTTCATAATTCATTCTGAATATTTTGCATTGGTTAAATGAATGAAAAAATTAATTTTACATTTCTTTAAATGCTTAAAATATTTTTTTAAATGGCAATAGATAATTTTTACATCAATTTTATATACTTTAAAGTAGCAATATTTTGACAAATTAAATGCTAATTTTATAAAAATATTTTTTGCAAAATTATTTATAAAAATTATGTATAAATTTTTGTAAAGTATTTTTTTTTTTTACTTTTAAAATATTATTATAGTATTTTATATGAATTACATTTAATTAAGATTGAATTAGAAATATTTTCAATACAATAAAGAGTACCCTATTTCATTGAGTTCCTGCACTCTGACCTCTTCCTGCATTTTGATTTTATGTTACTTATTTCGAATTCATCGCATAATTATTGTATCTTAAATCATAAAAAAAAATTTGAAAAATTACTTTAGCTTCTCTTTTTTTCAAACATTTTTGATTAAATGTCGTACCATTATATGCTACTTTACTTATTTATATTCATTTATTTTAAATAAATGAAATTATTTGAAATAGTGAGAAGAAATTGAAAAGAATATGTATGATAATGAAAATCTGAAATTCTTCCCTGTTTAAGTCCTTCGTTTACAATCATATGTCAGATACGCGCATCGAATAACTAAATTTTTAATTTTGAATCAAAATTAAAAATGAGGCATTAAGCACTTTTAAATGGGAAAACATAATTTAGAAACGCTTTAATATCTCAAATATCCTTTACATTAATTATAACAGGAATTAAAATTAAAATAAATGTCCCAAATATAATGTGTCATTTGATTATTAAGTTAAATGACACTGAATAACCAGTTTTGCGTGCATTCTTTATAAAAGAGACAAACTTTCGTAGAAATATTTGCATAAACAAAATATTCAATAGATTAACTCTTAAAATCTTGCTTTTTAAAATTAACTTTTGAGATGCTTATTCAAGAAATATAATTAAAATTTACATTCATAATAAGAAAAAAAAATATCGTCCAGCAAGTAATTTGCAGAATTACGCGCCTTGATAAAAGAACTTAAAAAAGAACTACTGTATCAAGAAAGATCATCATTAAATCATACTTTTCATTAAACCCTGTGTGGATAATATTCAAACACCAGCTTCTGTGTTTAAATAACTTATGTGAATAATTAATAAATAAGGAGCTAAAATCTAATTGGATCGCAGCTATTTTGTTACATTAAGCATTTGATTTGTTTCTTCCTCCCCCCCCCCTTCTTTTTTTTACATATCTCTGTTTTATTGAAATTTTGTTCATTTGAATATTATCAAGCATAATATATGATATTTTTAATACTTTCAGAAACTAATTTTAGATTAATTGATTAATTTCCTTATAAGGCATAAAAATGGCTTGTCTGGATATAAATTTGAGGGGGAAAAACTGATGACCAGATCCCCAAATATTTATAATAACGAATTCTAAATATAAGATTTAAAAAGTTATAATAAAAAAAGAGTTATTTTATAAAGTAATAATAGAATTTAAAAAAAATATTAGTTTTAAAAAGCTAATGGTTTAAAATTTTGAAAAAATTATTAATTTTTTTATTATTTCTGAATTTGTGTCAAAGAATTAGAGCTCAAACATTCTTATTTTTAGAGAAATTTTTGAATGAAAATTTGAAAAATTCATGAATTTCATGAAAGAATTCTCTCTCATATTCAAACATTCTGTTTCATCGAACATTAGCTCTTTCATTTGTTCGTTTTAATTCATAACTATTCTACATTGGCTGATTGCTGATTAGGCAGACTAGACTATTGTGTCAAAGGACATCGCAGACAGGTCGATTAAAAAAGATGTTATTAGCCTAACTGCCTAATAAATGAATTTTCAAAAAAAAATATTATTCCTAAAGAATTATAAAATATTAGGATAATATTAAATGTAAAATTGGTCAAATCTGATGAAACTTATAGAGATTAATCATGAGATACTTACAGAGACATCACGTTCATTTGATTAATTCAGCATTTATAAACATATAACTTCTACTCAAATAATAATTTGTATAAAATAGGATGCAGTCCACTCTTGAATCATAATATATAAATATTTATCGTCATAGAGTTACTTAAAAATTTGTCTAAAATACTATATTAAATTAACAATGAGTTGAAACGTAAGCTAAATGACCAGTTAACTAAAAGGAGGGCCTCAAAGTGTACGTTTTAGCGAGGGTCGCCTAATATCTGAATCCATCAATGCTATTTTATTTCTCAAAATACTGAACACACTTTTTTTTTTAATCCGTGCAATGCTTAACACATAAAACTCTTTTTTTTTTTTCACATATTGATTCATTTCTTTATAACTATCAAAATATTGGCCAACATTAAAGAGCAAGTGATAATTTATTCCCCCCTCTATTAAATACAGCTGACAAGCGATATCATAACTGATAGCGGAAGTGCGTGTTGGCGGGTGCCTTTCTGTGCTACGATTTAACATCTGACAACATGTGTTCAGTATAGATGGTGTGTCTTCGTGGGATGATTTTTAATATGAGCCGATCGTTTATATGAAGCTCATATGAAATTAAAAGAGTGTAGAAGCTTTAAATCATTCAACGAAAGAGGGATTTTATATGACAACATCATTACGAAACTGATAATTAGTCAGATGTTATTATAGAGCAATCTTCTATGAATTTAGTTTTTCTGTCGGCCCTTATTAAATAGGGAATTGATTGAATTCTGCAGGTGAGGCAAACCATAGTTAATATGACTCATTTTTAATTTAGCATGGAATATGGTATGCGTGAGTAATATATCCAGAAAAAATAATTCTCTAAACTATAGCTTTTAAAATTACTTTCTGCAAAGTTTAACATATGTAACATCAACCAACCCTGACTAACGAAGAAGATAAATCACTTTTATTTAATAAGAAGCTAAACAAGCGACAAAAATTTGCACAGCAGCTGTCTGATTTTGAAATGGGGATTGGTTTGAACAAAACCAGTGGGAGTGGTTCGCAAGAAACTTTCTTGCTTATTCTTTAATAAAATGCACTCAACCATATACCATTTGCAAATAAAACTTATGAAAAAGTCTGTTAGATTGCGATCTCTCGAGATAAATCACTGGGATGCGATTAATACACAAATACCAGAAAATTGAATATGTATTTTGTACGCCTTTTTTTCCAATCAATTAAAACCAAAATTGTCTAAATTTCATATATTAAGTCCATTGCGTTTTTGAGTTAAATGTTTTTAATGTTTAATGTTTTTGAAAATATAGATCGACTGACTATCAATCCTTATGAAATTATCATGTCTGTACTTACGAATATATACTAGACTTTTAGATGTTAAATCTGTCAAATTTTATCCATCTAGCTCTCTTCTTTTTGTAGTTATCGTGCTTACTTATATTCGTACAGATGGACAGGCATACTCACTTTGATTGGATTTCGTTCCAAATTTAATAGGAATTTACAAATTTGGAGTAGAGACCATATATGAAATTTTATCCATTTTACTCAAAGAATCTTTGCGTCATCGAGTTCGAATCTTTCGACAATTGCAATACTTTCTCTTTGCGTACTTCGCATATAAAAAAAGCAAAAGATGGCACTTTATCAATAGCATTGGAAAACTCTTTTATATATATATATATATAATCTTATAATTTAAATGTAACCTAAAATTTCTTCATCAATTTATGATCAAAAGTTACAAAGTTTAAAAAGTAAATTATTACTTACAATTTTTAAGAAGCCACAGAGAAAAATGTGGGATTTCACAAAATTATCCGCTTATCCATCATCAACAAACTTTTTTTTAAAAAAATATTTTCTCAGTGGTATCAGGAAATACAATTTTGTCACGTTTTTGGTACTTGTTCAATTCTTTGCTTTGAATTTTATTTCACTATGATAGCGTTTCGATGAATTTGATGTGATAAGAGGGTTCTGCAAATAAATTTATAATTTTATTTGCCGGCTCCAACATGCTTCAAGGAATAGAAATTCACATGGTATTAGAATATATATATATATATATATATATATATTTCAGTTACATACAGTTTCCAAAAACATTCTTTATCATTCTTTATCACGATTAATTTCAAAATTATATAATCAAATATTGCTTAATTAATCAAGCTCCTAATTTCATAATCATTTTAAAATTTTAATTAACATATACAATTTTCAGCACCTAGTGACCTAATGACAATGCCTTTGTTTCAGGGCCGCAGGATGGCAGTTTGGGATTCCATTTCTCCAACGTTCTACCATGAACGTGTTCCTAAATGTCATTCAATTTGCTGGAATCAAGTGTCTTTCCGGAAGTGTGGTGTGGAAGTTTGGAAAAGAAATGCTAACTTTGATATCGTCCTTGTCATATGATCACACTTCGAAAGTACAAAGTAGGTCCAAATTGATAGTAGAAAACTCATGAAAATTAAAAAATTGATGTAAATTTAAATATTGTAAATCTAGGCATAGTATGGATTGTAAAACGCAGTTTTACACATAAACATTATTTTGATTGTTTCCATTTAATTTGACTGAAGATAAAATTTCAGTCACATCAGATATGTTGCAGAGCATCGGTAGGATCTCTATCGATTGATAACACAGTTAAAGAAATTATGCAAATTAAATAGCACTTGTGGCGAAAGATTTTCAGACATGGAAAAAGTCAACGAATTTATAATAAATAACAGACGAAGAATTGAGTGACTTTTAAACACAATCGACATTGAAAGGTGAGATAATAAAGTAGAATATAAAGCTCCTTTAACTTACAACTTGAATAAATTGTTAAAAAAAAATCACTGGAATTATTGCAATGGAGACAGATCCAAATAACGAAAAAAAAAAAAAAAAAAAAAAAAAGAGGATATTTTGTGAGAGGCATTGAAAATTTTTTCTATGTACAGCTAAATATTCAAAGGCTAGTGCCAATTAGAGTCCCTAGCTAACCTCATTAGCAATTTATAAAAATATGCACGCATCATGCTCACTTTCTTGTTAGGCAATAATAAAAACTCCCTTCCGTTAGCATTTTCCTTTCTTTATTCCCATTTAATTACACCAATTTCTATGATTGTTTAAACTGAACATGCTTTTTAATTTGATCTGTACCTAACAAACTTTTTTTGCGCTCACAATATATTCATAATGCAATTTCCAAGGTTAAGAAAGGTTCTTGTAATTCATTCCTAAGCTAATCATCGTTCATAATTCACTCCCAAACTAATCACCTTTTTCAAATTATACTTAAGCTAATCATCTTTCATCATATGTAATTCACAGACTTCTTCATACCTAATTCACTCTTGAACTAATCATCTTTCAACGACATACCATTTTTCAAACCAATAGGATTACTCTTATACTACATGTAGACATTCATAACATATGTTTTAAAATTAGTTCTTCAAGGTTAATAGTTTTAACAGTGATAAGGCTTAATGATGTTCTCTTTCTCTGAATTCCAAGACTACTTCGCGGTCTACGACGATCCGTCAAATTTTTAATCTAAGTATTACCAAATATTCATTTACTAGAAATAGTTAACATTGGCAAATGATTCACTTATCCGCTTCATAATTGATTGAGTACGAGTATTTAAAAATGCCGCTCTCGCTTCTACTGGAAGTGAAAAGGATTCCAGTGAACAAGTACATCATTAAGATGATTATCACATTCAGTAGATGCATTTATTCATTGAAAATGGACGGCAGTGCATTAATAAACGTTTCATTATCATTGACACTTTCAACAAAATATCTTTTCTATCAATATTGCAGTTGCTTTGTAAGAATTTATCTTTACAAGCGGGAAAAAACAACCTTATTTGCCCAAAAATACTTAATGGTTACAAGTATAATTTGTTCTAATCGATGTTCACGCGCAGTTTACGGAATCTTTTTCTTTTATTTCCTTTTTTTTCCAATTATTTATTTATTTTTATGTACTGATGATCAAAAATTTACTTGCTGTTCAGCATCTTCTATGTTTATGATCCAAGCATTGTTTACTTAACCGTCGTGGTCCAAATGTATTCGATTTATAGTATGAACGGAAGATAATTAAAAAAAATAATTCATTTTTTAAAAGAAAACTTTTTATATATATAAGAAGTATAGAAAAAGTATTGCAATCGTCAAAAATATTAGAATTCGAAATTTTGATGAATTTCCACGCTTCAGGCCTTTGAAAATTCGAAAAACACATTTTTGGCATTATGCCTCTCTGTCTGTCGACCTATAAACGGCTTGAGCTAGACTACTGAAATTTAGTGTATGAAATTACGACCAAATTTTTAAAGCCTGTATCCTTTTTTTTTAACGTGTATAAAATTATAATTAAAAATGTTTTTGGTACAAAATTAGATCAGTTTAATAAATAGTTAGGTACCTTTAAATTAGTGACGCGCCTGCACCTAATTGGCCTACAGGATGAAACGGTTCTGATCATTAGGTTAATATAAAACCATAATCTGGTTGAATTTAAAATTTGTAATGAAGTTAATTCACAGTGACGTGACATAAATCTAGTATTCGCTCTGATTTCATATGAAAATCTGTTATGCATATTGTAGGATAGGAACGGATTATGGATCCATGCGTTTTCTCAAACATATTTGGCACAATATTGATAAAATGCATTTTTTTTTTTTTTTTTTTGGTAATGTCATATCCATCTACTAATTTTCCATTTTAGCAGATCCTGACAAACTGTAAAAATAAGGAGGAGTGTATTTACACAGTACTGAATTCCTCTCATCTCAGCATGATTCTTCCATATTTTTGATGAATGAATATAATTTTGAAAAATACTCATAAATATTTTTATAAGGTACAAAGAATTTTTCCATTAATTTCCGAATGATATGTATATGAATATGCACAATTATGCATGTATTTTAATTTTGAATATATATGCATAATTCTATATTTAAAAAAGAATTAACATTGTTTTGGAGGTTCCTCCGTAATAATCGCGAGTAGAAGTGATATAATTTGAGTACTGGATGCAACTCATTGCCTCTATCTGCCAAATTATAAATAGAGAGGCTTGTTTCAAAAGAACCCTTGAAAAGCTGGAACCTTGAAGTAGTATAGGGTGAAGAATTTAAAAAAAAAAAAAAAAAAAAAAAACATTTGTATTTAGATGAAATCAGAAAAAAAAAAATGCATTTTAATAATTTTTTTTATTTATCATAAGTGGACACTTATGATAAATTTTCTATTTCCTGAGGCTTGTTTTATTGTGATTTAAGTAGGCATATCATTGGTATATAACTAAAAATGACCAGGTCTAAGGAAAAAAAGCCGTTATAGTGGAATTTCAAAATGTAATGTATGAATATGAATATATATATATATATATATGACATTTTAAAACTCATCTTATAAATTTATCGCATTAACTTATTTTTATTTATCTTTGGACTTATTCTCTGTTAGTTCTATGCCGACGATATCTGAACTCGGCAGACAAATCGAATACCGCTCGTTTGACGGATGACAGATAAACATAAATTCGAGACAAAAAAGCCTAAGTAAAAAAATAAAAACTGCATTAAAAAATTAAACACCTGCAAGACTTTGAAGCTTGTACTCAAATACGACGGATCAATTTAATTTTTAAATAATAGACTTTTAAAAATCTGATTTAATTTTTTTACTTTAATTTCTTTAATAAATCACGGGAAAAATGCTTTAAGAAATCATATTATGTTTTCCGTTGGATTTATGGCTAAGAAACAGCTCATTGCCAATAGTCAATACTGGACTTCAGTTTGGAGGCGGTGTGGAGTGGAAATATTTGAACAATGATAAATAAAAATTTAAATACCTGACTGTTCAAGTAGCAAATTTTAATTCAATATTGAAGATTAAAATATGTGCTTTTCAATCCTACAAACAAAACAAAAAGGATATGCAGTAGCAAGCAAAAACAAAAATATAATTCTGTTGTCCGTCAACACTCGTTTTGCAATATACTTGTTGTAAATTAGAGTGATAATATTTCTTTAAGTATTTTATTTGCGACAACGGCATCAGAATTTATTCTCATAATATTTTAAAGAGAAAAATGTTGCTTAATGGCAACACACGTTATTAAAGGGTTGAAATAATTAATTATCTTGAAATATGTAAAAAAACACATTTCAAAGTAATTAATTATTTTCTCTTTGATAAAATTTATTACGCCTACATGTTTTCGTATCAAATAAATGGTATTACTGTGCATTTTAACCCAATATTCTTGAAGAAAGGAAAATTTTGTCCTCAAAGTTTTCTCCGTTGAGTAATGGAGAAGCAGACTAAACTTTCCTCATCTGCTTGGATAACAAGCTAAAAATAAGATTGGCGCAAGCATTGGCGTTCCATGCTTCATCTGGCCGAGGGCAACCCTAAGGACCTGGTGAAAGCGGGCTTCACTTGTCTTGTTAACAAGGTTGGTTCCACCCTCCCTCGAAAAAGGGGGCCCAAAAGAGACCCCAAAGCCTGCTCATCCAGTTTTTTTCTTCCAAAGAAAAGGACCGGCGCATGCCAATGGCCCCTGCTTTGTGGTCATGCTTGCAAGATTGGGTCCGAAACGAGCAGGAGAAATTTTCTATCATAAATACTTGCCGGAGGGGATCTAAAAAAGAACTAGCGCCATCCGTCCGTCCTTCAGTTTCCCAGTATTCTCTCCCCATTTGAAGTTTGTTTTTGTATCTCCCTTCCTTCTATTCAATTTCTGCTTCCTTTCAACGTATTTAGAGGTTTTTCTGATTCCATTTTGAATTGAATATATGGTATCCGCTTTTTTATGATGCGTGCGAAGCAATTTATTAGTTTGTAATTCTTTTCGTGTGATTCTTAGCATTTAAATGCGGTTGTTAACTCAACAATGTAGACATTTTTTTTTAATGATGATAAAGATGTTTGAACAAATGAGAATCAACATTTTTTTTTTTTGAATTTGTGGTTATGCATTATAAAAAGTATTATCACATTTCCAACCAGTCGAGTTTCATTTTATGGTGGTTATAAAATTTTGACGGGTAGGGGGATTTTATAATATCTGCAAATGCATTTGATGAGTGTGCATTTAATAGTAATGAATCAGCATTAAGTGTATTTAATCTAAGAAGCAATAATATTTAATTAAGTCTTGGTTAAGTTTTCCCTTAATGAACTACAAAATTTGAATGTTACGCATTTTGCAATCATTGGAATTCTCAGCGAAACAAATGTTATTTTTCATTTAATTTCAAATCAATAAATTAATTACAAATTTTAAAATTCCCTTTAACAAAATTAATACAACAATGACTATATTATTTGAAAGATGAAGAAATATCATCAGAACTTTTACTTACTCACTTAAAATCAGATAACTTGGAGCAAGCTTTAACTTCCCTACAACTCTTCATTTCGAATTTGAATGAAATATAAACGTACCCTATTTTACCCGAGTTGATAAGCAAGAAAAAATCAATTGAAATTTTCCGTTCAATTTTGTTCAAAATGAAACTGTGCATATGTACTTGAAATATTTGTGTTTATTGCACATTTTCACAACCTGCTTATGCTGCAGAAATTGTAAGATAATAAATTCTTTCAATTAAATTTTCCGTTGAAGGAAAACATCAAATACCTGAGTCTATTGTTCATTGATGTTAAATTCTAAGACAAAAATGTGTACATATTCGTTATATTTTGAGATTTGGACTCTTTATACGCATAGATAAAAGCCCCACTGTATTATAATATACCTTGTAAAGTGAATTACTTCGAAAAGCATAGAGCATTGAAGATTCGAAGAAGTTATCAATTTCCTGAGATTAGCAGATTTCCACGCCGTTCTGATTTGAGATTTCCCTATTTATGTACGAGCCAAGCAAATCTTAGATCTTTAGATAAAATGATATATTTACACTGAATTAATATGATAATATATATATATATATATATATATGCATTCTGGAAATTTATTCATTGCTCTTTTCTTTCCTATGAAATGTATTAGCGAATCTTCTGTAAATATAGTGTAATTACCAATTTATATAAAGTGACTAAACTCTCTGAATTATATTTTGAGTCTCATTAAAACCTCAGCACACAATCTGGAAGGCTAAGTAAAGGAAGGGGATGGATTGATAGATAATTTCCGAAAATAAATTAGAAAATTCAGATAATAAATACAGTAAAATCTCTCGCAGTTGGCACCCCGTTAATTGACAATATCAAGAAATGTTACCATTGTAGATATAAACTAAAACATATGCTTATGAGATAAAAGAAATGAATGGCGGATTAGTGAAGAGGATTTGTAGACAGCTCTCTTCTCTCTTGAGGATGGCGAAATAGTAGAAAATTTAAAAAAAAAAAGGAAAGAAAGGTGCTAAAGATAACACTCAAGCCAAGAAATTTAAGTGAGAAAAAGCAGATGAATGATTGGAGGTTATCATAAAATTCGCCGAGCTATGTTTTACTGTAGCAGAATATAATGTTTTAAAGTTTCATTGTATACATAGCAAATTTTTAAATTTTCGGCAGCAATTTTCTTTGCAGGAGGTTATTCAATATTATATACACCACCACATTAACGAATTCTTTATTTTCAGGAGATAATATGTATATAATTTTAAAATATTGTTCAATTTTGTCTTCTGAAAATTGAAGCTCTTTCTATTGACATGAATTTAAAATAATCTGTAGGGGTTTCGACAGCATTCATTTAATTGTGGCTAATAAATAAAAAAATGATCAACGGATTTTGTTTGCTGTAAATTCTGTTGGTAGCATTATGAGACATTTAATTGTAGATACATATATACATTTAAGAATATTTAGAAAATTCTGTTATCCAGCATCAGCGGTATCCCATTGTTGATGAATAAGAAAAAGTGTATTGTTTCAAAAAGATTTCAAAATAAATAAATAAATAAAAACGAGAATGATTAAAAAATATAAATAATATCTTGTTTGAGTGCTTTTTTTTTAATCCGTCAGATTCTTTCTTCCTCTTAAGTCATCTCAGGAAACTTTACATCAGTTTAAATAAAAGAAGTTATTTTTCTAAATGTTTAACTCTACGTTATCTTTATTTTAATATGAACTATTTTATAAACAAGTAAAAAGAGAGAGAGAGAGAGAAAGGGAGAGAGAAGAAGAAGGAAAGAAGGAGAAAGTGATGATGAAGAAGACGAGACTTGGAAATGAAATTTGGGACACATTTCTCCTAAATCAGACAAAAGCACTGAATTATTTGGTAAAGATAATACTTTTCTAGAATACTAATTAAATCAATTAATCAAAATTATCAATTACTCTCCATTCAGTATAGCTCAAATATAGATATTTTGACAATAATTTCTTTAATAAATCTTGAAAATAATTTAACAACCCTTGTAAAACAATGCAAATTAAAGAAATTCTCGTGGCATTGAGTTTTGCATATGAAACTGAAAATTAAAAAGGGAGTTAAATAATTTTTGTGAAAATAAATATCATTATATATTTCACACGAAGAAAATAAACGATATAAACAGCTTCTCAATTTTTCTTTACCGTCAGTTTAAAGAGAATACGCCAGTAAATAAAATGAACGAAAAAGAAATGAATAAGAATTCCTTCTACTTAAAGCTTGAACAAGACGAAAAACAGGGCAAACCCATTCGTACAATAATTCAGTCAAACGACCCACGAATTGAGCCTCATTTTTTTCTCTACAAAACCAAGAAAACAGACCAAACAAATGCCACTTTAAAACAAAGCTATGTTTTTCCTTTGTTGTCGTTTCTTTCTCATTTTTTTTCCATGCTTTGTGGCATTCCACGAAAAGCCACGTTTGCATCTTTCTTTGCTCTTTCCTTCCGAAAATGATAGGAAACACCCCGCCTCCTCAGAAGTCTCGAAATGATTACCTTCGGGTTCTGTTTTGATTTAGAATGGTTCTGGGGAATGAACACCTGCACCCAAAGAGCTCCTCTGAATCAGAGTCGGAAGGAAAAGAAAAATAATAAATAAAATTGCGCGGGCGGCATGTGTTCAAATAATAGGACAATGTAAGAAACTTTTGACAGTAAATAATATTCAGTGTTTCTCGAACTGTAATAACTATTCATAACTTTTAGAAGGACCTTATGCATTGTGCTAAGAGATACTCAATATCATTTCTGTCACATAAATCGTAAAAAGTTTCAAATGTACATGTAGGTTTAAGTAAGATCTATAGGCAATTCGTGATACATACTGAAAAAAAAAAAATATTCTTCGAAATATTTATGTAATGTTTTTAAATATTCATAATATAATTTATAGTTTTTAAAATGATAAACATGAAGCATATATTAAAACTGCTCCACATAATAACATCAGGGTTAGATTATATAATCGACTAAATAGGCAGTTCTTAAGGGCCCGCATAATTGGGGGTTTCTAAAATTTCGATATATTATTTGCAATTTTTTCTGAGTATGTTGAATTTAAGCCTTTATTTAATTTACAAGGGACGTGTACTTAATTTATAACTAAAATCATATTCATTTAAATGTTAAAGTCTTATTCTAATATTCCTAATTAATTATATTTTAGAAGTTTTATGATACGTACGTTAAGAAAGACATATTGCGTTATAATTTTTTAAAAAAAGGGCTGATTTTATATTTGAATTGTTTTAAAGTGCGTCATTTTTATTTATTTATTTTGTAATTGCTTTTAAAATAGAATATTTAATAATAGAATATAATAATGTTAAAATCAATTCTCTCGACAGATACCAGTATTTAAATGTTTTGTCAGTTTATTAGAAACTTTTATCAAAAACTGCTAGTATAGAGAATTAAAATCAGCAATAATAACAAAAAAATATCTAGTATAAAATGTTAGAGAAGTAAAAAAGGCGATCTATAATGCTTATATTGCCTAAGGGCCCTTGGAGGGCTTAATCTAACTCTAGGTAACATGCTTAAAGTAAATGGCGTCTGTGACATAAATTTTTTTCTTTTTCATCCACCCATCGTCATTAATGGCTTAGAAATTGCTAATGTAGCACTTTTTTTTTTTTCTTTTTTTCTTTTTGGTTATCTTGTCAAAATTTTCTTTAAAAACTGACATAGATGACTGAAGTACAGTTTTTTTTTTCTTGTCTCACTCAAAAATTTAGGGTTAGTAATATATAAACTTAATGTTTAGAACTAGTATTTTAGTTATTTCTTTTAAAGAAAAACATAAGGCTAAAATAAATGTCCCAAATTATTTTTATAACTAAAGGAAATCTAACTATATGAAAAGTGTTGGGGGAAAAAAACCATCTGCTTATTTGGTGTGTATTCATTTTCCAATTCGATAATAGGTTTTGCATTTTAAACGTTATGAAAAAAAGAATAAATATTAGTATGTCATTACAAAATAATAATTTCCATGCTGTTTTTTTAATATTGAAACAGGAACTCTAAAGCCAGTCAAGAGAAATAAATTATTTTTGCAGTTATAAAAAAAAAATCTTACTAAGATTTCTTTTTAACTAAATATAATTTAAGAACGTTATTTTGATTTTTTGTTGCATATTCTGTTTTCTCTTTTTTCCTCATAATAGTAGGACTGAAAAGAAAATTCAGTTTTTCACTTTAAAAAGAATATAAAAAGAATATCTTAAATATCCCATTTATCTCAAATGGAAATTTCGAAAGAGAATAAAATAAGGAAGTTCATTCGTTTCTTACGCAAACAATTTCGGTGGAATCCAAGATGTATGTCATCGTATTATTTCCCATGAATAGATTTCCAAATAATAATTTGAGAACATATTATTATTTTTCATTTATGATTGTCTGGAAAACAGATAAATTTAGTCTTTCTTTCTCATTAAATTACTGACAACAAAATGAATTTTTATTTCGAAACATACATAAGAAAATATCAGCAGCATGACAATTCATTTCATGAGACGAAGCAAATCGTTTATGGCACGATTAATCGATTAAATTGTACATCAATAAAAAAAAATTATCTTTTTATGTGTGTGGTTTCCATGCCAGGTTATATTGGATAATATAAAATATAGAATATTACAATTATCCTGAATATGAAAGAAATTTTTAAGAGTCGTAGAGAATAACAAAAAAGGATATTGTAGAATTAGAAGAAAAAAGAACAATGTTGAAAGTAGTTATTGAGATCATAATTCTATTAACACAAAAATAGACGTCTATGTGTAAAATACATTAATTCATAAATAAAAGAAACGAATTTTTGATACGGATATAAAATAAAATTTCAAAACTCTTCGTTAAAAGGGAGGGGGCAGAGTATTCAATTCAATAATTCTGAACCTAATAGGTTTGTTTTTGGGAAGAACAAAGTAACAAAAGAGTGGGTTGTTAGAGATGAAAAAGATAAAACATTCAAAAAGTTAATGCAACAAAAATGAGAGAATATATGATTTCTTAAAAAATAATAGTAAAACTGATCAGGAAGATACGCTACATCCTAAATAACAGAAAGTGTCTTTTATTAAAAGTATGAAATTCTAAATTCATTAAGTAGGGGTGGGGTGACAAAAGTCATTCATCTCAGTAATTCTTACTCTTTCAGGGAAGTGGAGAATAATAAAGAAGGGAAAGAAAAAGAACTACTATTTAAAAGAGTTATTGAGATCTAAATAAGAAAATTATTGATCCATCGTTGAAACTGGTCGGTAAAATCTCGACTTCCGAATCGGACGTTCGAAATACAAATCTACTAAATATCCACTTTGTATATGGGCCTCGTGCTTTTTAAATTTGATTCTGAGGATCACATATCTTCCCGTTGGTGTGGTATAGAAATTTAAAGAAGGGATGATGACTCAGATAGCATCATCATCACCTGAGCCCGGTTTAGAATTTCGAGGTTCATTTCAAATTAGCCCTCATGTCAATGTAAACCCATAGAATCTCCTAAAAAGAACAAGTAACAAAAAAAGCGGAAAAATGAAAATATATATATATATATATATATATATATATATATATATATATATATATATATATATATATATATATATATATATATATATATATATATATATTTGTAAATTTATTGAAGCTAGAATAAGAAAAATAAAAGCTGTTATTATGAAAAAAAATGAAGGCAAGAATAGAAAAATAAATTAATTAAGTATACAAGTACATTGAAAATGATGTTAAATAATATTCTAAAATTCAATGGGAAATGAAAAGTGAAAAATTTTAAATCATTTACAGAAAAGCGGTGAGATGAAAAACTGGTAAGAAAAGTTAGGATTCAAACTCGTTAAAAAATAAAATAGAAAAGGTCCCAGATGTAGAACAGCTGCTTTTTCTAAATAGGAGAGTTTATGTAATGAATAAACGTCCTCTTTTAAAATCAGGCTTGTAGACAAAACATACAAGCTTTTTTACGGAAACACCTGTTTTTGCTGGAACATTTAGAAGCTCATTACTACTACATTCATTTGTCATATTTTTTGTAATCAAAATACCAGATTTTGTAATCGAAAATTGATTAAATTTCGGTAGTATCTCATATCTTTTCCTTTTGTGTAACGCTACAGTTCTTCAAAAACAATTATTATTAAAAATTTATACCAGTAAGCCATTTAAAATGCTATTTAAGTAACGCTGTTTACTTATAAATTTCGATTTCGAAACAAAAATAAAGTATGAATCAAATGCATTAAATCAAAATTCTAGTCCTTAACGATTTAAATATTTAAAAAAATTTAGGAAAATTAATTTTTTGTTTGTGGTAACGCGATAACAGCAAAATAATTTTGATTGAGACATAAATTATATATATATATAAAAATTTAAAACACGTTTTTATTAGTACAAAAAAAAGTTAGATTTTTTAATTTGAATTATTTTCTATTTTTTTTAAAACTTTAATGTGTTATTCATTATCATAAACATTATAAGATCTCAATTTTATTTTATTTATTTATTTTGCAAATTCACTGATAGATGGCGTCATGCGTATAAAATCAACTTTCAATCAAATTAATCAATTAACTAATAATTAAATTTTGAAAAATAATAAATTAATGAATTGCATTGAGCTTGCATAAGTCTGTAAATTTTTAATACATTTGAACGCCATCTAGGGAGTAAAAAAATTATTTAAAAAATTCTGCCTTTACAAACACGATACAAGTCAAGTTAAATAATAAAAAATATATATAAAAGAAGATTTTTTAATTTTTTTTTTTTTTTTTTTTGCATTTGAGAATTTGTCTATTTATACAAAAAAAGTCATTAAATTAAAGCAAATAATTAAAACAACCTACATTTTTATAGTACAAGTTTTAAATGGTAAAAACGTTGCAAAATTCAATTTTAAAGAAGCTTTGTAAAAGTTGTGTTGGCGTTTAGCCCCACTGAGGCCTCTTAATGAGAAAGTGTTTCAGAAGCTGGGTGCAAAACAACTTTTCTGACAAAATTCTGATAAATGAAATGGTTCTGCAATTTAGAGCACGACCTTTAAAGAGGGCGTTGCTTCCTAACAACCATAATCTTATAGACTTGTAAATTAGTAGCAAAGTTTCAAGAAGGGCTGAGCTTTTCCAGGATTCATCGGAAAGTCAACCCAGTTTGATCCATAAATCTTGCGAAGTATTTCTTTTGTTCGTTATCCGTTGTAAAAGCGAAAATTGTTTTACTCTTTGGAGGTGTGCATCCACATTTGAAAGTCGAAAAATTATTATTATTATTATTTATTTATTTTACTTTTTTCTGAAACTGCTTTTAATGTTGTAACACGATTTTTTTTTGTATATGTACGTGTGTGTGTGAAACAAAATAAGTTGCTTGAAGATGATGCAGAAACAATGCTTTTTTATGAGATTTTTCATTGTTATTTAGTATCTCAAAGACAAAGTAATTATATAAATCATTATATTTTTATAATTGTTTTTAGACTTTAAATGGATCGTAATAAAAATTGAAAGAAATCTTAGTTTGCAACATGATTTATACATGAGAGATATTCGTTCAACAGTGAAATTGTTCAATATATTCCATTTTCGATACACTCTATGAAAAATTCACATTTCTTTCTTATTTTAGTATAATTTAATTTTGTCTAAATATTCATTTGTCTTTATTTTTGATTGATTTTATATATATTATTCGTATTTTTTTTTGGCAGGTAAAATAAGTTTATGGTGAAAATTCCACAATGACAGTAACGAATAACAATGCTCTATTCTACCCGAATCAAATTCATTAAATTTCCAAATTTCAGGCAAGAAAAACAAACAATGAATACAAAAAGAAAAAAAAAACACTATTGCATAAATCAACAACACACAATCAGCAAATCGTTATTAAACGTTAAATCGTCGGAGATCAAAGCTCTGAAAAGACAATTTACTCGACTACTTTCTCTCGACTGGATTATCCTTTTCTCGGCTCGATTATCTTTTTTCTCGACTCGATTCTAACTCATTCTGTCTGTGCTCCTCCGTCTTCATACCTGCTGCGATAGAACATTGAATGTTCTAATTTAACGCAGAAACTCTCATTAATCCGGTATCTATTCTGCATCCCTTACAATTATTTGTAAAATTTTCTTCCTAACATAGTCAAACCAAAATTCTCAAATATTTTGTGACCTTCACTTTTGTCACTGGACTCATCACTAATTCGCCAAATGGTAGTTAAATTTGTCGTCAATGCCTGAGAGAGGGTTATTGACCGGACATCTATTCAACATCCGTTACAGCTATCTGTAAGTCTCTTGCTTACTTAAATAATTATTCAGGAAGCAATATTACAAATTCATAACAATATAAGCGCGGTTAAAAATTATGAGACCAGCAATGATCGTCCACATGTAGCGTAAAAACTGAATGCTAAAAAAAAAAAAAAAAAAAAAAAAAAAAAAGACTTTTAATAAATTATTTCACTTTTGATTCCTCTATGACTGAAAAATAATTTCTGGTCCCTAATTTGCGCAGAAGGGAAAAAAACGCAGTCCCATGTTTTTGGGTATGATGGGTTAAATTAATTCCATTCACTCCACTGAAATAGAAAGCCAACTTATTTTCCGAATGGATAGAGATGGCTATTGTTAAAGTTTCATTATGAAGAGGAACTGTAGGAGAGGTAGATATTTAATCAAGCGCAGTTTCTTAGGATAAACTTCAGCTCAATTTTGCCGACGAAATCATCCATTTAAGAATTTTAATTCATATTTGATCTTCGTCTCACCTGATCGAGTGTTTCAATCTAACTAGAAGAAAGCACCACCTCTTAGTAAATCAACTCTCACATGGATTCATGCATTCACGGTAAACAAAAGACATAATGAAACACTTACAAGTCGAGGCTGAGAGAATGAGATACTTACCATCGGCGAATAATTGAAAATATATCGAATTTAACTTTCTTTGTAGTTTGAAAAATTGATAAAAAATGGTTTATCATGCTTTTAATTGCAAAATAACTTAATTAAATGAATGAAATTTGACATGCGGTATTTACTGTAAATTGATTTTCTATCCAAGTTAGGCTGAAATCCATTTACGAGAAATATATTTGTATGTCCATTCATGTGGATTATTTTTATTAGCAATTATTTTTAGATTAGACTAATTTACTTTATCAGTCGAATAGAATATGTATATGACATAAAGTTTTAAAAAAAATCAGAATAATATCAGTGAAATCAACTTTTGCATCTAACGCTAGTGCATGGTAGACCATTTGTTGAACATATATGCGTAAACACGAAATGAGCTTTGTTATGGGGTTATCAAATCGTAAGTGTAGATCTTTATAACATTTTGGGTTCAATAGGCGACAGATAAGGGATCCAAAAGGTATATTCTATTTTCGTCACTAGTCGTTGAAGTTAGACACGCATTTATTCTGTGTATGTTTGTAAGAAAGTAACTGAGAAACCATTCTAGCCTATTTACACAGAGTTTTTCAAAAAGAAGGACAGGATTTAACATATTTATTTGCAATGATTGGCAATAGATAGATACCTATGATACGTCACCGATAGAGGAATGTATCAAGTATTATTTATGCATTTCACATAAGCTCCACTTGTAAGTGTCAAATCAGAAGATTATTATTATTTTTTTTTTTTTTTTGTCACTCATGAAATAACTGAGCCTTGCTTATTGAATTCACTGCTGTAACGATTCGATTTTGAAGAGCAACAGATATTGGTATCGGGATAGATTATGGGGCTACATATACACTATCTTTATATACCCCCATAGAGCTATGCTCGGAATTAGTTCGGATACTTTCAACATTTTTGTGCTGACATGTGAAGATGGCAAGTTTACATGTGCAACCACCATTTAGGAATTTCTTGTGACAACTGTGAATATGCTTATGAAGAGGTGGCTTTTTGTTGAAGAGCAAAAAGGGATATAAAATTTTCATACTGCAACAATGGATTCACTCTTTTCATACTTAAATTCATACCTGATGCATTCGCCCTTAATTTATTTGCAAATGAATGCTATTTTATTGGTATTATCCGAATCAATGAAATAAATATTTGAACTTTCTTCGATTCAGTGGCATATCATAGATTTCTCTATCTGTGGTTCTTCATTAGAAATGAACATTTAAAATTTGCTCCCTCTTTTTGTATAACACTATACAACTAACAGTATACATTAGTATTTTAGATTAATATTTCAAATTTCTTTTGGAGTCATATCTCGCCCAAAACATTCTTATGCGCTGTTACATTCCGAGCTTTCACATAAGTAGGTGAATGGCACACTTTTTCACACACAACACCCATTTGTATACTGAAATCTGCATAAAAGGGCAATGCAAATAAAATCGAATAAAGAAGCAGCCATGCAGGAAAAGGCTTTTATTTCCTCCGCGGTCTTTGTTTCATGATCCCGCGAGTTTCTCTTACAATTTCGTCGAAAGAGAGACCTTTAAGAGATGCCATAAAAGAAACGAAATGTCTCTCTGCGGCCCTACTTTATGTTGATAAATAAAGGAAACGATCGTGATAAATTGAACGATCTGTCTTGAGACGATGTCGATGGTTTCACTTAGACGAAAATGTGATCGATAACTTTTAGTACTGGGTCCAAATAAATTTAACATCCATTTGAATTTTTAAATTAAAATTCATACTTAATAAAAAACTAAAATGATCATAATAATAATTTCATTTTCTAAACTTTAATACTGTTTTAATAATTGTTTTCACTTATTTTTGTCATTTAAATAAGATATTGAAGCTGTATTGTGCATTATCTCTAGATTGTAGCAATCACCTGCATTTTATATATAATCATTTAATTTTAGTTTGAGCAAAGAAATTACCGTTAAAATTTGAATCTAAAAGGGGGGGGGTCAAGAAAGTAATTTAGAATTGCTTTGAAATAAAGAGAAAAATGTTAGATTAATTTATGTTCAGTCTCTACCCCTGAAGAATGTGAAGATTTGCGAGTATATTAGTATTCAGTACATTACCGAGATAATTTGCATTCTTGTTTCGCCTCCTCCTCCACACACTTTCACTAGTTTCTATATTTTTGGTAGTTTTGCATACCCTCTACTTTCCAGAAAACTACCACCCAGAATTTCTTTTTCTTTGTTGCACAAATTCAATTAATTTTTTTTTAATGTTATAAATAGGCGATATAGTAGGTATTGGAGTTGGTAAAATCAAAATGGTGTAATTTTCAAAAATTATACTTTAGTAATGGCATTATTAAAAATTAAACAGAAAAAAAATCAATATATCATTAATGTAAATAAATTATAAGTTGTATATATTTTCTAAAATATATTTGATTTATCCCTAATTTTTAATCAGTCATAAAAAGCTCATTCTTGAATTCTTTTTTTTAAAAAAATATTTTATTTAAACAACAGATCTTGCCAATCTGACACTTGAACTATTTTTAATAATCATTTTGATGCAGGCAGATTACACTAGAAATGAAACAATAAAAAAGCCCGGCTTCATTTTTCAAAATGATAAGAGTAAATATGTACATTTTCTTTTTCAAGCATTTGTATTCTTTGTATATTCTCACAATTTATTCCGGATCTTAAAATTTGAAAATAAAAAGGAGGAGGAGGGGGGGGAATAGTTGCAAGTTTATTCGAAAGTAAGAGGCAAATTAATAACTTTTCCAAATGCATTCCATGCCACCTAAGGACGTTGCCAACTGTCCTGTCATTTTCGATATTATAATCAGTAATAAGATCATTATTAAAATTTTGCCGGAATATTTTATGGAAAGATTACCATTAGATGATTTCTGCCCTAATCCAGGCATCATGTCCGAAGTTCCTACTATCCTCTTGACTCTAAAATAGACTATTTGCATTCGAAGTTTTATGATAGAGCTTGTTTTCCAAGGTCGCGTCCTCTGGGGCTGTGTCACGAACACAAATGAAGCGTTTCGATAATGACATAATCAAAGAGATTATGAAGACTTCGTGAAATGGAGAACCACTAATGAGCTCTTAATCATCTTACGAGGGATTCGCTTCAGATTGTTACAGGGGTATAAAAAGAAAAGACGGGATCAAACGCGATCGTTAAGTTGGTGATTCTGACCAACGCCAGAAGACATTTGCGCAAATCTGTCGTTAGAGGAAAGCTTAAGAGAAGAGAACATTTAAGGAACTCAGAGTTCGAAAGTTTTAGAGTTTCTGTGCTTCATTTTGCCCTTTGTTGACAAAATGGCTAATTTGGCAACTTGATTTTTACTTTATTAATGTAATACATAACAGTGCAAGTGAGAAACATTTTTAATTGAAATAAATGCAATTTTCGTTGACACAAATGAATTTTAAAGAGGCCAGATTAAATTACATAGGGGTAATTAGGTAATTCAAATTCGTAGACGCCTTTCTTCCTCATTTATATTGCAAATCCATGATTTTTTTTTTATTGATTTTAATTTCATCTCTATGCTAGACTTTTTTTAAATAATACTTATTGTGACAAACTAAAATCACGGAACATTTAATTTAGGGTAATTACGTGTGAGTTGATTTCAGTGTCTTGAAAGTTAAAAAAAAAAAAGGTAAATCTGTAAATTTTTTATTTAATTTTTTTAAAAAAATTGAAGCATTTATTTGGGCTCTGAACCTTTGAATCAGTCCACCACCACCACCACCACCAACAACAACAACAACAAAAAAAAAACACTAATCTACAATCAAATTTGAAAACATGAAAAAGATTCCTAAAAATGATGTTTTAAAATTTAAACAATATTTGTTCAAATACATGGTCTCATAAAAAAAGTCATATGAAAACAAGAAACTTAGAAAAATACTGAAAATATCAAAATACCTACAATTCTTAAACTTTTCTGGTCGTCCAATTTTTAGGGGTTCCTAGGTGGTTGCTTACTCTGCCTAATTGATAACGCGATCCTGCATCTTTAAAAAAAAATTGATAAAATGTAAGAATCAAATCTAATTCCTTAAAAGGAAACAGACGAAAAATTTATTTTCTTCTGTAGAAATCCATCGAATTTATTGCGAAATGGCACTATTGTTTTATGGGGAAATGTTTATTTCTTTCTGTTTGATTCCACAAAGCGTGAAGGCTTCTTAAAGAATTTCTTTTTACTTAATTTTATTTATTCTTTTATGTCTAGCAATCAATAGTCAAAAGATACTGTCATTAGCTTGTAAAAGTTAGCTCTGAAGAACAGAGCATTTTTGGCATTAAGATTTCTTTTAATTTTCTACGCAAGTGAATAAAACGACTATTGTAAAAGATTATTTTATTCTTTGATTGGAAAAAAAATATTAAGTTACAACAGAGAAAAGAAAATTAAGAAGAGAAGAGGACCTTAGTGGCAATAAAGAGACGGAGAAGAATAGCGCGAGTCCTTGTAAATCCGAATCCAAATCCATTACCATTCTAGTGAACAGCTCTGGAAATTCGAAATGTTTGTCTTAATCTTGCCATTGTTCACAAAAGAACAGCAAGGCACCTAAACAAAGACACGGAAATCAGCTCTGCACGCTCCAACCCCTCATCCCTGCTGCAGTCCATTTCATTCCGAGGCGTAAGGGTGCACAAAAGGAAAGTTAAATTAATGCTCATTCCTCTGTCACCATTTATGACTGGATATTTTTGAGCTTCGTAAAGCTATGACATGAATTCGGTTTTAATGGATCCTCCCCCCCTGGAAAGTCCGGAAATAGCGTATTATGGCAGCAATATCCTCGCTTAAGCAATCACTATTTATCACGTGACTCAGAATGCAGATGGGGTGGTTTGTAAAAGGGGGTGGAACGCTTGGTGTGCATCGTCATCCGAAATGGGTTCCAGGAGCATGTTGATGAGTTTGGAGGCGTTGGACAGTGTTGCTGATACGGACATTCCCTTGTTGCGAAAGAGGCGTTGCTGATGAAGAGGGATTCACTCTGATAAATGGGGCAGTTGATAGTTTTGATCTTGAAAGATATTGGTTTTGGTTGTTAGTTTGCATATGAAATTCAAGATACTGACTCATCACTTCGCCTCAGCGATTTTTGCGTCAAATGCTTCAGCGATTTTTGATTTTTAAGTTTACTTTATGGTACTATGAAGTATGTGAAAAACAAAATAATGGAGATTTAATCATTTTATTCAACTTCTTTAAAAGCTAATAGAGGCAAATGAAGTGGAAGGCATTGAAAAGGCAAAGGCCTAAATCATTCAGAGCCGGATTAAGTCCAGTAGAAACCTATAAGCAAATGCAAATTTCAGTCCTTTCCTATACTTTAGAAACCATGCTGCTTTGATGAATTTAATTTGATCTCTGTATAAAGAATTTTTAAGTAGGAAAATTTCGACAAATTAAAATAACAAAACATACAATTGTCTTTCACATTCATGAGAGCTGTTTATTGGTATTTAACATATAAATTAAAAAGGATATAAATTTTTAAAAATTAAATTTAAAAGTATTTCTTAGCAAAATAATAAATAGTTATTTTTTGAGCACTCTGAATACTCAACTGTAAAGCTGCCTTAATTCTTCATTTATGAAACAATCAGCCAATGCATAACAAGTTGAGCTACGCTGATCTGCAAGCAAAGGAGAAAATATAGACCTCCTCCGCAAGAATAATGTTTCGAAATTTAAAGAATTGAAAATACTGTTGTATCTAGACCGATTTACGGTATTAACTTTTTATTGGCTTCAATCATAAGTTTTTTTTATCTTCTTGCTTTTGCATTTATTACATATTTTAAAAGACATTTTTTTTTGTAATTTTATTTATTTTCTAAGAAAACCTTATATGGTGATCAAAAATACAATAGAATGTTGTATTTCTGAAAGAAAAATGTCTTATCATTGATTTGGACTTATTATAAAAATAAATATAAATAAGAAAATGACTTTCAAATCTTATAAAAAAATAAGATAATGATTAAATTAATTAAGGTTATTATATTAATTCATTCCTTATAATAATATTCGTCAATTTTGAAATATATTTATTATTTTACTATTTAACGAAAGGGGTAAGTTTATAATTAACATCATAGCTTTGAAAAAAAGTATCCCATTTTCAGAGGGGTCGTAGTTACTGTTTCTCTACACTTTGTTTCCTACATAATGGTAATTAACTTTTTTATTTCCTCGGGTACGAAGTACTATTTTTTAGAATAATGTTGATCTCTTTGTCTGCGAATAGCATAACTAAAAAATGCTTAAAGTATTATAGGCAAAATTTGACATACGGTCTTGCAAATATATATAATTTATAGAATACAAAATTATAGATTCACACCAGATTTTGAAAGAAATCCATTGATCTGTTTTTGTTGTTGAAAAAAGTTGATCTGTTTTTCTGTATAAAATTAGGATGATAACTTCAAAACGCTTTGATTTTATATGAAGGGAAATTAGTATGTGGTCAACAAATTTGCATATTACCATATAATTTGAATGAAATGCATTCACAGAAGCTTCGTTTTTCTGTCCAACTGCGAATGAAAACAATAACTTCAAAGAGCGGGGAAAGAAAGGTAAACATCTTTAGTATCTAAAAATAACCATATCAAATTTTAAGCCAAATCCATCGAAGGATGAATATTTGTATGCCTGTAAATTCCATTACTCAAAATGTAACTACTTAGATAAATACATTTTATTAGTTAATTTTGTTACTAAAATTGTAATTCTCTTATAAAAATGTTAATTCCAATGAGTATCCGAAAAATTATCAAAATACATACTCGGTTTTCTTACTATACAAGTACAAAATGCTCTTGTATATTTTGGATTCTGACAATAAAAATATGAGGTCTCTTAATGTTCACTATCTTATTTAAGCTCCACAATTTTTATATAGGAAGGAGTATAATAACTTTATTATAGAGTATGCGTGAAAGATTTAAGGATATCCAGTTAGTATTTATTTCCTTTTTATTGGAAACGACAAACTCATTCGCCAAGTGCAATGCTGAAGTAATAGTAAAATTATTAAATATAAATTCTCATCAAGGTCAAGATATTTAAAAGTAAATTATTGCACAATTTCATATGTTAAATTATAGATTGAAATCTCCTTAAAACTCAAAAAAATATTCAAGAAGAAAATCCCTATCCACAAAAGAATAAAAAGAGGAAATTTACTGAGGGCTCCTAAAGCATATTTACTTACCGATCATTAAAATTGTCTTTCAAATTAGAATGGAAATCTTTTGCAAGAAACCATGTGTTTAAAAATCAGATACAGATGACACTTAATTAACCACGTAATTTGAGAAAGTCATTTTGGATGAAATATCCATAGCTTTCTCTAAATATGAAGTGAGTGGCGAATTTGCGATGAGCGGGGATAGAACCTGGGACCTTGTGGTTCGCAATCCAGTAACATGACCACAATACCTAAGCAATTGCTCGTGTAGTGTAGTTGTTAACTGGCTTATAAGCTTTCACCACAGACTCTCTTTCAATGAGTCGAAGGTGAGACGAACGATATGGCTGTTGAGTGGTGATGTATTAGCTGTTGATTCTAATGTGCCTGTACCCATTTGAGAAGCGGCAAGCGTTATGGCGGGCGTGTGTTGGTGAATGGTTGCTGTTGATGATGCGCCAAGTGAGTCTGACGACTTTGGGTTGCTGCGTCAAGTGAATCTGACGACTTTGGTTTGCTGTGGTTAGATGGCGCCACAACAGCTGTACGAAGGTTGAAGGTTCATCGTTCGATGTCACCAATGTAGAGGGTTGAGATGAGCGAGGATAGAACCTGGCACCTTGTAGTTCGCAGTCCAGTAACATGACCCCGATACAAAAGCAATTGCTCGGGTAGCGTAGCTGTTAACTGGCTTATAAGCTTTCACCACAAGTGTTATGTCTGATCTGGTCATAGGAACATTACATCACGTAGGTCAAATGTGTAACATAACGCAGTTTTTATTTAAACTTCTGCAACTGATTTTCCATTAGAAATTGAAAAGCAGGAGTTTGCATGAAATAAGATTATCAGTTTGTTTATAATATGCATATACTAATGTCATTTTTTAATTATAAAAAATTTAGGAGATAAATAGTAATTTTAAGGACGCTTACTTTATTGTGATGAAATAATATAATGATTTTTTTTCCTCTCACAGTAAGCATTTTTTCAATACAACATCAAGGTAAACTAAGCAAGTAGTGGATTATTTTTATACTGACACTCACAAACTTCCAAATAATGTCATCAATTGCAAGCTCAGATTGAAGTGGCCTTAGGTACAATCGGCCAAAAGAACAATGCTCACCCCTATTCTATTTTAATTTGAGAAATTTCGAATAAACTGTTTTTATAAATCATATAAAAGCATAAAATTAAAATGCAGCGAATATAATTTTAACTAATAAATAAACAAACAAAATCGAATTTTCAACCTCTGCCCTTAAGTTGCAATTGGCCATTTCGATTATTTGATAATCCGCAATAATTCCAAGACCTTAGAAATGCATGTAATACAAATAATATTCTAAAATGGCATTTAACATGTCGAAATAATTTGCATTTTAAAAACAGCCTAATGGTGATGGTATAAAAGACAAATTAAGACACTGCTGATTTTTTTTTTTTTTTTTTTTTTTACTGAAATTCGCTAGCGATTATAAAATAAAAATTTATAAATGATGTACTTAGAAATTTTCTTTATGTTAATAAAAAAACTGCGTGATGATTTTTTTCAGTCTAAAAATTCTTCTTTCATCAATAATAGTAAATATTTGAAAAAAATTATTAAAATCTTGCAGTTCCTTAAAATTTCAGAAGAAAAAAAAAAAAAGCGTTCGAAGACTATTTTGTAATATGCTAAATGTTTAAAGTATTTTGGAATTTACTGATAAAAATTGAGTCAATGTTCCACTTGTTGGAACAATGCATGTGTCAATAAACGAAGAGAATTCATTTATAGAATTTATAAGGAAACAATCATAATCTTCTTGTTTTTTATCGGCTTATGTTAATTTTATTGTAGCGTCTTAGCTTCATTGATTGAAGCATTCGGCAATCCGACTTAAAAGTATAAGACCCTCAAATTGTAGAAACAGATATTATTAGAAATTAAGGACATCCTGGAAGGAATTTAAAGACAGATGGTTGATATAATAACGATAGAAATAGTTTTCACGCACTCGATTGTAATATGCTACATCATTAACATCATTAGCATCTACAGATATGGGCATAAAACATATTTATAAAACTTCATTTGTCATGATTATTCTTTGAAACAATACGCTTCTATGATATGTCATGCATATTAGTTTATGCGCATTTATTTTACATATTTATCAATGCTATTAAAGGACGATTTGTTTTACTAAGTTTTTTTTCTTTTTAAACTATAGGTTTTTAGTTTGAAATTGTTTGAAAAGCATATTTACCTCTCAAAGAGACATTAACTATAAAGCATCTTCAATAAAAAGTGCAAGTTCAACAACTGTACGCCTACAGATGAAATCAAATAAAAGAAAGTCGCGCACAGTAGCTCATTTGGAATGATAATTGTGCCGATATCAGTATTTCGTTCGAGTTTATTGTAGCTTTTTTCAAACTTCTAATCATCCATTGTTTATAAATGCCGGCAGATAAGTTTAAATATATCGGAGCTGATATTAGCCTGTCATCCCTCGGTAAATCTTCACAAAGCAAATTGACAAACTTCCTGTGACACTTGTATCGACGTTCGGATACTACGTCCGAAAATCCTTTGTCTTAGTCCATTGTTTTTATAAACTCGTGCATGAGATGAACCGAAAATGATCTGTCGTGTAAACACTTTGCTTCTTGCATATGCATAGGCCATTTTTTTTCTTTTTCGTTTGACTTTAGAGAAACAGACAGAGATAAGTTGCCAAAGGAAGTTTGCAAACTTTTATGCAAATAGAGCCAAGTAAATTAGGCGAAGAAAGATCTTAATGTGAGTAGTGGAATGGCAATGACCTGAAGTAAAGAGCTGTTTGATTGAATCTAAAAGGTAAACACAGGAAGAGAACAAGTTCTTTTTTCCCCTCTGAATAATAAGCTTGCTTTTAAATTGTGTAATATAAAATGAAAATAGACTTGATATACGTAAAGAGACAATTTCGTCCCTGGCAGTTGTTGTTTATGATTGTTAAAGTCTTTTGTTACCTGAATTGTTATGGCTAAAAAATCTCTCATTAGTACTATATTTTCTTTTACGATCCATTTAATTTTTGCTGAATTATATATAAAAAAAATCTAAGAATTTATTATCTGAAGTACTTAAAAGATCAGTTTGCTTAGTTTTTAACACTTTTCTTTTGTGAAATTATGAATTAAGCAACTTATTTCTTAGTTATTTTCGTAAAAATATCATTGCGAAAACTCTTTATAAAGATTCGTAAATTTAAAAAATATTACAATCTATAAATGAGTACGCATGTCCTATGTTTAATTGAAAAGACTGTAGAATTATTGTACTTCTTAATTTTATTTACTTAAGGTATTCACCAAAAAAACGTATTTTAACAAACTTTTAATTCGCATCAGAACATTTATATGCAATCGTCACAGATTAATAAGAAATTATATATATTCATATGGATGGCTATGCTGAAAAAAATACAGATGTTTTCTCAGAAAACATTATCTTCTTCTGTTTAAAAATAATTTTTCCAAAAAAAGAATTTTTTTTTTTAAATTCTCAGAATGCTTTCCTGGTTTAACATTATTGTTTTAAGAACATTTTTAATTTAAGAATGGTTTTTTTAAAAATAATGTTCCCATTCACAGTCTACATAAAGTTGTCAAAACAAAAATTATATGATTTGGAGAGACCACATATTTATAATACTGATGTAAGAATTTAGCAATATCTTTAATTTTTTTTTTTTTTTTTACTATAAGAAGAATATTCTTTATATTAAAATGCTATTAGCAGAATTCATTAAATTGCGAAGAAAACATTGTCATATATAAAACTTATTTTTCGAAAATTAAGAAATAAATGTCACTACCAATAATATTTTGGTCTCATAGTTTAAATTTTACAAAAATCTAAATATGGTAAGCTTTAAACCAGAGGGAATAGTCTTACAAAAGTTTTATGCGCGCTTTGCAATAGGGGTCTTATCTTCCTTCCATCATATAAAATTGTGAATCTTAGGCAAAACCGTTTATTCCTTGCTTGGCATTAGTAAATAGAAATATATGTTGAATAGCATTAGTGATATTTGCGAAATTTAGAATTAAGCACTGATGGAGCGAATGAAGTGAATTTAGCATTTTTACTGAATCTATCCGGATAATTATTTTCGATGCTTTTTTGTCGACCGATTGATACAGAAATTTAACAAAAATCTACAATTGCAATCACGACATAACATACTGAATTTCAGTGATTTAAATCATTGCGTTTAAGAATGATTGCAATGATATGCATAAGAAAGTACAGACTGACAAAGGTCAACCATTTGAACGAATTTGGTTCAAATTTTGATAAATATATAGATATTTCAAATGCTAAAACCTGTGCACCAAATTTTATCTATCTAGTAAATTGCGTTTAATAGTTAATGGGACAGCCATCCACACTTCCAGTGAATGGATTTCGTTCAGAATTTGACAGGAATCATTAAATTTGGTCTTAATACTACATACCAATTTTCAGCACTCAGGCTAAAACAATTTTTGAGTTGTTGAGTTTAGATTAGTCTTTCAAACAGGCAGACGTAAGGCCAATAACATGTCTTTTGGACACAGTAAGAAATATGAAGATTTAAAAATGGAGATTTCAAAATTTTCGCATTAGAATTTTTTCCAAGATTTCTATACTTCATATAGGAGAAAATAAAAAAGAGATTTTCGATGAAAAAAAATGTATAATTTTATGCATTAAAAATTGGTTATTAAGGTATTTCAAAATTAAAATTTGAATTCATAAAATTCCAAAATCAAAAATTTTTGTTAAAAGTTTCACAATAATTTAGATGCAGTTCCACAATGCAAAAAAGGAGGAAAAAGAAAATAGTAACTAATTGTAGACTTTAAAATACTTATAAATGCAATTATTTCATAAGAAAATAATTGCATTCGTATTTTTGGAATAAAATTTAGATTTTCTAAAAAAATATGCTTAAAAGATTTTTAAATTATTGCGAAATACTAATAGACGTTGCCATTTTATGTCTCTTATTAGTATAATAAAGCATTATAGTTAGACAGATGTAGATTTTCTTGGAGCAAAATCTTTATGGAGGATTTGTTGTGCAAAACTAGGTTGATACTAAATCTAAAATGTATAACAGTATCGTAAAAATAAATGTCCCACGTAAAGATATTTTATTTATTCATATATAAGAAAAAAATTATTTCTCTTATTTATTTTCTTTCTTTGAAATTTTGTGGACAGAAGATAGAGAATTTTCCAAGTTGTTAGAATGCTAACGGCCATTTTACGTAACAATGAGAAAGTACAAACGATATTATATAAAACAATCGTGCGGATTTGTCACCGTATCTTATGAAAATGGCATTTTTCTTACACAATATAAATTGCAGTATTCATATAATATATACATTTATTAATTTTTGTTAAAGAATGAGACATCACGTTAGAACTGTTAAGTTCAAAATTAAATTTTGTCCTATTTCTCTTTTTTTTCCTTCGTCATTTTAACCAATATTCGTGCATTTTCCAATAACAGAAAAGAGGAGGATATTTTCGAGAGGACTATGGAGTTCAAGAAACCCTTTGACCACAATTCAACTGCAGCATTTTCTTTTGTTTTCTTCTAATTACCTTGAACAATGTTTTTTAAGTTTTGCATTTCCTGTCCGGAAAGGGAAAAAAAGGTATTTTCTTGTTTCCACTCGTGTAATTTTCCCACGAAGCATCTCCGTCGGAAGAAGTCTCGGTAGACCAAACAACTTTGTTACACACATTTGGTTCACTGTACTAATAAAGTTTTCAGATTTGATTGTATTTATTACTTATTGAACTTTTGGCCCATTATTTCTGAACTTTTGTCCTATTACATAAGGCATTAAGCATTGATTCTCAAAGTGCACATTTCTATTAGTTACATTTGAAATAATTTTTTATTTATGACTCCAAGTTCATGAAGAATTAATCAATTTCTTAATTTAAATTTGACAGAATGAAATAATTTTTCAATGCTTGGTTTTCTGCTATTATTTAATCATATCTTTTCCCTCTTGATGACTTTACTTCTAAAATAAAAGGTTTTGTGATAAGTCAAGCTTGACAAATTCTTCTCGTATAGAAAAACATATTTATTAATAACGAAAAATTATTAATTAATTTATAACTATAATATATTTATAATATTACTTTATTAATAAATATATGTAATAATAATAAAGGCAGTTTTTATATGTAATAATAATAAAGGCAGATTTTTTTTTCTAAATTATATTTTGATGTTATTATGGCAATATTCTCTTTATTTCTATTTCAAAAACAGATAAACGATTTTTATTTCTTTAAATTTTTAGATTTTCATCATTTCACAAAAATATTGCTCTCACCTTCGAGACTCAATTTCTTTATTGATTTTTTTTTTAAAGAAAACGTTTCCCTCTCTAAAATAACTGTTGCTAACTTTTTGTATCTTAGAACTGAATTTGCATACTAGTAGATACATATTTTTATTTTCTTTTGCAAAACATGAACATAGAAAAAAAATATTGTAATCACCTGGAAATTAGATTTCAAGGTGTGGTTTACAAGTAACTTTTTGAGCTTCTTAAGTAAAAAGAAAAAAAGAAAAAAAACTTTTCACATTTATGTTTATGTGTTTATCAATGTTTGTGTATACAAATTAAATGATATGATGATTAGAATTTATAAATGATTATAGATGATAATTAGAACAAATAAATAAAATTGAGCTAGCTAAATGTATAAAAGTTATTATTGTATCACCAAAATTGCAGATTATTATCTGCAATTTTAATATAATTTACTTGGTCTAAATAAATTAGACCAAGATTTTCCGCTCCTTTGTATTTACTCAACTAAAAAAATGTATAAGATATGTATTTCATGAGTGTTATAATTCACGTGGAATAAAAATATTTTTGAACGTATTTAATTAATGTTTTAATTATTATAATAAAGTATTATCATGAATCAGGAATATGCGATAGAAAATTTTAACTTTTTCTTTGCTTACTTGAGGTTTGAGATTTCTTCAAATGAAAATCATAACAACTATTTTCTAATAATTTTGTTTCAGAGCTTATTTCTTTGTGTATTACCATTGACAAGACATTATGACTTCAAAAATATCATAAATATTCATTATAGCCTGTGTGAGGGACTGCCATGTTTTGCATACTTACATGCATTCTTATGGTACTAAAACTCCATCATGAATTTGATTTTATTCTGAAAGGACCAAATACCAAATATGAATTTTTGTTGAAAATGCCAAATAAATAAGCATTCAAGTCTTATTTAACGACAGTCATAATCATCTGACATCATCCAGTGCTGACTAATCTCGGCATCTGAATTATTCAAACATAGGCAAGTCTACCAACGGTCCAGGAAAGTTAATAAATGATTCTACAGTGTCATTTCATTTTCTAAATAGCGTCTATTTTACAACACATTATTATGACAGTAACTTGAATTATGCATTGGGAAAAAAATAATAAGCGAGTAAGTATTCGGAACATTCTTGGCAATTTCTATATATTAATGAATGAAAATTATTAGGTCTCAAGTGTGCCCGTGACATCTAAAAGATAAGTGGAACTCATCGATACCGATATTGAGCTTTCCGATTCGTCCCCCATGCCTTCGTTAACCTCCTATCTTCCGATACCAGGATCAGCCAAATGCATTACACGGTCCATTTGCGACCTACCTCCATAAATATGGAGAGTCGATAAACTCGCAAACACCGGGATTAATTAATCCTATACAATACACTCTGAGAGAAATAGTCAATTTCGGAAAGAAATGAGCAGATTAAAAAAATTGTATAATTATTTGTATCAATGTCATGTTAATTATTTTAACAATACCGTATTCAAGTCTTGTGTTGTCTAAAAATTCTAAATATGTATTATTGAACGTCATATCCTATTGTACGTTTATTAATATATTTGCTTTTGCTTTACGTTAGTTTATGCTATGACAATAGGATGACATGACAGTGGCTGGAACCGTAACCTTGCAGAATAATATCCTTTATCCATTCTGCTTCAGAAAAGTCTCCTCGTGGATGATTAAAAGACACTATGCTATGTATATAAGGATGTTTTTTGTGATATTTTTCATATTCAGCTTCTGGCAAAAAAAAACTTAACTTTCCTACATATTGGTTGCCACAAAATGTGGTAATCTGAAATTTGGAATATGGGTTGAAATTATCCACTGAGTTTGTTTGAAATTTCCCGATTATATGCAAATTGCCCCTCCCTCCCTCCACAAAGTCGAATATTTTAATGTTAAAAATATTCCTATTATATTCCGCATTAAATGGATTAATATTTGTTATTCTATTTTTTTTATTGCATACCTGTCTAATAAAGACACTGCTGTTTATTTGCAGTAGCAAGTAATTCGATCACAACTTCTGTTATTAGAATTTCTGGGAGCAATTGTATGGATAGTAAAATCGAATGAATATAATATAACTTGGTTGTAAAATTATGTTATTGTATTTACAACATATTTACAGACTCCTTGAGAAACTCTTACAACTCATTAGAGTGCAATTAAAGTTGTAAAAATGCGCATATAAAGTGTACAAAAAAATTATTAAAGAATAAACATAAATTGATTATTACAAGAGCGAGATAATTAAACGAAAAAAGAGTTCGAAAACACCGAATGATATTCTTGCGAGTCTTTGTGGCTCGAGATTAGTTAATTAAAAGTAATAAACCGAACGATAAGTCAATAATACCATTTGAAAGTCTTAGATAATTAAAAGTAAGAAACCAAACGTTAAATTACTTGCGTCATCTGAAGGTGACGTCACTTTATAGAATTCACATTTATTTAGGAAATCTAGCTTAGTATTTAACGAAATGTAATGAGTATGGCTCTAATAAGTTTGAATGATTATCAGATGGCGAGGACAACTATTGAATGAACAGTTCGCTCTCCGATATTTCACATCACCCTAAGAGCATTTTAATATTTTAAGATGTAACAAGTTCTATAAATCCTCAACAAGCACCAATCTTGCAGAATTATTTTTTTCATAATCAGGGAATTCTGTGACTTGGCCATAGGCAATTCTATGCAATGGAATTTAAAGTACGCTGGAAAACTTTCTAAATGGAGATTTAAAAAGTTTTGAAATTTTAAGCTAATTTTCATTATCAAACATTTTCCTTCATGATTAGGAAAGAATCAATAAAACTATTCTAAATTACAGAAAGAAAGTATTTAATATTATGAGTGCGTATGCAATAATTTTTTAATCGCAGTTTTATTTTATAAATAGAATAATATTTTGCTTTTGCCATAATCGGCATCAAAAGTAACCCAGTTAAAACAATAATCGAAATAAAATTTAGTGAGTTTAATTCGAAAAAAAAAAAATAAACATAACAAGATAAACATTTCCGATAAAATCGTTTGTCGATGACCACTTAATTTTCAACAATGTTATTACTTATTTTAATTGGTTTTTTTTTTTTTCGTGTGTGTGTGTGTGTGCTTAAGATGTTTTTTCAAAAAAAATTTTTGTTTGAAGCAGTATGATTTGACATGAAGATCAAAAGTAATCCAGTTAAAATAATAATCAAAATAAAATTTAGCTCGTTTAATCCAAAGAAAAAAATAAGCATAACAAGATAAATATTTTCGATAAAATCGTTTGTAAATGATCATATAATTTTCCAACATCGTTATTATTTATTTTAGAGGTTTTGTTTGTTTGTGTGTGTGTGTGTGTTGAAGATGTTTTCTAAAAGATAATTTTTCGTTAAAATAGTATGATTTTACATGAAGAGTATAAGAGAAAGAACGAACTGTGTTGAATCCAATTTTAAATTAAAAATAAAAAAATAAGAAAAAAAAAAAAAAAGCTAATTAGAAGAAAAAGACGAAATTGTAGATCTGTTGTTTTGAAGAGCACAAAAATAGAGCAATACAAAAATTGTTTTCGAAAAGTTTTCATTTAAATTATTTGTGTGTCCCAAGACAACTCATCATAAAAAATTGAAATGATAATTTCTATTATTTAAGAAGCAGATACAGAATAATAATAAGAAGAAAATCCTGTTTAGCAAATACTCGAAGACAAATGTATAAAAAACAGAATAATTGCTTCTTCAAAATCAGCAGTTATTACTTAACCTTTCACTCTTTAACCAACTGAACTGAAGATTCTTTCCTGAATTCCAACTAAAAAAAAATGAGCATTCCATTCAAGTTCCTTCGTTTTGACATATCGATATTTTGAAGCAAAATTATTCCCCTCACAAATTAAAAATCTCACAATCAAACAATCCACCATATTTTCAACCTCTCTGTGCTGTCATTAGAATCCCAAATACCAATTCTCCTTAAGTAGTCATGATAAACGACGGCAGGTTTTATAGAACCGGATGCTAACGGCGAACTCCCGGGCGATTGTCATTATGATTGTACCTAACGAACCGTCCCAATCATCGTGTTCATCTACTCAGCAACAATTCGCAGTTGAATATTACAACCACTTTTTTCGCTCTCGTGCGACTCATCCGTCACGCTTTCTTGATAACTTCATGTTCGGATATTATTCGGTGTTGAGTCCTAATGAAAGGAAAATTGGTTTTCCGGGTTCCGTTTGATGCTAAATGACTTCTAAAAAGACAATGAGGCTGGATTTTATGGATAATTATGAGTATTTTGAGCATTAGGGTTAGGCAGAATATAATGGGAATGGAGTTGAGCTATTTGAGTAATTGTAATCCATATGAAAAACGATTTATGGTTAAATTTGTAAGCTTTTTTTTCTTCTGTCTTTATACTGGTTACAATCGTGAGCAATATTTTTTATGAATAATTAATTTCCTTCTTTTTTATTAATGATGATGTCGTGATGAAAATTTCATTAAAGTTTTCCTGTTTTTGATCAACAAAAATATTCTCTCCTTTTTTTTAATCTCGTAAATTTAAAGAATTTGAAGCGTATTTGCTAAGATTGCTTCATAGTAATTGCATTTTTATAGAAACTTAAGCTAATTTTAAGAACACATTATTATCATAAAGAACACTCTTGCCTTGACTAGGCATCTTCGATCATTGTTCTGGTCATTGTTGATTCAATCAAAACCTATAGTAATATTGAAATAATATCCCGATTTACGATTGAACCATGCTGGGAAACACCCCGAACAAGGATTTACGATTTACTATCGGTGATGGCCCAATTACCTTGCTAACATTATCATTATTGTTTTCTCCAAGTAAATAAGAACTGCTTATATATATATGTAGCAATTTATCCACTTCTTAATGGCCATTCTGATATATTTCAAATATTACTTATATGAAATACATAGTATTATCATAAAAAAATTACTCCATTCTGCTTAGGCATTTAGACTGATCTGAATGACTCGGCTACCGCTAATAGGAATTTCAGGATGTGTGGTCAACCTATAATATTCCCCATTAAAAGTCAGTCGTTCTGGATGATAGCTCAGGCAGAGGTATGATCCAGCATCAGAGCTGGAACCGTTATTCAGACACCAAACGCCAATTTTCTTCTCTCCAATTAAGTAAGGACATGCTTACTTATGCGATAATTTTTCACATTTGTATTTGAGAACCAAGAACGGAAACAGAGATTGAGAAAAATAAAAATAAAGATTAAAAAAAAAACCTCCATCACACTTGTCATCAATACTTCTTCTTCGATTATTTCGGCTAATATCTACTTCAAAAGCTTTATTCTTTTATCCAAGGTGAATGTTAGTCAGAGAGGAGACTTGTTTTCTATAATAAATCGAAAATTTCGAGTGTTACCAAACTTGATTTTAGTAAATTAAGCATCCTAATTTCAATAAAATTTTCCTTCAATTTTAAAATGATTTAGATTTCATTTACTTTTAGTTGAATATGATTAGGAATTCTTAAAACAATCGGCATAAAACATCAACATAAACATTGCATCGATGTAACAGGATTAATAATTGACCATTGATGAATCTGGTGATTCCTATTAAAAATTTGTAATCAGAAACTTTAAAGATAAGTTAAAAAATTTTCAGCCGGCGTCCTGGCCTAGGGTAGCGCGTCTTCCCCGTGATCTAGGCGTCCAGGGTTCGAGTACCGGTTTGGGCATCGTTGTTCTCTTCCTTGTGTTCTCTATCTGAGGTGCGTGAATGAGCCCCCCTATAAAAAGAAGTTGTGCAAGTGAGTGTGTGTGTGGTATCTTCATTTGAGCTAGAAGTGAGACTTCTGCCCTCGGGTGCTCAGGGGTCTTTACCCTCAGAAGCTATTGAGCAAAAATTAGGTTTAAAATAGTCACACGACAAAAAAAAAAAAAAAAAAATTATTAAAAATTTTGTAAAATATTGTTTGTTTGCTGTACACCGAAAATATTTGTTATGGACAGCGGGTTGATGCTTTTGGCATCAAGTGCATTTATGTTATCTTTTTAACCGAAAATATTTGTTATCTTTTTATTTGTTAATATTTGTTAAATATTTGTTATCTTTTTAACCGAAAATATTTGTTATGGACAGCGGGTTGATGCTTTTGGCATCAAGTGCATTTATGTTATCTTTTTAACCCATTAACTGCCAAATTTTTTAAAACTTTTATTCGGATATATTATATATATATGTGTGTGTGTGTGTGTGTGTGCAAGAAAACTTGTGTAACTGTGTAATTATATTCAAATTCTGGTTTGTTTTGAAAATATTTGATATTTAAAAATAGGATATTGTTGTAAACTGATCAATAAAAATCAGTTCATTAAAAAAAAAAGGATCGAGTAAGTAACAGATCGTTACTATAACCTCTAAATTACATATTTATGTATGGTATTTCATTATAATTTAAAAACCAAACCAAAAATATAAAATTTTAAATATGACAATTCTGTTCCGTCCAACTTATAGACGAACAAATTCCAAATTTGCTCGCTGCTTTAAAGAAATGAAACACAGAGTTCACACTTTTTACTATACATAGTATTGACTGGTATATATAGAATATGTATGTTATGCATACTAAATATATATTTGTGGTGTGCGCAAAAATGCAAAATCGCCAAATGAGGATAGTAACAGCTAATGGTTTAAAGTGAAATATCATGAAGAGGCGTGAAAAATCATTTTATATCTGTTACTCTCTTGATACCACTGATGTTAGTATAATCAAATCTCAGATACAGAAAAGCCTCAGCACTTTTGCGTATGCTACAAAAGACGTTAAAAAAGTGAGAACATCAACAAAGTGAAATTTTAAATAAATGCATTCCATATACTGAGGCGAGCACATCAACGTTTTGATTTATCTTAGATGAAATAAATATATTATAATTAAATTTAAACTGTCTCGTAGGATTAAATTTATAACACTAGTTTAATGCCAGCAAAACTAGACAAAAAAATTAAGCGCAACTGATTTGCATGTATATACACATTTCAAAGCTAAATTCTATTTTGTTAAAAGAGTTATATCATATTGCGCATTGTTCTTTTGATGCTTATTTTAAATCGTTTGTCATATTACAATACCAAGTGAGAAATTGAAACCACAATTTAGAACTTTGATCCCTCTTTTATTTTTATTTTTTTTTCTTCTTTCCCCTTAATTCATTTCTGCATTTACGAAGATTCATTCTTAACAGCACGCAAGCATTCGAAAAAGAAACAGAACACAAAGAACTTTGAAAGGATGCTTCATTCTTTGTGTATTGGGTATTGTTCTAAATAATACATAAATTATTGCGTGAAGGAGAAAAAGAATCAGCCTCATTTGACTTTCAAATAGGTTTCAAATTACGCTTTGATGAGGCAGAATGGACTGAGAAATTAGAATTTATTTCCGTAAGGTTCCCCCCTTTTTTTTAATTCTTTTTATTTATTCTTATCTTTACTTTTCCTATCTTGAAAAGGATTTTTTTCCCCCCAAAGATATCGGCTTAAAATCCGAAGATCGCATTCTCGCATGAAATGAGCCAAAATGCGACAAAAAGAATAATGATCAAATAAATAAAGATAAGCCCTTCTAGAAATCCTTTGCCACAAATACAAATTGTTGAGGTGAATGATACAGACTTGGTAGAGCGTGAAAGCATCAAGCTGACATCTATAGATGGGAGGGGAGGCGTGGGGATGGGGGAGTAAGAACGTGTTTCACGTGTTCAGACGATTATTGTCGCATTCCTGTCCCCTATTTTCGTCTACTATTTGTGGAGTGCTTGAAAGCTCTCCAGACCGAAAATCGTTCACCGTAAAATGCTGATTCGTGTGGGTCCATTATGAAATATTTTCGAAAAATGCCGAGGGAAGTGTTGGAATGTGAGGAGCCTCAAAAATAACGCCCAGCCAGGTGCCTGTACGTCCAAATGCGTCTTTTGAGGAATAAAAGGTTAAAGATTTGACATCCATGTTGACTAATTTTCGTTCTTCTTTTCTCATTGTGAAAGAACCGTTGCTAATTCTCAGTGGCACACACACACAAAAAAGCTTACTTTATGTAGCATCGAATGGCAGTGAAAGAGGAGGGAAACGATAGCGCTACTTTCGATGGTTATTATCCTTTGGAAAGAAGCAATGTAGGAATCTCAATTTGTTTATATGCTCTAAAATTGTTCGTTCTCATATTTATATATTTTTGGTGGCTCGTTTTTAAACAGGTTTTAAGGGCGACTGATAACTTCACAGCTTTATTCCATTTTCCAAGATTTTTTTAAAAATGTTCTTCATTAAAAAATAAAAAATCAGAAGTTAAAAGTCTTTTTTGTAAAATTCTCTAAACATTCATAATAAAGAAAAATAAATAGAAATATAATTTATTAAAAGAAGAAAAGAATAAAGAGCCTTCAGTTTTCGAATATGAAAATCCTCCGCGCTTCTGCGCGTGCTCCAGTTTATGCTGATTTTGCCAAAATAAAGTTGAGATAACAGACGGAGAAAAGACCTTTTTTTTTAAAATCACATTTACAATTCTTAGTATAAAACTGCATAGGGGAAACCAGGGCAAGTTGATGATATTAACAATTAAACACTTTTAATAAAATCAATTTTTGAGGTCGAGTAAATATTGTATCTAGTTGGATAAGTTTTTATTTTTATGTAATCAGAATTATTTTTCTATTTTAGGAAAATAATGAAGAAGCACAGGGAATACTTTTATTGCGGAATAAAATGAAAGTTCTGATAAAAATTAAAAGCAAATTTATTTTTAGAAAATATAAGATAATACAATAATTAATTAAATATTTTTAAATAGTATGTAACGAATGTGTTAATAAGATTAAAACCACAGTTTTTAATATAACTAAAAAGTGTTACTCTTATTTATCAAATATTTGACTCTCCTCCTTTTAAATTTGAGCACTCTTCAGGTCATTATGCATAGCACTTGCAATGATCTATCGTATGTTCTCATAGAGGGTAACTTAAATTTCATAACAAGCAGGACAAAGCAATGTACTTTTGATGTAGGTTTCACTTGACGTCATAAGAGTGAACTTCTTAGTATTTTTTTTTTTTTTTTTCCTTCTTTCTCATATACGAAATATAGAGGAAATATTGTAAACATAAAAAAATTCGGACTCGAGATTTTGACGAATCTCTATGTTTCAGGCTTCTCTGAGTAAGAACAAGACATTTTCAGTAATGTATCTGTCTGTCTGTTTGTTTGGGAATACGATAAAACTCAAAATAGTTTCGAGCTAAACGGATGAAATTTGGTATATGTAGTGAGGATGAACTTTGTAGTTTTCCGTCAAATATTGTGCACAATTCATTCAAAAGAAGTTGGTCTATCTGGCTGTTCGAGTACAAGTGAACTCGACATCTACAAAACGCAAAGTGGTAGGTAGGTAACATTTAGTACAAGACTTAACATCTAAAATATAGAAATATAGATACACTTTAAATTTTGAACCAAATTCGTCGAACGGCTGACTGTCTGTCGGTCTGTACTTTCGCACGCATGTAAACATGACAATTCATAAATGCAAAAAACTTAAATTAATGTGATGGTATGGTACCTTTTGACTGGAATTGCAAATTTTTTTTTGTTATAATTTGATATCAATCGGCTAGCAAAAAGGCGTCGAAAGAAGTATATATTCTCTTGATAGTAAAACTACTTGATTCACAACAAAAGATGCCTATTTCGTTACTATCATTCACAAATGCCATGAAAGGAGACGGTGGTCTTTCCCGAGGTCTACAGTTTTATACCGTGGAAAGGGGATAAGACCTATATTGAAGAATATACGAGAAAATTTCGGGGAGACCATGGTCTCATTTTTGCATTCCTAGCCTCCTGTCTTGATTACTTTAAATATTCATGACGTCCATTCTGCATTTTTTTCTGTATTAACATATCTATTATAGGTGAGATTGCGAACATTGGATCCAATGGTTTACATGTTTTACAGTATGGTATGGAACGGTTTGTGGTAGATTAAGTAAACCAGACAAAATAAATAAAAAAAAGTAGACACTGATATAAAAAAGGGGGCAAGAAAAACCAAGATGAGATTGTCTTCTACTTAACACTACTTAATTACTTTTCATATAAGTAATATAGAGAAATTATTGTAACTACCAAAAATTCGAAGTAGAGATTTTGACTCCACATTTTAGATTTCCCAGAGTTCGGAAACACATTTTTGGAAAATGTCCATTCGTTTCTCCGTCTGTGATAAAGATAACTCAAAAACGCTTTGAGCTAGATGGATAAAATTTGGTACATGACCTTTACACCAGATTTGTAGATTTCTATCCAATTTAAAGCAAAATTCATTCTGAGGAAGTCTGTCTATCCGGCTGTTCGAATATAAGTTAACACGAGAACTACAAAACGAAGAAAGCTAGATAGATAAAATTAGATTCACAGATTTAGCATCTATATCGTATAAGCCTCAATCAAATTTTGAACCAAATCCAAGTGGTTGACTGTCTATCGGTCTAAAATCTAAATCTGTCTGTGTAAATGCGATATCTCACAAGCGCAATAATTTAAATATATCAAATTTGGTATGGGATATTGTGACTACAAGTGTAGTTTTGTGCCAAACTTGCTTCAATCGATTGGAAAAAAATGTCTAAAACACAAATTCAATTTTCGGATACTATAAACCGCATGTCAGGATTAATCGCCAAAAAATTTACAAAAAATGTCACGATATATTAAAAAAAAATAATTAGAAATGCAGGCCAAAAGTTAACGTTTTGTAACTATTGAATGCCAATGAAATGCAAGTCATTTTCTGGGACGCTTTTATTAGAGAATAAGCGAGAATACTTTAAGGGTTTCAGCTACTCCCGCTGGTTTTAGCTGTTATAACGGACCAATAAACTATTTTTATATGGATCTACCAAAAGTGAATGTAAAAAATACATACCAAATTTCATCTTTCTAGCTGAAACTAACATATTCACAAGCAGACATATTTCCAAAAGTATGCTCATCTTTTTTCAAGCACGTGGAGGTTCGCCAAAATCTAGAGTCGGAGTGGTTTGACGATTATTATACATTTTTTCTTTATATATGAGAAAAGAAATAAAGAAATTAAAAAAAAATTATCAGCTTTAACTTTCTTATCTCTTTTCCAAATTTACAAAATATTGCAAAAAAAGAAAAAAACAAAAAAAAACAAACAAGTTATTTCATCTCTTAGTAACTCGTTTTGTTTGTTTTACTTCGGCAATAATTCAAACGTAGTTGTATTTAATAACCACTTGTTGATGGGGAATGAAAAGGAAAAAAAGACCACCATTAAAGAAATGATGTTGCCATTAGGGATTGCCTCATCGTTTTCCTTTAAACTGTCGCAATTTTTTTTTACTGCTTAATATTCTGCGGATATTTAATGACTGCAATTTATGATCGTTTGTTGAATATCGATAAGTTATAAATTTACTCCTCACGTATGGATTCATTTCAAGATCCTGCATTTGAAAATTTATCGATAATATAATTAAGCTGTTCACAGATGAAGTTTTTAAGATAACCAGTCATTATATTTAAATATTTCGCTTCTTATTATTTCTTGCTTAATTTGAACAAACTGAATTAGTTTGATAGTATTAGAAAAATGAATGTTACTTTTGAAAATTAAGTATGACAATTATGCTTTTAGAAAAACAATTATTTTTGAAAAAAGTTACTTTTTATTTTTATTAATATTCGAAACACTTTTTATGTAATCTGTTCTTTCTTATCAAAGGAAGCATTTGGGTGTTGGCGCTCTGCAGGATTGATCATTAGACCAAAATCCACAAAATTTGGTGTAGATATATATCAGAAAATTTGGGCAGGGCAACTTGGAATGGTTTTCTTGAATTTTTAAATAGAATTTCAATTAATTAAGAGTTATTTGGACGTTTTTCACCATAACTTCCAAGAATATCAAAGCATGTAAATAATTTTTAGGACCATCATAAAATCCAAAAAAAAAAATTATCTTTTGAATGATATTAATTAAGTTGTCGTATGATATTTTTTTAAAATTCTGCAATTTTTTAAAAATATTTTTTTTCCATAACTTTTGATTATGAATCTCGTTGTTGCATACATCAATCAAATATTCAATTGTATGATTTTTCTTACTAAATATAATATGAATAAAGATTCTGTTAATTACCTGCGCAGTTTACATGATTAGTCAGAAAGTGAAATTACATTTCCACAAAAGTGCAATTTGAAACAGATGCAACAGAACATGATTAAGTTTTTAATGATATTCTGATGTAATGGGATTCAATTCTATTAGGAAAATGCATATAAAAATAAACGGAATTGGTAAAAAACTATAAAATATCACAGCAATAATGTCAGCCACAACTTGATGCTTAAAAATGTTTTGTTAAGGGAGTATAAACAGCACATTATGTATAACATATTTAATTGAAATTAATGCAATTTATATTTCCTAAGACGACTGGAACTGCAATAAAATGGTCTCTCTTTTTGCTGACTGATGATAAAATCTAATTTAGCCAGAGATAATTTTTGTAAGCGGTATCAAATCCAGTATAATTATCGTAACTGTGGTCGGATAGTCTTATTCAAATTCAACAATAATAATAATAAACATATACAAGTGAGCTTTCGGAGTTTTTAAGAATCTATAAGTTTTCTTTTTCATGATTTCAAGATACAGTTTTTTAAAATTAATAAATAGAAAAATATTTATAAAGTATCGAAAAAGACAGCTTATAGGATATACAGAATAAATATCCTTCTTGAATTGTAAGGGAAATTTCATATCCTCTCCCTTTCGTGGTGCGGTAATTTGAAACAAGCGTGCCGACTGATTTATAGTCCTCCTCATTTAACCTCATCTATGAGATATCTAACAAAGAGCCCTCCTTTTGCTTCGAACAGGGCTTTTTAACATATATGAAAAAATTCCACTTAAAATGAATAATCATTTATCATACTGTACTTAATTCATCAACTTGGAATTAATTTGATCATTAATTAGAAAAACAGAGAGAGTCTTCTCGACTTTTTCTCACGTATTCTCTAATAAAGGTGTCAACCCTACCCCACCTCGGCTTCAAATTGTGAATTTTTGGCAAAGCCTTAAAAGCCATAAGTACTCAGTCATATGTTTTATTTTCAGAGCTCCACACATGAAAATTGCATGCTTCGCAGTGCAGTTAAGTAAACCGTAACTAGTAGTAACGGCATGCCATTTAGTGAAGAATAGTAACTAGTAGATCTGCAGCGATTTTAATCGTTAATTAGTCGTTAGGGTGCGATTAATCGCTAAATTTCAACCGATTGAAATAAAAATTTGCTACAAAACTACCATAACATTCTCAAGATCACATATCATATTTCATTTATTGAAGGCATCGCATTTTTGAATTATTGCGTTTACATGCTTACAAAAGTATAGATCGGCAGACGTTTAACACTAAGACAGATTTTATTCAAAATTTATTGCAGATATACCGGGTGTCCCATAAATTTGTAAATACTTTAAAAATTCATAAAAATTGAAGGACTGGGTATATTTGAATGCGGTTTGCGAAACTATTATTCTCATGAAGGGGGATTTTTTTTTGATACAGAAAAAAAATTAATTCAAAAATTTGTCAATAGAGGGCGCTGCACACAAGAAAATCAGTGGAAATATGCAAATTAAAGTCTTATGAAAGGCAGAGTGAGCGATTGACGCATCATTTCTAAAGGTTTGCATAAGGTTTGTATTAAGATGTTGACACTGGTGGATAAAGCACTATTGGTAAAATTGTTTTATGTCAGCAACGAATTGGCGGCTCAAGCCTTACGAAAGTTTAGGACCCAGAAAAGATTGAAGAAAGGTTCAGGTCCGATCACTCTTGCTGGACTTGTTTCCCTAGTACGTCGTTTCGAAGAAACTGGAAGTTTGTGTCATCGGCCAAGCACCTCGTTTAACAGCAGTCCGTACCCCCGATGTCTCTTCACAAATGGGCACGCTAAGGGAACAGTCTACAAGTGCAGTCAGTAGCGCACGAGAAGTGGCACGAATAACTGGTATACCAAAGACTTCGGTGTACCGTATCCTTCATGGTGTATTGCAATTGTACCCATACAAATTGCAATCGCTACATCAGCTCTTACCAAATGATACAGCTAAGAGATTGGAATTCTCAAATTGGGCTTTGGCGAAAATTGAAGATGATCCGCGATGGCTGCTGAAAATATTGTGGACAGATGAGGCTCATTTTGCTTTGCATAGAGCAGTTAATACCCATAACTGTAGAATATGGGCACATGAGAATCCACATGCTTACACTGAGAAGCCCCTGCATTCACCACGGGTTACTGTTTGGTGTGGTTTCACTGCATCCATTATTGTAGGCCCTTTTTTCTTTGAAAAGCCCTGTAAAAAAGCAGGATGGAAGACATGTTCAGTTAATGCAACAAGTTACTTGGAAATGTTACAGAAGGAAGTGATACCGTCCTTATTGGAACACGATGTCCTTGACACAGTGACATTCATGCAAGACGGGGCACCACCTCACATCGACACCGAGGTGAAGGCATTTTTGAGAAGAACTTTTACTGAAGAACGGATAATCAGCCGTCACTTTACACATGAATGGCCCCCACGCTCACCAGATTTAACACCCCTTGATTTTTGGCTATGGGGTTACCTTAAGTCTCGGGTGTACCGCCATAGGCCAACTTCGTTAGTGCAGCTAAAGGAAGCCATTCGCCACGAAATCTGCATGCATTCATCCGGATATGCTGTATGATACAGTTACCAGTGTTGTCTCCAGCTTCCAAACTGTTATTTGTGGTGATGGCGGACACATAGAACAAGTACTGTAGTACTGGTATGATACGCATGTAAACAATTGCTTGCATGCAAATAAAAGTATTTTTCCCGTAGAATTGTATGTTTTGCTTGTGTTTAGCGCCCTCTATCGACAAATTTTTGAACTATTTTTTTTTCTTTTTCTTTTTCGTATGAAAAAAAAATCGTCCTTCATGAAAATAACAGTTTCGCAAACCGCATTAAAATATACTCATTCCTTCAATTTTTATGAATTTTTAAAGTATTTACAAATTTGTGGGACACCCGGTATATTTTATATGTTAAATCTATGTACCAAATTTTATATCTCTAGTTCAATTTGTTTTTCAATTATCATATTAGCTTGCACTACGTCAGGCTAACATACAGACTTTCTCTGAGTAGATTACATAATTTTATAGAGATTTTAAAATATAATATGAAGTATATTTATCAAATTTCATCCCTTTAGCTCAAAGCCTTTTTGAGTTATAGTTGTTTTCTAATGGCACTTGTCATAGACAAGCCCACTGACTTCTAAAGTCAGTGATTTTAAGCCAGGGGTGCGTCTGTTGTTTTTTCAGTAGCGCTATCTAGGGCCAAGAGTACGACTTAGCTACACCTACATCACAACCCTTTTTACGGGGCTGACTTCATTCAAGCATTTCACTCACTCATCCACAGATTGTAATTTAGGCCTAAATCTGAGAACGATCACCCCTGATCCAGTACCCCCAGTGGTAATACTCTCGACATGGATGACTTTGCGAGCACGACAGATTTATAAGTGCGCCAGCCATCACACACACGAGGAGTTTTTGGTCTGCGGGATTCGAACTCGCAACCCAAGGGACGCGAATCCAATGCCCTACCAACCTACCTAGGCCTACCAACCTTTCAACCTACCTAGGCTTGATTCTACCAACCATGCTATCCATCCGTTAACTCAAAAAGGCTTGATTCTGAAGACATAATTCTAAAAACCTGCTTTTTGGACTCAGAGAGGTTTGGAACGTAGAGATTCATCAAAATCTGAATTGCAATATTTTTCGTATATTTTCATATACTATAGAATTGAAAGAAGCTACTAAAGTATCGTGAACGGTTTTTCAAATACAAATGAAAATGTTTGCTAATTGTCATGATAGTTAATTTTTGGATATAAATTTCATACATTAGATATCTAGGAGCCGCCTTTTCATGCATCTTTATTGATAATTAATCAAACAGTTATTCTCATTTTTGTCAAATTTCGTCTTTTCAAAGTAAATTTGGATTTTTTTTTTCATTTAAAATAAAAATATTTTTATTATTTTTCGTTATTATATGTTTGTCCATTTTGACTTTCACGTTTGAAATGGATAGAAAATCAAAAAATTTAGTTTTTTGCTTTTGAAGGATCTCGATACTTTAAATCCAATTTCAATCCGAAAAAAGCATTTCTGATGTCTGAACAAAATAACTTAGAAAGTGTTCAAACTAAAGGGATGGAGTTCAGTTCGTGATCTTTATCTTTCTGTGAATTCAGTTCTCTAGAAGGGAACCTATAAAAACTTTCAAAAATTTTAGTACGTAAATTATTAATAGTAAAAAAGTGTTGGTAATGAATTCCTTAGCGCATTTGGACTTGCGGATTGAAGTTTCTTATAAGAAAAACTCAACCAAGGGCCAGTTTTCGCTAGCAATCTTCCAAAAACACAATCCACCATGATGTTTAAGAGCTAGGTCAGACTCCTATTCAAGAATTGTCTAATTTTTATGAGTCGAATTAGCCAAAAAAAAGTCCTTCGTTTTTCTTCTGTCACGAATCTTTGTTTCTTGAACTTATTTAGATATGCTACGCCACACTGAACTAGAATCAACCTATGAAAGACAGATTTAACAATATCAAAACAATGAAAATGGAAATGATTTCGAAGTGAACTAAATTTCAAATTTTCTTTGTTCTGTGAAGATTATTTTCATATTTTGAAGGAAGCTATTATTATTGATATCTAAGAACAATATTAAATCTTATATCTCGTTTTTTTGTTTAAAATTGAGAATACAGAATGTTGAAAATTTAAAATTATTTTGATAATTTGACAGTAGTTTAAATTTTAGAAATTGAATAAACTTTAATTAGCGATTATTTAACTGAAAGTTTTATGCCGATAGATGTAACATTTTTATTAGTTCATTAAAATTCTGATTATAATATATAGCAATAGATGTCAGCACTAATGCATAAAATGCTCCAATATTAATAAATGAATTTGAATTTTGGTGCTGCCATCTAGTGATTATAATAAACATGAAAAATCACATTATTATTAATATTGTTATTATATGAATTTTCACGGAACCTTGTTCTCAGTTTTAAATTTCTTATTTAGTTTTCACCGCATTTCATTATCATCATATAGATGCTCTTACACTTCTTCTAAAGTTTATTTTTGCCTTTATTCAAACTAAATTTCAGAGTGAAAAATATTTCTAAATATAATAAGCACAATAAATAATCAAATAATTAATAGATACAATCGTCTACTGCCGTCTGTGCCAGTAGGCCCCTTACACATAAGCTAATGCTTGCCATCAAGAAGTGTGTTGCCGGTGTCCTGGCATAGAGATAGCGCGTCTTCCCAGTGATCTGATCTTCCCGATTCGGGCATGGTTGTTCTTCGGTGTTCTATCTGTGAAGTGTGTGAATGTGCCCCCTTGTAAAAACGGGATGTGCAAGCGAATGTGATGCATTGGCCCTAGTTAGCGCTACTGAAAAAGCAAGAGGCGCTCACTCGGCTTAAATCAGTGACATATAACTGTCAGCGGGCTTGTAAAGTGCCATAAGTCACAACACATAACGCAAGAAGTGCGTTTTTTTTTGTTTTTTTTTTTGTCTAAAAAATTGCTTTTTGATAATACTAACTTTGCTGTTGTGTAACTTTTTTTCTAATTTTTGATAATTTTTTAAAATATGTATTTTTTGCATATTTTTCAAAAATGTATTTCATTATTGGAATGAAATTCAAGTTTTTTTTTAATTATTTCATTAAATATGATTTTTTCCCAATTTTGAGACCTAAAGAAGAAAGAATCTGCATATTATTTACACCAACCAGTTTTATATTTCAAAGTTAATAGAAAGAAATATATACAGTATCAAATGATATTTAGAAACTGCCGAAAATAAATTTATCTAGAATTTATTGATAATTTTCGAAGAATAATATAAAATTTCAATAATTACTGCGAATGGTATCTCGTTCGCAAATAAACAAATCTAAAATATTGTAATTAAGTTGGATTGGCAGGAAAATACTTGGCGTGTCGGATACTAATTCTTAATTTCTTTGCTAGATGGCATAGGAGCAAGAGTTGGTTCATAGTCCACTTTGTTATATTAGAGTTTTTTGATATGTCAGTACATGTCAGTATACTTTTAATACGTAACCAAGTTCTAATTAAAGTGATGTCATGTTTATATGGTAAATATGTCGAGTTTCAAACCAAATAAGGAGCATATGCGGCGCGTATTGCTTTTCTTGCCAATCAAGAGGGAAAAACGAATGAAAAGGTTGGAAGTTGAAGAGGTTTTAAATATTAGTTCAGTTATTAAACAACAGTAACAAAGAAAAAGAAAAAGTAGGTAGATTTTAAAAGACACGCTTTTTTTTTGCATTTATACTTATTTATTTTTTCGATTTTTCCTCACATATTTGAGAATTGAAAAGTTAAGATTGATCATCGATGGAAAGCTTTCAAGATACAGCCAAAGCTCTTAATTCTATCAATATTATAAAAGCCAAAATATTCATTCATCGAAACTACGGTAGGCCCAAAATATTAGGATATTACAGGAAAATTTTCTCTTTTTTTCGTTAAGTTTCATTGATTGAATATCCTTGGCGCGTGCTTTGTTCGTTAGAAAAGATCCTTGAAAAAGAAATTCGGGCTTTCCTCTATACTGAGGTACGAGAACTCGAATAATCTTAGGAATGAGAGTGTTAAAGAAGTCGTTCAAGGGACTATTAGAAAACGATACACTAACGAACTCAAAGTGGTAAATTGTTTACTTTAACTATGCAACATAATGCAAACTTTTATTATCCGAATCTTTCATAATATTTGTGGTCTGTTATCTTACTTATAATGTCGGTTAATACAATAATTTAATTATAATTATTAGATAAAAAATTTTTTAATCGCATTTAATTCTCTTTGTGACTGTATTATCAGTTGGCATTTCAGGAATACTCTACTTTTATACGCATTTCTGTTTTTAATTTTGTCTGAAGAAGAATCCACGGAGCATAGATTGAAACAATACCTAGATAAAAATCAATATAAATGAAAAGTTTTGTTTTAATTAAATTTTTTGTTTTAATTAAATAATTAAACTGTAATACATGAATAATTTAAAAAAAGAAGTATTTCTAATTATTTTTTGTACTGACATTTAATAATATTAGGTCTTTAGGGTTTAATTTAGGTTAGTTATATTAACGACCTCTTTCGAGGCAACACTTATGCTATTTCAGGATGGACTTGATTGTTCGAAGTGGGGTCATGTGATGAGGGCAACAACTGAGATAATTCTTCCTCTCCAAGATTCCGCATCATATCAGAGGACAACATTTCACCACTTTCGATTCAAAATACATTAGATCCTCTTAAACGATAATTGTTTATCAGAATTGGGTTTCAAGTCTAATTTTCCAGTCTCACAGTCAAAATATATCGCTATGCTATCACAGTCTAAGACTCAAAAAGTTAATAAGAGTTAACCTTTCTTGAATGAACATAAATTTTTTTTTTCTCTTATGTACTAATTAATTAATTACATCCTAATTAATTATGATTATATGTGTTAGTAATTATTAACATATATAAGTGAAAATAAATATAATTCTCAGTTTTGCATATATTAAGATATTTCAGATCAATTAGCTATGATAACGGATAAAAACTTATCTTTTTGCGATAACCTTTCTTGATTCTTCATTTGCCCCCCCCCCCCCCCAAAGAAATTGCTAACACTAGGATTTTGTTACAAAAGAAATTCTGTTTCGATAACTTTTTTTCTTTTTCTTTTTCCTTCTGATCGATTTTGGATTCCAATATTATTCCAAAATTCAGCATTGCATTATCTAATATTTCCTACATAATGCAAACAGATGAACAGAATAAGTTAAACTGTTTAATTTCTCTATTATATAATTCAGATTTCACCAGGCTAAGAATGCAATTGTAGCTTTTTATGTATTTTTTAAATTTACTAAGATTAGTATTAATTTCAAAACACATACATCATTGAATTATTTAAGAAACAATATGAAAAAAAAAAATTAGCATTCATTGATTCAAAAATTAGCTGTCGATCTTTTTTTATTATTATTATTATTATTATTATTTTACAATTAGTACTAAAACCTGATCATCAATTCTGTTCTACAGAAAGCATTGATTTTGATTGAATAAAACTGAAATTTATAAAAGTTTTTGGAATTTGTAGAATGTGTTATCTCTGTAAATGGTAATTTAAGCTTTACGAATTGACTTATTTGGAGGGGGACGGGATTTGAACTGTGACAGGGCGAGAGTAGGACAGACGCTTCCCTCCTGTATTTTTCTGTTTGTCAAAACATGTCTGGGTAGAGAGGACTTCCATTGAGAGAAGGAGAAGGAGAGAAGGACTTCCATTGTGTGTTCTACAATGACATCCTCCCCTGACTGTCAGTGATTTTGTACCCCTCTTTTACTACCATCAAGATAACAGAATACGAGTGTTGAAGAAGCTGTTTACTGAATGAATAGCTATTTTTCAGTAATTAGACACACATGGAGGATTCTTTCGTACCTGTGTTATCGCTGTTAGGGAAATCTTTTTTTTTATTTTTTAGACTGAATAATAGGCTTTAGGTGTCAAATTTTCTTGATTTCCTTGTAAATGTTTTCTCCTGCTCATTACAGAACAAAAATGAAGCATGCCTGACAAAAGCGTCCCAGCATTGATTTATTACCTGTCGGTCACATGGAGAGCATATGTGCGTATTCCATTGAAAAAAGAAAGATAAGAAGAAGGCAATAACAATGGTTGTACTTTTGGTGGATTGCTGCAATAGGTTATCGATTACGTTCAGTTGGATAGCAACTGTGAAAGTTTTGAAAGGATCCTTTTTGGCTGTATCTGAATCTGGACAACGGTTTACTGAATTTAAATGGTTCTTACGGAAAAACGTATTTTGTTTAATAATCAAACTGAAACTCCCTTATGTGGACTTAAACTCTTAGAGACTGATTTTATACAACAAAACTAGTTAAAAATCCAGATTGAGACATAACTCCCATGCTTCGCCTTTCTTCTAATACTGGTATACATATTTATTTTCAAAGGAAAAAAAAAAATTCCTAAAAGGTTAAAGCGTGTCCTTTTTATTTATAAGGTATAAGCAGATACGGTAAATTTTTAAATGTGTCAGGAAAATTATTTTTTATTAAGGAAATAATCTTGCTATAAATTTAAAAGTCACACTTTCTTAATTTCTTATAATCCCTTTGGGGATTGTAAGAACTCATATATGTAAGAACTCATAAATATAATTGTAAGTCATTCAGTTTTAATATCGTATTGTACTGAAATTGACTGAATTCTGCATAATTAAGAATGATCTATAAATTTAGAAATGAACATAACTCCAATAGTTGGAAATAATGAACATAACTCCAATAGTTGGAAATAATGAACATAACTCCAATAGTTGGAAATAATGAACATAGCTCCAATAGTTGGAAATAAGGAAATTGATTCTATCTAGCTTCATGAAATTTCTATGCTATAGCATTGAGAGATTCCATTTTTTATAATTGAAAAAAAATGTATTTTGAGTGATAACTACCAGTAATTCGCAATGTTGATTGTTGTATAATGATTTTACAGACATTATTGTTTCCTTTTAAATATACCGAAGTCAATTTATGCTCACATGAAAAAAGAATTACCAAGAATGATTCAAACTTGAAATTTTCAACACAAGGAGCAACAACTGTAGTAATGATGAACTCTCGAAGCGTGCAAATAGTAATAATAAACTAACTACAGTAGTAAAATTTTTCGTTGATTCAAATAATTGGTTATTTCTTGCTGTATGTTTCTTTCTTTTTTTTTTTTTGGCTATTTATTTAGAATATAAGAATTATAATTGAATTTTGTGTCTTTTATCAGCTTTTGAATTTTATCTGATTTATCTAATTTTGTTTTCTGTTTATGCTGTAATCATCCGTTTCAATAATAATCAATCGTTGTATCAAAAATCAATTATACAGAAGTTACTTAGTTCCGATCAATGGATTTTTAATCTAACTTTTAATGATATAAAATACAAATTACATTGCTCGAGGAAGGATAACGGGAAATAAATGTATTATAGAGGAAATGAGTGGGAATTTTAAAAAAATGTTAATCAAAGAGCATGAGAGTTTTTTAAAAAAAAGGTGGAAACCACTTTTAAAGAATTGTAGAAAACATTTCCTGAAATCGCTGTTTAAATATTATTGAAATCTGTATAAGTTCTTAAAAGATTTTAAAACTTAAACGGAACATGGCCATTTATTGGTCACATGAATTCTAAAAAAAGAGTATATAGTAAATAATGAATATTGTAAGGGGGCAAACGCTGAATCTTTCAAAAATATTTTTGATTGTGAGATCAATCTGCGATAAATATATTCATGTTTACCTGTAGAAAACTACCTATAAACTACAGAATTTCTAAAATTAGATTTGATGTTCATATTCACATTTTAAGAATTAGCTTGTTTATGTTTAATTGACTGGATAGAACAAAAATTCAACGAAAGTGAAATTAATTTAATGAAAGTTCTTATTCAACCAACTGAATAAGAACATAATCCACTAACTGAAATTATGGAGTTAAATTTGATATCAATAATAAATTCATTTATGAATTTTCTGTATAAACAAACTAGGTATCATAAAAATAAAAATCACTAGTTATATTGATTATGAACCAGAAGAAATACTAATAAACTAATTTCGAAACTATCTTGTACTTTAAATTTTTTGTATAATTCAATCGTTTTAGATTTTTAAATATCAGAAAAAATTAAAGTAGGAATTTATATTTTAAAATACGCAATTAAATTATTAGTAAATAGTTAAAAAAAGAATGCCTGATTATGCTTACGATTTTTTTTTCAGTTTAATTTGCAATAACCAAATATTTACATTTAAAGATTAACATTTGGTGTGTAAAATTATAATAGATTCAGAATTACTGATTGCTTTAATATGAATTTAAACCGAAAGTTAGAAAAAAAAATCCAAAATAATTCTTTAATTAACAGCCTTTTTTGGTTTATTAATGAAAAAAATGAATTTCTTTTTTTTTTTCATATTTTTGATTACATTTACATTTTTAATTATTTATATTCGTATTTCGTATCCAAAAATAACCGTGAAAGGTGCAAAGTAGGTGAAAATAAGAATTTGGAGGCGGAGCTTGTTTCGAAAACATCTTCTCCTTAACATTTCGATATGGAATATTTATGCCAAATACGCCAATTAACATTTGAGCCAAATATTTCTTGCTCTCTTTTTTCCCTATTTCGTATGTTCCATCTTTTCTACAGTAATATTTTGAGTTGTTTACTGTATTTCCATTTTTGAAAAATTATCTTATTTCTTCTGAAGTTATTAAAAGGTTTTTGTTCAATCTTCTCGTTTAGATTCAAAAAAAAAAAAAAAAAAAAAAGAATTTTTAGTTCCTAAATAATCAAAAGATCAAAGAAATGTAAACTCTAAAACATAATTGTATTTGCAGCACTTTCTTTTTTTTTGTCTATGAAGAAAAGCACAGTTTTTATTTTTATCGGATCTTGAATTATGTATCAGCTCATCTGTGTCAAAGAAAACAGGCGTAAGATAAAAGGAAGTGCTCGTTTGGAAAACGGCTTCTAATTAATATTTCGTTAAAGACGACGGAAACTCCAATATTCTGGTTGCCGTTGACAAAGAAAAAAGACCCCTCCCGTTTTTCCATTCAGAATTGGAAATGGTTTATAAGAATAAGCAGAGGATTTATCCTTTTCATGTTTTCTCTTACGTCGACAGTGTCTTATGCATTAATTATTTTCATTTAATTATATATTGTAAGGGCATTGTTCACATTAAAAAAACTAAATTACCAAGAACACTTTTTACGATTTTTTAAATTTAGTTATTTTTTTTATTTAATATTATTTCGCACATGTTATTTATTATTACCCAATATTAATTACAAATTAAATACTGTATTTAATTCAGTCTGTACAAATTAATTACTGTAAATTAAATTACAGTAGCCCTGTCCGATTAGTTCATTTTTGTTGTTACTGAAATATTTAATAATTGAAAAAAAAAAAAAAAAAGGATCCAGAAGATTAGGAAATTTGTTTAATTCAAACCAAATTCAAAGTATCAAAAAACGCTTTTCTCCTCAGTCCAACTAAATATTTCCCTGATCATGCCACAAAAAAAAATTTAAGGAGATTGATGTACGATAAGGTATGCTTTAATCTATTTAGTAAAATCTAGAATAGAATATAACCATATTTTTAAAAGTTAAATATCTATGCAATTAAATAACAAGAGTCTCATTAAAATAGACTCAATATTATTACTGATGGTCGCAGCAGAAAACATTAAATTATAAAAAGATTAGATAATAAATTAAAAAGATAATAAATTAAATAAAACATTAAAAGCAGCAGAAAACATTTTTTTTTCTTATACGTTGCAAATTTTTAATTATTAAATTAGTTAAAAATTAAGAGGGTAAAGAATTTTAATGAACTAATTATTGCTTAATCGTCTTGCATTAAATGTAAAAATTAATTATGTATTATTTTGAGGCAAAATCAGAGAAATTCTGTGCTTGCTCCTGCTGTCGAAATTTCTCCCCCCCCCCCTCCCACTATGGGCAAATCTCTGGACATTAGTATCAATAATAAAGTATTTCGATTTTTTTATAACATTTACCACACAATTTTATTTTTTTCCTCAAAAACTCAAAATCGAGATTTTATAAACCTCAAAAGTTTGAGTCTTATAAAATAAAATACATTTGTGGTTAATAAAAAAGATTTTATGTTTTCCTTTATTTCATGTTCCAGAAGATACTGGACATTTCTTTAGTTTACCAGACAAGTGTTCTGGACTTTTCGTACTGTCTCCAGAACAGTATTCTGGAAATTTCCCTGCTAGTATTAAAGCAGGAGATTTGTCAGTCACTGTGTTCTGAGTCCAGAGTTGAGTTAATAAATTGGTTTTGCTCTACTTCTTGTGTGTGTCATTGAGTTCCATACTAAAGTACCTACGTGACAATATTTCAATTTAGGACAGAGAAGACAAAATAAACCAAAATTATCTGTATAAGAATAATTCTCATTCTTGATTGTAAAAGTTATATCATTTGAGAAGAGAAGTAGAACAAATATGAAACAATAATGAAATAAATAAATAAAAAAAACGAAAACCTTTCAAATTAAATTTTTTTCTCTTAAATTTTATCGTTTGAAATAAAATTATTAAAGCAAGAATAAGAAAAATAATCAAAAATTGACCTCAGAAAATATAAAATTACATTTTAACGTATGTGTACTAATCACTTACAGTCTGAGTGACAAAAAAAAAAAAAAAAACTTTCTCACAGAAACTTTATAATTTTGTATGTAAAATTTGATTGGAATGAGTCAATTTATATTTTTGCGCATATTCTTCAACAACTAGCATTTAATATCTAAATATATTAATTAATATTCTAAAAATATTAATTACACATTAAATTTGAAATTTTATGAGAAATTTTTTCAAATTTAAAAATATAATACTATAATATTGTATAGGATAAATAGACAAGTTATGTTATAAACATACAGAAGAAAAACAAGGAAAGAATTGGAAGATCCTTTCAAACGAATTATATCCCCAAACAGAGTACTTCCAAGTGTTCTTCGCGTATTTCAAAATGCGCGACAAGTAACGCATTTTAGAATTAGTCTAAACCTCTTATTCTGTTAAAAAATATTATTGGAAATACTGAACAATAGTTAAAAAAGATCCCTCGTACGAGCTTACAGACTGTTAAAATCACAATGGATTAAAATCTCAGATACTTATACAAGTAAATAAAAAATATATATTGTTCATTGAATAAAGAAAAAGACTACACCATTAAAATGATTAACGTAATTTATTTACAATTTTATGAAATTTAGAATAAAATGATCATGTTACATCCAAATACTTTATTGCAATATCACGAATTGCATTACAATCTTTCTGGAAAATACAAGATTTAATGTGCTTATTTTTAGAGTTATAAAAGAAACATTAATGGTACACAATGTATTACAATCTACATTAGTTTCAGGATAACAGGACTTAATTTACAGTTTTTTCAGATTTATATATAAAAAATTATTTTACGTCGAAAAAATATATTGCAGTATTATAAAGCTGTATAACAATCAACATCGTCTTAAAGGTAGCAGAGTTTACATTACAATTCTAGGGATAGCAACAAATCATATAGTGATATAAATTTCATTACATTAATATCTTTTAAAGAAAGCAGGGCTTAATTTAAATGTTTTTTTGTGGGTGGTTATAAAAGAATGATCACATTATAAGCAGTATTGCAATATTATACATATTTCTACAGTCTACATATTTATAAGAGTAGCAGAATTTAATTTACAGTTTTGAAAATAGCAACAAATCCTATAGTAATATAAATTTCATTTCATTAATATCTTTCAAAAATTAGCAGGACTTAATTTACATTTATTTTAGGAGAAGGGGATTTCTAAAAAAATGATTACGTTACAATGAAAAACAGTATTGCAATATTATACATTGTTCTACAGTCTACTTATTTATAACAGTAGCAGAATTTAATTTACAGTTTTAGAAATAGCAACAAATCGTATAGTAATATAAGAACCTAACTCAAATTGCTTTTTTTTGGGGGGGGGGAGGATTTATAAAAGAATGATCACGCTACATTGAAAAACTAAATGACAATATTATACAATGCAATCTACATATTTATAAAAGTAACACAATTTAATTTACTGCTTTCTTAATATTTATTATAGAATGATATATACTGTATCGTAATTCACACAACGGGCATTATCTGGAAACACAGTATTCATTTAAAAACCATATTACATTATTATACAACATCTTACAATTTGTCCTTCTGTTGGTGAACTGTTATGTCACAAGACAAATCCTCTTTTCAGTATGATACATTACATTATAATCTGTCTCGTTGAATTTGCATCAAAATTTCATCTGCATCCACTGGAACAACCTTTTTGCTCTTTTTGATATAAATCCTGACGACAATAATAACGAAAAACAGCAACCCGCAAGCTCCAGCAACAACTTGGATGATGACATCATGTGGGAACACAGTGTACAGCAGATAAACGGCCAATACGATGCACATCAGAACTGCACACAGCACCAAAACTGGGGCTACTTTCCATAACAGGTGGAAGAATTTATCTTCTTTCGGAACAGCATCGCTATGAAAAAAAAAAAAAAAAAAAATGAAAGCAAATTCAATGAAAATTGAGCAATTGTAAATAAAAGAATTTTCAACGTCCGTTGAATAAAATAAAAAAAATATATATAGCAAATTTTTTTTGTTTATGCAGCAGATTGAGCAGTATTTAGTGCTGAATAGCAAAACGAAAAGAAAAAAAACACAGATTAATTGTGCACCGAAATTTATTAAATAGTAGCCACTGAAATTGGATTTCACATTGTTTTATTTCGCAGAATACGATTCTTAATACCTAAGGAATGCATAAAATTTAGACTTTATAATTTTTTCAGGATTACATTTATTGATTAAAATAAAATGAAATATTATTTACGTCATTCAAATCCTTTTGAAAACAAAACTGAAAACTGAATTTTATGACAAACCAGACATTTTTATTGAAAAATTCTTTGAAATATTGCACAAATTATGAAAATTATTCTGTGTAGCATATAAGACTTCAGTGTGAAGTGATTCTGTTTTCTGTGCTCATATTAAAAAAAAAAAAGTTCTTGGTTTCAGCAAAAAATGTTTTTGTATTCATTTAATCTCTTCACTTTAATTTAAAGTTAAAAATCTTATGGGAACTGGCAAAAAATTATTAAAATTCATAATACAATGAACAGAATATCCTTATATAATAGCTTGAATTATATGACTATCAAAATTTGAACCTTAAAAATATTTTCCTGAAAAAGTTATTACTGAGACCAAGTTGTATAAATATTTAACTGAGCATTTTAGAGAGCATTCATCCCGGCGAACCAGAATTGCCAAAGAAGGCTAGCATATAATAACATTAGAAGTTCCGTTCCCTTACATTTAGATCTCTATTCATAAAGTTCACAAATTATTAAATCAAAATTAATTACTAAAATTCATCTGAAAAAAATAGTGATCCACTAATGAAAAAAAATTATAATGTCAAATATTTAATAAGTTATAACTTTCAATTGAACTGAATATATTATGAAACAGTACCTGAATTCATTGACCTTTGCTAAAATCCATTTGAAAAAATGTAAATAAAAGGTAAATCCGATCTAATAATTAATTTTTATTCCATTAATTTTGTCCCGTTTTCCGTCGAGCAATTCTTTACTTACAAAATTTTTGTTTCTTGCAGTGGAATCTTTTATATACATGCGGAAATCAAAATTAATCATTAAAATTGGATATGAACAACTAATCATCGGTTCTACTAACAGAACTATGTATATATAATTCTACTATAACGATATCTCTATAATTTAAATCTTAATTATTTTCCTTTTGTTTTTATCTAAAAGTATTCCATACTACTTTATTCTAAAATTATCACTTATTTCCTGATCCAAACCTCCCTTTTTAAAATTTAATTATTGCCAGCATACGCTCTATATAATGCATCTTCCTTTTTTCCCCATGCCATTAGATATATAAAAAAAAAAATCCCTGGCGCCTATGCAGGTGTTTTATAGATACCTAAGAATTCCTTTACTACATCTACATGTATCAACAAAATTCCTACCGAATTCTCGTAATAAAACCACTAAAATGAAAAATTTTACAAGCATCTGTAAAATTATATATATATATATATATATATATATATATATATATATATATATATATATATATATATAAAGCAAAAAAAAAAACGGGTTGAATTACTTTGGAAATTGGAAAAATAAAATATAATACTGAAAATTATGCAAAAAAAAAAAAAAAAAAAGTGACAACAAAGCTACGTGACAATTAATATAAATAAGTAAAAAATTATGTTTTACATTTGAAAGTTGGGAATTAATGTGCAAAAACACCAAATTTTCACTTAATTAATATATCTAAAAATTGCTTCGAGATACCCATTCCATTCTCCCAAGTACATTGTACTAAATTTGATATCTCTAGCTAAAACTACATGTCTTATAGAGATATATTCATAGAGAGAAATGCACGCACGCATCCCTCTTTGTTTATAAACTAGTCGCTTCAGGCGACCATTAGGTTTGCTGGAATATTGTTTATATTTTATTTCAGATAAATAGGAATAGACATAATGTCATGTCCATGATTCCGGTAAATACCCGGTTCGTCTATCTTCTTAATTTCGCGATATTATAATTTCACTTTTTCATTTGTCACTCATTCATTTCGTTTGTCTAGTAAATTACATAGATATTAAACCGAATCAACAAGATATTAATTTTCAACAATCAATTCACGCTATCATGAACGCTGTTGAAAGAATGAAAACGATTTGAACTTAGGGCAGCAATGTAATCTATTTTTTGTTATTAGAAAAAAAAATCATTTTAAATTGCCAAATTCAACAAAATGTCTCATAATTGTTTAATTAATGGCATTAAGAGGATATTTATTTTTAAAAAAATTAAAAGCTGTAAAATTTATTTATCTGCAATAAAATTTTTGGATTCTAATGTGAAAAACGCCAAAATTCAGTTCATTTTTAATCAATAAAAATTCTAATTAAAATTAAAAAAAAATCGTTCCGAGGTGTGCATTCTCACTTTCCAAAGTATATATGTTCCAAATTTGGTAACACTGAGCCAGATGGTTTGGCCTGTAAAACGCCCACACACACAATTTTATCTTTATTATTAGAAAATATAGATAAATTTGCTTTAGATCATTAAAAGAAAAAGAATATTAAGCTTAAAAATCTTCGAAAAACAAATAACAAGAAAAACAACTAAACATCAACTATGAACTAGTACTTTAGAATCATTGAGAAGATTTTAACAATTTGTTATTCTGTCGAAAGTTCGAATTATCATTGGCGATAAAATTTCCCGAAATGAATATGCGGTTAATCTCAAAGAAGAGAAGAGGAGTCTTCCTAGAAATGTAACATAAACAACAAATACTGGTACACTGAGTGATTGAATATATTGAGAAAGTCTTAAAAATCATACCTAGACGGATTACAACATGAAGCATCATTTGAAGACTTGCGACTCGATTGGAAGATGTCGGATGGCATCGGCAGTGTTCCGGTTTGCTGTGGAAGATGGTCCACAACTATTACAATATCTGGAGACGTGGCTGCCACTAAAGTGGATGACTGTTCAATATCTAACATCACCATGGTTGAAAAAGTTTTGGAATTTTTCCTCTGAAACAAACATTGAATATATATTTAGAGGGACCAAATTAATTAACAATTATTTAAAATTGACAACGATGGAAATGAAAATAGAAATCGGAAAAATTAATCTATACGAATTAAAGCGAACAGCAGGAAAATACCAATTTTGATAACTGAACTATATAGAGATAACATAGGGGTGAACATAAAGCTTTGCCTTGATTACTAGTATTTACAATGAAATAATCGATGAAGACAGTAATGTATAAACTTTCGATATTTCAGTATCCAGTTCTTTAATCACTGAACAAGTGGTGCAATTAATCTAGATATGTAAGAGTGAGTGAAATTTTTATTTCAACAAATAGTTAAGTTCAGTTTGGTCATATTAACGTCCCGTTTTAAAACAACACTAACGATATTTTGGGACGGACCTTGCAATTTTGAACAGCGGTTAGACGATGAGGACGACAACTGAGCTAGCACACCCTCTCCAAACTTCCATACACAGCGGCAGGACATTTGGATCCGATGGCTTTAGCGTGCACCAGACCCGCTTACATGACGGTTCTTGGGCGGAATCGGGTTTCGAGCCAGAAACCCTCCGGTTCCGAAGCCGAGATTACATTACACACAATTACTACACTACACACAAAGGCGAATTTCCGATAAGGTAACTGTCCCCCCAGGGCTGTTGAAATTAGGGAGGGGCTGATAAATCGATTAAAAAATATTCTTAGTCTAGTTGTTAAATAAATTTGATTAAAATATAATATTTTACACTTAATTATCACATTTATAAATTAAAGTACAAATAATGAATTTTTAATAGTTCAGTAGAATATTAATTATTTATTAAATTTTAGATATAATTATATTTTATATTATTTATATTAGCTTTTAAAATATTAATTGTTAATTTTATATTTGCATATAAGGAAATCATAAACCAACAATTATGATAAATTTTCAAGATAACATTTATGATTAATTTATTATGATAAATTTTCTGCAGTTACTTTTCCCATAATATAGATATTAAAAAAATTTAAAAACAAATATATATATATTTTAAAATTTATTAAAATGAAGAATTAAATCATTAATATATTGATTAAGCTAAAAACTTGCTGAAATTGACTATTTTTTAAAAAAGGACTTTTTAATCTGCATTTGCTAGAAATCGTAAAACTCCTAAATATGTTCCTGAGTACATAAAAAAGCTCAATATGAAGCCATTAAAATGATCTAGTTTTGAAAGATCGATTGATTAATTAAATTAGAATAGGACAAATTTAATTACTAGACTTTTCTAGGTCCAGGCCACAAAAACTGGATGCTTCTCCATGAAACGAAACTGTCATCTGTTCGTCGAGGAATAATTTCAACAGATGGGCATTTTTATATCTTGAGCATTTATTATCTTATTTAGCATTTGGAAATGTGTCGAACGGATAGTTTTATTGAGTTCGACAAACTGATTAATCGGGTTAGTAAACATAGTCAGTCAGCTTTTATTCTGAAATCTTTCAGTTATGGTTACCGAGATTTTTTTAATAACTCTTTTATATATATCTTTTTATGTGTGTCATATTTCGCTCTAAAATTACCGTACATCTTTCTTACAGTTGCTGAGATATAATTAATCTAATATGCTCAGAATCCCTTTGAAAAGAGCAAGCCCTCTACGAACTGTATTTCAAGGAGACTGTGGAATCTATTAGGCATTTGTATTAAAATTAACTATTAGGCATATGTATTAAAACATAAATATGTCAAATTTCTTTAAAAATTTTTTTTAACGAAGTATTATTTAAAAAAATAAACAATATATAATTTTTTAAAATTTCAAAATATTTCAGAACTTAATGTTTAATTTTTCTATTATTTTTTCCTCATTTTTCATTATTTTTTTCTTTCATATAAACTTATTTAGAATAAAGTTGTATATGATTTTGTAATTCCAATTAAATGCTAATTTTTCAGAAATATTTTTATGCACACTGACTGAATTTTTGTAATATTTTTTTTTTTTGGAACTGAAATTGACTTTCTAAAAATATTTTTAAAAAAACCCTCTAAATATAAATTGCATACCTTATTTACTTTTAATGTTTAATCAAAATCTTTATTATCAATTCTATTTCATTTCTTCAAAAATTAAGACACCTGGATCATTTTAAAGTTATTGAAATCTACTTACAATATCATTTTGATAAAGTAATTAAAATGTGCTTTTTTCCTATAGGCCTTTCAAACATACATTTTATTGAACAATAAATTTTATAACATTATTTTAGATTAATATGAACATACATTTTGGTGAGAAAACGATAAAAATAAAATTTATTGTTCCTGCCCATTTTTGCTTATTTCAAAGTGTACCTTAAAAGTAAATTGTAAATTGTTAATGAGGGGGAAATGAGGAGGAAGAAAAAAGTTTTAGTTCATTTCTGTTTCTTTTTTGCCAACACAAAGTACAGATGAACAAAATAAATCAAATATAAAACTATACAAAGCTATTTTCAAAAAAATTATTGGGCAAAATGCAAAGTAAAAATTTGTAAAACAACTTTGTCTTTCATTTTTAAAAAGGTTTAAAGTTTTCAGTTTAAAAAAATGGTTTGAACTGTCAGATGAAATCTTAAATTATAAATTATACTAATGCAAAACTTTATTTTAAAAAAGCCATTAATAAGTATCATTTGTACAACTGGTCATAGATATTAAATCTTTTCAAAAAAGATAAAGATAATATATACCAACAATATTAAAAGGAAACTTAATTACTTTTCTACTTAATAAAACTTTTCAATATAATTAAATATTATAAATTTTATATTATGAGAATAAAAAACATTTACTTTTTAAAAAAGAAGAACATTCCATTTTGTATTAAATATTTTTATCCGAAAATGAAAATTAGTATTTTTTATTTTATCTAACCATGATTTTATAATGGTCAATAAAGCTAGTATTTTACTGAAGAAACGATCTATAAAGTAGACACAACGATAAGATACGTTCAGGTACAACGATTTTTTTTTAATTTCAATATTTTAGCTTATTAGCTTAACTTTCATGTAAACATTTTACAATGTTAAATTTCTTTTTTTTTTTCACTGTCGCAGTTAAAAATTTGTAACAATTTAGTGCAGTAAATCTGTATTCTTTTAGGCAACATGAAGATATTTTAGAAATATTTTATAGTTTCTGAGATGAGATATCATCAAACGATTACGTAATATGTTTTACATTAGAATCAACATTTTTCAAAACCTTATAACTATTAAAATTTTCATTACATCTAAAAAAAATCATTTGTGAGCTAATTTATAGATGTAAAATCAATATATATATATATATAGAAAGATAATAAAAATGTAATATATATAAATAATATTTATAAAAATAATAAAAGGATATCATCGCGTGCATAATTTATAACGAAATGGAAGTTTACTTTACACTGACTTTTATCGTGAATTTTGAACCAGAATTATATTAAAATTATTCACTTATTTATAAATTCATTTCTTATTTTTATGCGATATTTAGCACTTTGTAGAAAAATTAATATCTTTTTTGTCGCTTTTTCATGATACGCTTAATAATAATTTGATGTTGAAATTGCACCCAATCTAGAAAATTCATGCTATCAAAATTACTTTAAAATGCTTTTAAAATTAATTGATAATACCATTAATAAAATTTTCCCGGTCGAACGTGTTCAAAGACAGCAGTATCAACCGTTAATAATTTAGAATTTATATTTCAACTTATCTACAACACGAGGAGTAAAAAATTTATTTTCTATTTTGCAAAGATTTTTTTTATCTCAAATCGATTCATTGCAGCAAAAAAAAAAAAAAAAAAAAAAAAAAAGAGAGAGAGAGAGAGAGAGAATTTAAAGATTAATTTCAAAATAGTAACTGGTATAAGGTTTTAAAATCAATCGAAACAAACCAAAAATTAATTAATTAATTGCATTTGAAAATACAATAACTGAAGATAATGAAATTATTAATAATACAATTGAAATTAATGATTCTTTTAAAATAGCACTTATTATCAGATATCCTATAAAAGACATGCAACTGAAAATACAACTTACTGGATAAACAGCAAAACTGGAAAGTATCCTTAATTCTAAGAACGTTCAACAGAGCGACCAGGAGCGGACGGAGAAAAGAAAGGAACGTTGGAAGTAATTCACCAGCGCAGGTAACTGACCAGTACAGAATAATGTCGCGAAAGGGATCTTCTACTCGCAATCGCCCCTTCTCATAGTCACGTGAGGAATCGGTACAAAAGATGAGCCCATATTTGAGAACAGGTGAAAAGGATGTTTCGCTAATGTAGGAACTTCGTACCCCTTGTTAAAAATGGAATCAGCCACGAATCTTGATATTAAAAATTAAATGCATGAATGCAAAATTCTTTTCTATTATATTTTAAAATATCAAAGTTTTTTTCTAAAAAAAAACATTTCAAAAATGAAAAATTATCATTTAAATCATTTAGAAGTGGTGTTAATATCTAGACTTCATAATGATGCCTATAATAACTGAAGATCTTAAGTAGACAGTTGTAATTCTTTTGATTATTCAAAACCTTCCATGGAAAACTTGAAACAAATCTAACTTGTATTTGTATGGGTAAAGCTGATTCATGTCTTTATTTTGTTTATTACCTTCAAATAATTATGGAAAGGGGGGGGGAAGAAAAAAAGCATAATTCTAAAATGAGACATATTATATTTATCCATTAATGAAACAACGTAATGTCAGCTTTGGTGTCATTCATATTTTAATGGCAGATCAGAATGTTTAGAATCAAATATGCTAAAATATTGAATTGATGCAATATAATTATGTTGGTTGGAATGGCTGTTTCAAACTGTTGTACATTGTTACAAAAGGGCCATATGTTACCTGTAGTACCAAAATTTATGTTGAAATTTAATACAACTGTTTATTGTTTGAAACAAGCAACATTTTAATACAATATTGACGATATAATTCAGGTAAAGAAATTATTGAAATCCAGATGATCCTGAAAGGGATTAGCGATTATATGATGAGGCAATGCACAACCTTTTTTGGTTATATTGTTAATAAATCACTTTAAAATGAAGGCAAGTGATTTCTCCGTAAGTGTCCTTTTATTTTATAGAAACTGATGGGAAAAGTAAACAAAAAATGAAAAATGAATCCTTTGAAGATTAGAATACAAATTTAATTTAACTGAAAATTAATTAATTTCGTTTAACTGGAAAAGAAATAATCTTGTTTCTCAAATATTTTATGTCTTTTGTCGGTTATGTAGACGAATGCAAGACGAAGATGACTTTTACAGTTTTCTTTTTCGTATTATTAGAATTGCTCAGTTATACATCAACCAGGCACAAAAAATGCAATATTCTTTTCATATAAAAAATATCAGGGATATTTTTAAACAAATATAGACATTACCAATTACAATAATAACTTAAAAGTCTCATACTGCCACCATCTTCTCAAAGTTTATATTATTTGCATAACAAAAATATAAGAAATTGCTTTTCCCCGACAATACTTTAAACATATGCACTGTTTATACGGCTTAGTTCTGTAATAAAAAAATTAAAAAAAAAAAAAAAAAAACCTTAAACAAAATTTTACTGTCCCATTCTACACATCTAAATAAATATTTTGAGGACCACAATTTCGTTTCAATACTTTTTTTTAATAATTTTAAGTTTTCCCAAGTTTCAGAAATTGCATCGATGGGGAGAACTTTCAGGCTATTAACCCTTTAAGTCGTTTCAATTCCTTATAAAAATTATGCGTAATTCACAAACATCTCAAACATTTTATAAATCCTTGATTGAATCTGTAAGAAAACACTTTGTTGAAAAGGTAGGTGTCATGCAATTAAATAATAAAAAAAAAGTAAAATATTTAAGGGGTTTATTCCTTCCTCTCTTCTGTGATCTATGAATTTTGTGTAATTAAAATTTAAGACGTGAAAATGTGCGCGTACAATGTATTCCTTATTTTTTTCCTCGCCTGCGTAATGCTTGAATTCTCCTATTCAGTAAATAATTATTTTATCATTATAAACATTTTTTTTTTTTTTTTTTTTTTGTAATTGCTAAGGTTTAGTATACAATAAATAATCTCTATAATTTATGTATTTATCAGATACATTATTCCATTTCTCAAAAGCCCATCAAATTATTATGATATTAAGGACTACATGCGTACATAGGAATTCATTGAATTTAGAAATAATTAGTTGGTTAATATGTAACAAAAAGTAATTATTAAAAGAAAAAGTGTAACTATTTAAAGAACAGTGTTAACTATTAATTAACAAAGAGTGACAATTAAAAGAACAGTTTGAATTATTACTTAACAAAGTGTGAGCATTCAAAGAATAATGTCAACTATTAGTGTAATAAAATGTAAATATTTAAAGGATTTTTTAAAAACACTTCAGCTGTAGAGAACCCTTGAAAAATTAAACTCATCGCTGTCATATAAATATGAAAGTACTTTTTGAGACACTTTATCGATTTCTGTTGGTTGATTTTAAAGGATATTATAATTTAAAAGGAAGAAGGAAATAATTCAGTCCTTTTTTATATATTTATTCGATAGTGTTTCTCATAAATAAATAAATAAAAATTTAACATCAATTTAATCTGTGAGGTTCTGTAATGATCCTTCATATGCCATGTCACTTAAAATGTAAAAATTCTATTATCCCTTCAGTTGAAATGAATTAGACAGCGATCTCCATAAGCACGAAGGTCGCAATGTGTTGCACCTGTTCGTATCCAACTTCAAGGTCACATTCAACAGGTGGACTCCGTTTCTTGGAACAGATTCCTTCCTTTCATTCCCAGAGGGAATTCTGCATTCCCTCTTTGAGAGTGCTCTCGCGTTTTCCTTCCCATTTCTTTTCATTCTTTTCTATTGAGTAAAAGGAATGCTTTAGGGGTGGAAAGATAACGATACCCCATTCTTAAATATTTAGCGAGGGAAGGAAACGCTGATGAATGTTCCACAGATGTTGAAGCATTGTTGGGCAAAGGAAAGCCCAGACATGTTTTACGAATAAATGCCCATGATTCAGGCACAAGAAATGATGTGGAATCATGTGAGAAAAGTGGCGTTTTGGTTGCAATCAACTGCGAACTTTTATTCTGGAGAAAACAAAATGGCAAAACCTTGACTTAAAAAAAAGCCTTTAGTCAAGAATATTGAGCTAAATCTCCATGAGAATATCAAAATATCACAAAATGGTTAAGTGCTTTAGATCCCTGGTCAATGGCTGATTTCCGATTAGTCAGATTTAGCAGATGCGAACCTAAGCGGCGTTTCTACGGCAGTGGGACAGATCCGTACGGGTCATATACGTCCAATAAATCATGCGTAGCTCTGAAAAAAAAGGCTGGTAGGGAATGATTAGTCTATGTTTGCTGAAAACATATCTATTGGCAAGAATATTTGGCGGGAAAATGTATTGGTATTTTAACTAAATTTTGATATTTAAACAAAAGGAAAGAACTTATGTCTGTTTCAGTGTGTATGTGCTGGCTCTGTACAAACCAGACCGCCTGACTAATGCCTATCAAATGTGGCAGATATATACTTTGGAGGATAGAAAAGTAATTTTCGGAGCGATTTTCAAAAAATTATTTTTTTAATGATATCAAATTTTTTACCGTATAATTTTTTTTTCTATATTTAATAAATTTTTTGAAATATTTTAGACGTATTTTGCAACGATATATTTCATTGTTGAAAAGATACTGAAAACTGATCGCGCGAATATTTCATCTTGTCTTTTGTCTTGTTATTACAAATATTTCCTCTTTTTTTTTTTCTATTGTTGTGACCAGAATAAGAAGATTAGGTACATTTTTCCATGATGAATAGGTTTCAATATTAGGTATGCTTGTTATAATTTTTTTTTGATATTTTTTGTATTTACGAATGTGATTTAACTTCAGAATGAAGCAACGTTCGACATGTTTTTTAATACTTCCATTTTAAAATATTGCTGCTTTTACCGGTGATATAATTGAAAAAATAAGTATTATGTGCATAAAATATAGACAGAAAAACAGAAAATAGGGCAAGTGCAAAGCACAGTGAAGATAAAAATAGTGTAAGGCTATTTCTCAAGTATATATTATGTAAATTAAAAGTAGCTGATATACCATATGTTTCATAAACTATCAACATTAAGTAAAAGATTATTCTATATTAGGAGAAATACATGAAATATTAAATAATCTTGACATGTAATTGTTACTAGATGTGCAACAAACAGGGTTTATTTTGCTTTACTTCATTTTGTATCCCTTATCTTCAAATGTTATATATTTTTTTGTTGTTTTTGTTTACATTAGGAGAAAATGGGAAGCGTTTCTGTACGCAAATGATATTTAATATCAGTAATATATGCATTTCATAATAAATTAATGCTAAATAATAGTAGGAATATTTTTATACTTTAAGTATTTTGAACATTCCTTATGAGAGCAATTTTAAAATATAAATGTGATCTAAGAAATAATTTAAATTATTTTTTGTAGATTATAGAATTAATGCTTTGTTAAATATTCCTTCAAATTTAATAAAAAATCACCAAAATTTTAGCTTACTTTGAGAAAAAAAATTTAGAGATATTACAAAATATTACAATGCACTTTTTTTATTATTTAACAATATATTAATAGAAAATGATTCATTTCATTTTAATAACACGATTACAAATTTCTATAACGAAAATATACTGAAGGTTTAATCAAGGTTTCATGTATCATGGTTCAAAGTAAATTACAGAAATAAAAGTGAATGTTCATTCATATCGTTATGAGGAAATAAAGCATATCTTTAAAAATTTCTTTAATGTGACAGTAAGAGTTTCTCCGGCAATGTAATAACAGAAGTCTGACTTTATTTCTTTTAATAAAGAAACTAATGTTCTAAATTCATGTGCTCTTGAAATCTTATGTTGATCTCGACAGGACTTCTGCAAAATATGGGCTCATTGTAAAATAACCAGACTTAGACTTTTTCCATAGCAAAATATCTGCAGCGTGCGCTTTGTTTACATGAAAACAAAATTGTGTAAGAACCTCGGAATCAATGGCCACATCGAAACTAGCCCTTAAAGCCATTTCTAATACATATAATTAAATTACCAAGGGATTGAGTCTATAATAAGGGAGCAGTAATGTCAAAGAATGACTAAGAATTCCTGAAATGTGCCCATTCTTCCTCGTCTTACCCCTTAATGAGATAGAATCGACGAAAAGTGGTCGTCTCAGAATACTGAAACGAACAGTAAGCATAATCTAAAAATATTTGTATAATAAATCTACAAATATATACACTTTGTAGATACTCAGTCAGATAGACATTATAAACTATTTAATCAAAAATGTAATTTTTCAGTTGCGATAATACGCTTTTAATTTATGCATCTTTTCACATTAATCTCTTGAAAGACATATAAATAAATGGTGCTCATTTCATTTCATTACGTTACAGATCTAATTTACACTTAAAATTACCAAAAAAATAGTTGATTGAAAGAATCTAAGAGGAAGATTTAACGAATTGTTCAAAGAAATTTCTAAAACATTATTAGTTGAACTTGAAACGCATTCAAAAGCAAAAACAATGTATTTATATCAATAAAAATATTCTAATTTACTATAGGTTCCAGTCAATCTTAATTTTCTTTTCCCAGAACTCTTAAAGGATCAACGGTTAAAAAAAAAGTGGATAAAAGGCAATTAATATCCAGTTAAGAATTTCTGTCTTAATTCAAATTATTATGTTCAAATAAATAAAAAGAATGTTTATTAAAATTATCAAATGAAAAGTTTATTAAAACTTTGAATCGGAAAAGCGCTTTTGAATTTGTCATTTATGAACTTGAACAATAAACAAACAAACAAAAAATTGCAAACATTAATGTTTGTGCATGATTACAAGAATATGAATGAAGGAATATATAAAAAGGAGACGAAAAGAAAATTTTGAACTATCTTATAATAATCTTTCGAAATTTCAATAAAATTGATAAGAGCAGGCTGCGTTTTCTAAACAATTATTTTAAAATTGTGACAATCAACCGAATTAGATTCATATTTTGTAATATGCCAAAATGACACAACATTTCGCAAAAATCGCGTCAAAAGATCAACGAAAGCCTTAATAACAACAAAACAAAAAACTTTTTTTTGTTAATATTTACATTCAAAAATTGAAAACATTAACGCTTGTAATCAAATTACATTAGTGAGGTGAAAAATTTCCTATTCGCATCATATAAATTAGTTATATTAAATGTTAGAAAAAAAGACAGAAAAAAAACGGAGTTTATTTAAAAATTTGGGCTTCTTTATAATAAAAAAAATGACCTTCCCTGATTTTTATTCTTCTTCTCCACAACTTTGATCATAATTATAGGTATTTTTAAATTGTATACTTTCTTTGATAATTATTAAAAGAAGAGACGGACACGATTGGAGAAATAAAAAGGTGGGGCTTCTTTGGAAACCGCCTCCAGCATTAAATGTTGGCATCGATTTCTCTCGCCAACAGTCATTGTAATCCAAAAGAACGCCAAATCATTCGTTCGTTCGCTGCGTGAATCTATTGTTCTGCTTTTCTGCATTATGACTCCAAATGAGTCATTATAATTTTCTATGAAAAACTCATTCATTTTTAAAAAAATATAACAGGTTTCATTTTAATATTAATTTAAATTCTAAATCGGAAGAAATTTAATTTTTTCCATTCCTCCCCCCCCCAAATTTAACAACGATTATATTTACTAACTGAAGTTAAAAATTACCTTACCCATTAACACCGCAAACCTTATAAAGTTAAAGAATTTGCGAAAATATAATTTCTTAGTTTCGGAAGCATAAATACTGTGCTCATAACCACTCTTTGCATCGGATCCTTTTCCAAGATTCACGTTACTTTGCACTCAAAAAAAAGAAAAGAAAAAAAGATTATGATTTGTTTGGACTTTAACCCCGGCAACTCGTGCAAAGATCTCTACGTCTAATTTATTTATAAACGTTATAAAGCATGCAGATAACAAGGAAATTTTCCGGTTAATCACATTTCTTGTTCTGTCTTAGTAATTTGGAAAAAATTTAGATATTATATAATTTTGAAGTTATATTGTTATCCATAGAAAAGAGCCAAAGTAGAATATTCATTGAGAAAAGTTTAATTTCGGTTAATTAAATTTTAACAATAAATAATCAGTTGGTAGTTAGATTTAAAAAAAAAAAAAAAAAAAAAAAAAAAAAAAAAAAAAACTCCTTGATTTAGAAGTTAATGCATAAGGGGAAAAAATGTATTTGAATGGTGAAAAGCATATAAAGCTATTAAACACATACGAGTCCGCACACATCGATTAATAAGTGATAGTTGCAAAGTAGAATCATTTTGCAGCAAATATAATTCTTGATGAAAGATCATGGTTTATTCAACAAAGTAACGTTTTATCTATTACAAATAATTTTTTTCTTGAAATATTACTTTTAATGGTTTTGAGCGAATAGTTTTCAGATCATCTCTATCTGTGTATGTTACAGTGTAACATACACAAGTAAAGATGAAAGCACTGAACTACTCAATATAAGGGTGAACGTTAATTTATAGAAATTACGGATATATTATAAGTGTATATTATACGCTTATACTATAAATTACGGATATATTATAAGCATAGATTTATGAAAGTCAGAGATTTTAATGTATGGAAAACAAAAAATTGAATGTTTGCTGAACATAATTTGGATAGAATCCTTGTCTGAGTCACTTTGAGCCGTCGAGTCTAGACAGAGTTAGAAAAACCTATCGTTTCCCCACAATTCCAGCACAAACTATCAGTGTAATGCCAAAGGCATGTTGTAATTTAGCCGCCAATGCCACCTTGCTACTGGAACACATATGAGGAAGTAATTAACGTTCTTTTCCAGGGATTCATGAAATGATTACGTTAAAAGAGAAACATAACAAACAATTTTAGACAATGAATTTTCAAAACAAAAAGAGAGCAAAACTGTTGACCTTTAAAAAAAATCTAAAAAATTATCTTGAAAAATCTTAGACGAGATATTCCGCGTGTTGAAAATAAAAATGAAATTAAGACTAAAGAATATTTTGTGTAACAGTTTAAGGTATTTAAAGTTATAAATCCTGGGAGTTCTGGGAATACCTAAATGCCTGCGCAACTCAACAGTTGAAGTGCAATTGTGCTTGTGTTGAATTTACATGATTAGAAAAAAGCATAATTTTAATAATAATAATACTAATTTGAATCTATTAGATCGTTGGTACCCGAATTTCTTTGATCCTCAGTACCCAAATAAATCCTAAGAAATCCAATAAAACTCTTTCTTCTTTCAATACTTTTTTTTGATAAAATAGTCAGTAGTTTTTCACAGCTTAGATAAAATTAAATAAAATTCATTTGAGACTTTATGAAAATTGCAGAACAAATTTAATAATAAGTGTGATGGCTGAGTCGGTTGATACTACATATTTTTTCAAATCGTTGTATTAAATTGGACTCACTGTCAAAGGCAGAATATATACCACAAAGCAGTAATGAGAATAAAATTCTTTTAGCTTTGGTATTAAGCCCGGATATTGATCTTTGATTAATAATCAAAACTCAGTTGAATTCATGGTAGTACATAATATTTTAATGAATTGTGATTGTTTTATTCTGTTAGATTATTTTCTTCTATTGCTATAAATGTAGGTGGAGCTATGACATTAATGGATGTGGAAGGCTGCATAAAATCATCGATATTATCAATTTGAAAAGTTATTTCACAATCCAAGTGATAAACTATGATAGCCGTTCTGCAAGAGCTCTGGTCGCTACGTATAAGAGGTGATTGAAAATGCAAAAAAATAGTATAATCGCAAATCCCTCAAGTCAGGATTTTTCAGGACTCATTGAAAACCACTGATTTAGGTGAAAAATCTGAACAATGTTTTTTCGAAGGTTTTTAATCTAATTTTTGTTAAAATATACTTTTAAAGAAGCAAATTAATTGCAATTCATCTCTTACATGAGAAAAATAGACGAGAAATAAGTTTAACACACAGAGTGAGAGAGAGAGAGAGAGAAAAGTTGTTACGAGTGTCTGTGACTTCCCATGAATCGTGATTACCTTGATTTCAGTTTCTCTTTTGCATCTGTCTATTCTAATAAGCATAAGTAGTGGTTTTTATGTTATATATATTTGCAATATTTGTAACATCATGCTAGAATTATTCTCTACAATTAATGAGTATGCTCTACTAATCATCATTATACCAACATCTTATAAGATATATTATTTTCTATATAAGAAAAAAATACTATTATTTAAATTATAATCTCTACTAATAATAAAGGAGAATGTGTGTGTGTTGTCGTTTTCGATGAAGAATTCTTGCAGCTTGCGGGGTTGGATCGTTATAATTTTAATCTATCCGCATTCTTAAAATTAATAATTTCCCGATAACATGAAAACAAATTTCAAATTAATTTCTGAATTGTTCTCGGCTTTCCAATGTTCCACAATTTATTTACATGAGCCGTAAATAAATGCTATCTCAGGAAAATTCAGAATGTTTCTAAAGATATAAGATCGGAATGCATTTCTTCACTTCTTTCGGCTTTTCTATTCGAGTGTGTTACTGGCTAATAACGGATTTTAACAAAGGAAAAAGATCTAACAATTGAGATATTGACCTGAGCATTATGAAGAAGAACGCAATTCTTATTAAAAGAAATAATCGGTTATTCTTTATCAGGAAATGAATAATATGTAATAGAATTTTAAATTTATCTGTATTTCAAATATATATTCACTCTCTCTCTATCTCTTTCTTTTTTTCAGATTAAAGCTAACCTATAATTTTTTCTAATAAAATTTGAAATTCAGTTGATTGATAATTAACTCTTGATAACTAATTCATTAAAGCATCCACCTTCCCATGCTGTTGCACAAGTAAATATTATTCCTTTTTTTTTTTTTTTTTTGGAAAATAAATTTACAAAGAGCCTGTACATAGCAACGTGGGAGAGCAATGTAGTATATGCATAGATAGAACCTTTCTAAATGGTCCGACCCCTGATTCAAGGGAAGCTATGTTACATTAAGAAGAGAAAGAAATTGTCATTACTGCACCCTTAAAATACAAAAGAGAAACTATTTATTTACGTATGTACAAGTAAGAAGAAGAAAACAACTGTAATAAAAAATAGCGCTACCTGGTGTGGGAGACCCTAATTATTTCAATTTTATACAGAGCCATAATGTTAAGAAAAATTTGTTCTTTCAGTTATGTGTAGTGACCGCAGGCAGGGTTGCCCAGATAAATTTACAAAAATTGAAAATACAGCGCCAATTTCAATTCAATAATTTTATTAAATGCTTCGAATTTTCATTTCAAAACTGAATCATGTTTATGAATTATATACGACTTATATTTTCCTAAAAAAATTGGTTGTTTACTTCTATCAATAGAAGATATAAATTGAATAATAAGTATTAAATAAAGAAAAAAACAACATCACTAAATTGTATAAAATATTGTAATTAACAAATCTCCTTATGTAAAATACAATGAATATGTTACAATGTAGAAGAACCTTACATCGTACGATTAGAAATATCTTCAATTTATAATAAACTTGATATGACACAGAGAATAGCATTAGGCTGCTGCACAATGCTTTACAATCAATAATCTTCCATTAGTTAAAATAAGATGCTTATGATACAATGTAGAAAGGCATTAAAACACATGATTTAAAAATATTTTGGATTTATGATAAACTAGGTATGAACAGCTTTGCAATATACACTGTTGTACAGTTCTTTGACATGACTTTGACGTTCTTTTATTGACTATCAACAGCCATTGAAACAATTTCTCTAATATTCATCTTCTTTGTAAAACATGAAGAGAAAAAGTAGAATAAACACCAACACGCCAACTGCAATACCAATTTGAGTGATATCTTTTTCTGGAAGCCATTTACTTAAGATGTAAATTGTCAAAATTATTAAAAATATGAGAACACAGAACAGCAAGTAAAGAAGAATTCGCACCAACAAGAACCAGCTTTCATTTAATCTCGAAACAGGGCAGCTATAAAGAAATTGAATATGGTCAGAATGCGTTGCATTTGTTAAAAACAAAAAAAGAATAGGAAATAATGTATAAAAAGAATACTATGTGATTTGATAACAGAAGAATATTGTGTATTTACAAGATATTCATTCCAAATTTTCTCAATACCAAATTTCTAAATGTTACTGTCAAGAATATATTATTCGATTGCATAAAAATTATGTAAGATATTTATCCATACATTTATTGGATCAAGCAACAAACTTTTTATATATACATTTATAATATATAAAAATATAATACTTTTGTCATTTAGAGAATTTTTTTTATTTGATAATATATGTTTGTGTCTACTCTAACCTTGGCCAAATAGAAATCCATTAGAGACACATATTTTCAATTTGAAATTTGTCCATTTTTTTATGGGCATATAAAGTTAAAAGAAAGAAGACAGTTAATTTAAATTTATGAATAAATATAATTATTGAATAAAGTAAAATAACTGAGTAAATAGGTAACATAAAATAATATTATTGAAGAGACTGTGTAATAAATAAGTAAATACCATGAATAAATGATGAATACAAGAATAGAATGAGTATAGAAGCAGATTCCATCCTTCATTTTTTTTTTTTTTTTTTTGTTAAACGCTTGAGAATCAAATTGAAAAAAATGAACAAAAAGATGATATTCTAAGGAAATGAGTAAGATTAAATTTTAAATAATTTGTTTCGCTTTTTTTTCACAGTTCATCATCCAGAATGACGTTAATAATATCACGTGTTAAAAGCCGTTAAAAGCACATGAATAATATCACGTATTCATGATAGTATCACGTGATGTGAATAATATTATCATGAATTCCTTCTCCGCAATAACATCTTGCAATTTTTTTTTTAAAAAAACCTTTATAGATAGCATACTTTAGCATATACTTCCATTCCAATTTTAAAAAATATTTTAAAATTTATTTTAATTTATATTTTATATTGTTTTAGTCAATAAATATACAGTTTAACAAACTACAAAAAAAATAAATAAATATTATCTTCAAAAAATGCTTTAAAAAGTTACTTAATCAGTTTTGATAGCAGAAGTGAGGGCTTTTTTTTAAATATAAAATATTGGTGATATCAAAAATGCTTTACTAAATATAAATAACAGGACCAGAAGACAGTAAGAATTTCCTTTTCCTTTTGCAGTACATTTAATGACTGAAATGACCTAAAATATAATTCTTTAAATCATTAAAAATATTTTTCATCAGGAAATATATAATTATTTCTAAACGATTAAGAAATTAGTTATTGAATCACGATTAGAATAGACACTATGTTGCCAGTGGAAAGTAACATGATCAAAAAATGCAAACCAAATAATTTAAATAAAAATTTGAATTTCTTGGTTAAAAAAAAAAAAAAAAAACTAATTAACACGATATAGAAAATTAAGTTCTTCAAAATAAAAAAATTAAAACTTACAAAGAAAAAAAAAGTGGGGGAGGGAGAAGGGTCGGATCCTTAGTACAATGGAAGTGAAACGTCCATGGTAAGAATACTGATTATCGGCTTTTAAAACGGAAACTTTTAGTACATAAGAATCAAATTCTGAGGTATTTAGCAATTATAATTTGTAAGTTTAAGGGAAAGATTAAAATAAATTGAAACTAGTTTAGACAAGCGCATAAAACTCGAACGCCATGAAATTTTGTATAACTATTTAATTAATTGTTATGGTCTAATTATTAACAGAAAAGTAATATTTTATTAATGGGAAAATAGAGAACTTTAATTCATTTACGTTGCACATACCTTACTATGGGGACTGATTAATTTAAATAATTAACTATTTAATTAATTAATTTAACCAATTAACGATTTAATTTACTATTTTGAGTAATCCAGAAAATTTCACGCGTAGTGTGTTGAATGTTCAGAAAATTTCACGTGTAAACTCATCGTAGCTATCTAAGGCTGAAATAGAAGTAATTTTGAATAAATTTTAATCCTCCAAAAGGAGGATTTAATCAGAGTTAGATATTCTCGGTCTTTTTACAGATGGAAAATTAGTATAAATAATGTCAATTTCCGCCCTGGGACTTTTTCTAGAGTTTGGCATAGCAGGGTCATATGCTGCCAGTTGAAATAATTCGTTGCGAATTTGGGGTAATTTTTAGAACTCATTTGATGTTCTTTTAAAAAATTCCAAAACAGGTTCCATTTGGAGGTCATTATGAAGTATTTTCCTTTTAATATACCTGGGCGCTTTAACAATTTTCATCAGATGCTTATTTTGAAAAACTTGCAACTTTCTAATGTTTTAGGCCTCCCCAGATTTGAGAGCCATATATCATTGACAACCTAGCCATATATCATTGACACCAATTACGCTATTGAGTTTAACACTCGTTATCGTAGCTTTAGTGATGGCCGCTTTAATAGGACTATTAAAGATTAATTTTGCATTTAAAATTAACCCTAGGCATTTGTACTCATCTACCCAGGGAACGGTTTGGTCGAAAATTTGGATTGGATTTAAATCGGACCGTTTAACTATGACTATAATACAAAAACGTCTATCCTACCTTAAGGAATTAGGAGATAATGGCTCCTCTAATAATTCGTTTCGGAGAATCTCCTCTGAAACGTTAATCCTTGTGTCTGAAGTTTCTTTCTTTGCTATTAAACCATCTGGCGAAGTGGCAGATGACTGAGATAAAGTTCTTTCAGCCATTATAATAAGAAGCAAACTTTTTCCTGAAAAAAAAAAATTAGTAATATATAATACAGAAAAATAACTGGCATATGCTTGATACGTAGTAAAAAATGCAGGTGGAATCTTTCGCATCAGTTTTTAATTACTTAAGGTTTATTTTATGTAATTAAAAACAGTATAAAGGACACGCAAATTACGAATGACTTTGTTAAAAAAATAATACTTACCGGAAAAAACAGCAGAACCTACAAATATCCCAACTACTTTGTTTAAATAATATAATAAGGTCGAAACGAACGGTCGAAAGTCCAGCTGAGAAATGCCACCTATCTTGTCCGAAGCAACAGAATGAAAGACACTACAATGAGGATTCTCCCTCCACTTTCTTGGAACTCGTACAAAAGACGAGTCCATTTCTTAACATGGGTGGGAAAGTAAAAATTTGCTGGTACTATATTATCCACATGCAGTTGGTAAAAATTGAATTATTTCCAATTCAATTAACTGAAAAACATTAATAAGTAGGAACTTATAAAATAACTTTATAAATTTAAATTCCAGTCGATATAATACTGTATTACTCCCAAAATATTAATCTTTCTAAAAAGCTAAGTTTTAGTTTGAAATAAATATTTTTTAAATAAAGTCTCACTATGGGTGAATGGATATTAGTTTTCAAATTAGAAGGAACAATGAAAAAGTAAACGTTTCTTAAGCAGTTGAATTAATTTGAATTGCAATGTGAACAAACTAAACTGTTAGAAGTCTTTCGAATACTGTGAGCTTTGATAAAATTCATTAAGATTATTGTTATTAGTTCAATCAACACTATTTTTGTGGTTATTCTGTACAAGATGATAAACCATTCCTACAAAGTTATCCCGAACATAATATGAGCTGCCAGGACACTAGACGTGAACATGTTTCTTCTAAAATCAAGAAGACAAAAACCAATTTCCTTTCATCTTAAATGTATATATAGGAGAAAGAACACAATGTCTCTATTGCATGGTAATTCTTTTCATTTTCCTTAAGCAAGTGAAGTTACAACCTCACCCCCCCCTCCTCTAAAAATAATTTTATCTTTCAATGTTAAAAAAATGTGGAGGTAGTCAGAATATGCAATCTTATTTATTGTCTTGTATGCGAAATATACAAAGAAAAAGTCTCGTAATCGTTAAAAAAAAATTTGAAATCGAGATTTTGATGATCTCCACAATTTAGACCTTCCAGAATTCGGCACATTTTTGGAATTATGTTTATCTATCTATTTAAACAATAACTCAAAAGCACTTTATCTAGACAGATGAAATTGTATATGCACCTAACATATATTTCTATCAAAATTTTAAGCAAAATTACAGAAAATTTGTAACTGTCAGAGTGTAACGGAATACCATAACTACAGCATTAAAAAAGCAAGATAGATAAAATTTGGTACGCTGTTTTAACACTTATTTTGCAGATTTATTTCAAACTTTGAAGAAAATCCATCAATAGGTCGACCTATCATTCGTCTGCATAATTGCAAGTATACATATGCGATAATTCTAAAACACAATGGCTTAAATTAATGAAATTAAGCATTAAGATTCTGTTATTAACATTATAAGATTATATTTCTTTGTCAAATTTATTTTCAACCTGCCAAAATAAAATATTTAAAATGCATACTCGTTTTCCATCCTTATATTGCGAACCACAAAACGCTCTGATGCGGGACTCTGAAAATAAAAATCTGAGCACTCATGGTGTTCACTGGCTTTCCCAAAGGCCGCACTTCTTATGAGAAAGAGAGAGAGAGAGTGTAAGACATTTATAAGGCAGCGTGCGAGAAAATTACGAAAAGGCCATCTCCACGGTTGTTGTTCAATAACTCTTTTACTCCATAGTTAAAGAATAAATAAATAAATAAAATAAGATAAAATTAAAAAAAATCTTTCTTAGCAAGCGTTTACTACGCAAAAAGTAACTACGCTTTATAATAAGTAACGTGCATTCAATGTTCTACTAAGTAAAGTGTTTCAACAATTTTTGTATCATGTATGCTTCATAACGCAGCATACAGATGTACGAAGATTTTCACGTTAAAATACTTGGCGTGTTATAATTGTTTTTAATAGCATAATTACTAATTTTCCTCGTTTTTTTTATTTAATTAAATTTGGTAGGAATGAATTAACACATGTTTCTTTCTTAGAAGAAACATGAAACTCAGTAAATGTCACCAATGTGATCATTTCGATATATTAACCGTTGATATAACCGACAATATTCATTTGATAATATTAACCGATTGATAACAGAAAACCAAAATGCGTAAAATCAACTCTATATTTATCATATCAAAGAAAAAGAAAAGAAAAAAAAAAGTTTAACTTTGGACAATTTATAAGCCTTTTCAAAAATAACAATTAAAAATATTTTATAATTGTTTATCGACAATTATTCCTTAAAGGTTCATTCATATATTATTTGTACTTCTAAAAAAACAAAACTTGTTTGTTGAAAGATGTTGCACATTTCAAAATATCAAATGTATGACTCATTCCGGCATTCATTGAAGAATTTTCTTCTACATATTTTTCCTATCGAATCATCAAAATTTATTACTTGATCTTACTCAAAAAAGCTCGAGATTTTCAAAATTTTATAAAGAAGAACGTGTGAAATTTTCAACTGCACAGAACGCTGTGTTGAGACATTTTGAGTAAATTTTTAAGTTCCATTAAGAATTTCATCATTAAAATTCAAATCGATTCTTTTTTTTTAATCCATTTGCTATCCTAATTCAATCACAGACCACAGTAGTTTATTGCTGTTTAACAGATTTCAAATTACATATGGCAGCTTATCTGTCTGTTTAAACCAATCTAGACTGATCTAGCTCAGATAACAGAAAGTGAACTACAGGTGTTTCTTTACAAGAACGAGAAGTACCCTGAACATGAATTGTTAACGCTGTTTAAAAATGAAGGATTGGTTAATTATGTACTTCAAAACTGATAATATTCAACAACGTAGTGATAATACTAACCTGATGTTTTTGTGTACATTTGAAAACTGGGTTTAGGATCAGAGAATAATGTAAAGTGAATGATAACATAAACCGCGATTACATTAAGCGGTGCCCACTGTAGTTTCCCAAGGAAACTTAGTAAGAAGTTTTCCTGTTAGGCAGTTTAGCCAAAATTGAAGTGTCACGTACAAAGTCATAAAATTCAAGTGCCTTGTAATTCATAATTCCGATTTAAAAATGCAATATAAGCAAACAGAAACATGCTTAAAAACATTTTGTTTTTAAGCATGGGCAATGATTTATTACATCAAATATTAAATGTAAAATAATTTTTACAAAGGTCAAATTTTGAGAAAAAAAAATGATTTGGAAGATTCATCTTAAATTATTCTTAAGTGATTAAAAGAAATATATTTCTTCTGCTCTTATAGTGATTGAAATATTTCTGTTCAAAAATATTTTTACCAACCATTAACATGTTTTAAAAGAATTAAATTTTTTTTTGTATATGAAAAAATACTGAAATTAGTAATGCAACTATTGTTATGACATGATGTAACTATTAATGTCTAGTAAGTGATACAACTATTTGTTAGACATTTTTTTTTTTGCGTGTTTTTAATGAAAACAATCATGAAAATTTTTTTAAAAAATCATGATATTACAAAAAAATGTTATGATCAATCAAATGCTTTTGACTGATTATATGTTTAAATAAAGTGGTAGTAAGAGGAAAATGAATTTAGAAAAAAATATATTCTACTAAGTTTTACTTAGAAAAATTATTTAAATTCCGACTAAATTTAAGGAGGAAAATAAAAAGAAATATAAAGCATATTCTTAGAAGAGGCATATTCCATTAATATTAATAATAATTTGAAATGTGCAAGCTACATGTATTTTCCTATGAAAATCTTATCAGACAGCAAAACATTAGGGATAAAAACCAGCGAATTATAAATTATAACAAAGAAATACGATTTTTCTAAATTTTTTTTGCTTAAATTTCGTCAGAGAAAGTAATGCTTCTTCACATATTTTCCTTGGGATCAATTTCTTTTCTTTTTTAATCCACAAAGACTCTAGTTCCTCACATTTATTCGAGGATGCGCATCGAATTTCGTAAAACCCTCCCCCCCCCTCCGATTTTTTTTTTCTTAACAAAGTGCTACATCTATGCTGCGGAAAACGTTAATTGTACAACAGTATAAATAAAACTCAAGAGAATATTTTCAGATAATATGGAATTGCTCAAATTCCAAATTACTTTCTTATCTTTTTTTTCCAGAAAACCCAAAAGAATATTTAAATGTGGTATTTTAAAATTATTATTTTAAAATAATTAATGCATGAAGTTTTAAAAATATAGTTAAGGATTATTGCATCTTAAAAAATAGAAAATATAAGATTTAAGTAGAAATTACAATTTATTGATAACACACAAAAAATACTAAATTATTAGATTTGTAAAAAAAAAAAAAAAAAAAAAAGAAGTTGCGATTTTTTTTTAAGAATTTAGTTCTGCTATATGAGTGCGCTTATCTCAAAGATACAACATGTGGAACAAAATTCTGAAAAAAATTAGAATTTTTTTTTTAAAGTGTTAATTTGATTACTCATATTGAAATCTGTAGTTTTTGTTTCCTATCTGTCATTTTTGAGAGAGGATTAATGTATAAAATCAAAGCAAATAAGCAAAAAGTGTAGTGTTGATTTGACTTAAAAACGTTATAAAGAGAATTCGTAATATGAAATTGAATATTAAAAATAATTATAAATAAAAACTACTTTTGTTTGTAAATGAAGGGGAAAAAATAAAAAACAATAATTTAGATTTTCCTCTCATTTCTTATATTAGGAATTATTCATAACTATACAGTAGAGAAAAGATGAGACGAGGACTATAGAAAAAAGAAATTAAGAGGAGGAGTTTCCTTGGAAACGCCTCCATCCAAGCTTCATCTCAACATTTTGTCTTGCAGAGTTTTCGCCAAAAATTATCCATAATATATGTCCAATCTCGCCAAATCTCTCACTTACGGTTTTCTCTACTTGTTTACTTTTCTTCAGCTTCCCATTTTCGCTAAACTTTCCCCTAAAAAGAAGTCGTTTTATTTCTTCCGAGGATAACGATATTTTCATTGAATCAACAAATTGTGATTTTATAGTAGTGTTTATTTTTGTGCTGAAATAAAAAGAATCAATTGGAAAAAAAAACAAAAAATCTTTACATTGTGACTCTTGCATCATCCAAAAATTTTATACCTTTCAGGAGTTGTATACCTCAATGAGATTACTTATTCAATTCTTTAATATTGTTATTTTAAAATTGTTTTGATAGATTTAAAAACGTATATTTGAGTTTTGAAGTACATTGGTGAAATGAATAATTGCAATTTTGTGAAAATAGTCTTTTGATGCATACTTTTGATATATAAACACTGATACAAAATTCGACCGTTATTTTTCTAATTAAATGAAAAAATTAATTTGTTCATTAGTAAATAATCCAACTTATTAGATCAGAATTATTTAGATTATTAAAGATAAAAATTTGTCTTTAAATTCATTAAAAAGTATTATGTAGGGCAAAATTTGAAAAAGTTACTTTTTTACAAAGAGAAATTGATATTATCATTGCATCGAATGCTTCTAATTAAATCAAATCTTATTTCTTTTAATTAGTCATAAAGAAAATAAACTTTCCTCCTAAAGGAGTGGATTTATGATACTAAAGACCAAGCGACACGTTATTATTCTTTTGACATTTTAAATTATGATGCAAATAATTTTTCTTTTAGATTATTTTAATGAAATTATATGAGTATAAAATTCGAATAATTTTTTTTTCATCCGCATTTTATTGTTAATGACGTATTTTGTCTGAACTTACTATTATAAAATTTTCAGAGGTATCAAATCGAAAATTATGGCTTCAAAAAGTCGTTTTTTTCATTTTTCTGGCTATTATTATTTTACTCAACAAGTATTTTGATATCAATTTGAGTACTGAGTATTTCTGTAAGGTTTTATTTGTATACTGAAACTTTTCTCTTGTTAAAACAAAATATTTATTTTATTGATATGTGGGAAGCGCTGACAGATCCCGTATCCTGTATGGCGCCATGCTGGCCATGTTGCGTCACGTCATTAATCACGTGATGCTTTCCCGCCATTATTGGCAGACGAGAGTTAGGCAGTGAGATTGCAAGACGTGCAGCTCCTGCTCATTTATCTTTTATGTTCTATGTAGTAATGTTTTGTCCTTTGTACTTTAATCTTAATAAATATATTTCACATATTAATGCTGGTCGTTGCCTTTTCCCACATTTTTGGGGGCTCGGCCTTTCTCGTGAATACCCCTAGCAAATCCCGCCAAATTGTTGAAAAGCTGTGGACGTTAGTACAATTTAAGACGTTAAATTGATGCTAAGAATTTTGATAAGAGTGGATTTTTGCCGTGGATATTTTAATGGACGTTAGTGCACGTTTTGGATGGATATGATTCAAGTGGAAACGTTAAAGGTTCAAGTACTTCGTGTTCTTGTGCAACTGTGCTGACATATACTGGCTGCTTTAAAAAAAAGGAACTTTTAAGAGTGAATAATTCGACTGCTCCCAACCAGGTAGGCGCAATTTTTTCCCAAGTTTGTAATTTATAGTATAGTACGTTACTTTATTCCATTCTCCCTTTAAATTTTAATCCCGAGTGAATGTGCATTAGTTCTGTTTTAATTCATTACAATGTCTTTAAAACTAGGCGATATTGAATTAATCGCTAACTCCCTTAAATATGCAAAAACTAATTCCGTAAAATTGCTTAACTCTGTGTTAGGTTACAGTAATTTTGACCATTCTTCTCGAAAAAGAATGAGAAATTTTGAAAGATTTGAAAATTTAGATGTAGAAAAACATAAACAAGAATTGCTGAAGATTTTTTCTTTATCTGATTTTATCTCCGTTTCTAATTTATTACACTTAGAAGTAACTGAGACCGACAAAGATGCTATGTGTGAAAATATTTTTAAAGCCCTAACAAATTTAAATGAATTTCAGAACTCGCTAGATATTAGTTTTTTATCGGAAACAGAAGAAAAACCTTTGTCTCCTCAAAAGGTTTCTCAAACCGAAACTTCATCTATTAATAACAGCTCTATGAGTAATACGGGTAATAATTCTTCCTTCCCCATCCCCGTAACTTCAGACGAAACATTAATAAATAACAGTCAGGCATTAATTACTGGCGCCAAAAGGGAATCACTCGAAAATGATCCCTCGAATAAACAAACGATGAATGAAATAAACCTTCAGTTTTGTTTTTTATTACGCGATCTCTGTGGTAGTAGCAGAAACTTCACAGGAAATGATTCCTATTCGATTAAAAGTTTTTTTTATGATGTTGAAGAGAATTTTTCTCTTTTTCCTTCTTTAAGCGAACAACAAAAATTAATCTTTGTAAAGAGATTAGTTTCCGGCGCAGCTAAATCTTTTTTATTCTCTCAAAGAAATCTAAATTCCTATCATGCTTTTAAAAGTGCATTCATTAATGAATTTTCCGATAAAGTAACTTCGATTGAAATACATAAACAACTAGAAAGACGTAAAATGCGCTCGAATGAAACTTTTATGCAATATTTTATTGCCATGCGTGAAATTGCGAATCAGTCTGAAACCCTTATTGATGAATGTTCTGTTATTCAATACACAATAAATGGGATACAGGGTTCTCCTTCTGATAAAATTATTCTTTATGGTGCAAAATGTTATTCTGAGTTTAAAGAAAAATTACGAATTTTCGAAACTATCGTAAGTGCAATGAACGCAAATAATTCAAAGATGTCGTATTCTAGATATGCTAATGACGGCCAAAGACGTGATACAATACATAAAATCCCTGTCCAACAAAGAGAATCAAAATTGAATCTTAGTAATCCGACTAACAGTAAGACGCGTTGTTTTAACTGTAACGATTTTGGACATATCGCAAAGTCTTGCCCTAATCGTAATCGTGGTCCTAAATGTCTTTCTTGTAATTTTTTCGGACATAAATCTTCCGATTGTCATCGTACTACTCGGAATGACAGTTCTACCCCACGGGATAATGTCAACACTTTACATTTATTGCATTCTCCGTCGAATATGCATAAAGAGGTTGTTATTCTTAGTAATACACTTTCCGGATTAGTCGATACTGGTAGTTTTTCGACACTTCTCAAACATTCTGCATGGATTAAACTAGGATCGCCGCCGTTGACGAATAGCAAGATGACACTAACTGGATTCGGTTTTTCCCAAACTAAAATAATAGGTTCCTTTGAATCTGAAATTATTATTGACAAATAAAGTTTTCCTGTTTTTATTTCTGTGGTACCTAATAATTGTACTACTTATGACCTAATAATAGGTTGCGACGTAATAAATCAGGCAAATTTGACAATTAAACCTGACGGTGTTGTATTTTCCAAAATTTCTAAATCTGATGATCCTGTTGAAACTGACAGTTTTATAATGGCTATTTCTGCCGAAACTCCCACGTTTGATATAGGTCCGAATATTTCTAAACAAACTCGCAATGAGGTTGAACAGATTTTGTTAGCCTATAAACCTAACAAAACCAAAACCACGAACATCGCACTTGATATAACGCTTACTGACGATGAGCCAATTTTCTACTCTCCTCGACGTTTACCCTTTGCCGAACGTGATATAGTAAATGCGCAGATAGACGAGTGGTTAAAAAATGGAATTATAGAACCATGTTCTTCACCCTATGCTAGTCAAGTTGTCGTAGTTCGTAAGAAAGATGGAAAACATAGAGTCTGTATAGATTATAGAAAATTAAATCGTAAATTAGTTAAAGACCATTATCCACTACCATTAATTGATGACATTTTAGATCGTCTTCAAAATGCTAAAATTTTCAGTACTCTCGATTTGCGTAACGGATTTTTTCATGTGCCGGTAAAAGAAAAAAGTCGTTGTTACATCAGTTTCGTCACAAATACAGGTCAATTTCAATTCCGTTATATGCCATTCGGTTTAAGTTCATGTCCTCCTGTCTTTATGCGATACATAAATGCCGTTTTTCGTGATCTTATTGCAAAAGGCATTGTCCTCCCTTATATGGATGACATCGTCATTCCCGCAAATAATGAATCTGAGGCTCTCGAACGCCTTAACACTGTTCTAAAAGTAGCTCGCGATTATGGACTAGATATAAACTTTAAAAAATGTCAATTTTTGTATAGTCAGATTGAATTTTTGGGTCACGTAGTAGAACACGGCAAATTGCTCCCTTCACCCTTCAAAACTAAAGCCGTTCTTAATTATCCTGAGTTAAAAAATGCAAAAGACGTACAACGTTTTCTAGGTCTTACGGGATACTTTAGAAAATTTATTCCCTCATACTCTACTATAGCAAAACCACTTAGTGATCTTCTTCGTAAGGACAGCCCCTTTCTATTTCAAGCTCAGCAAAAAACTGCGTTTTTACGCTTAAAACAGTTACTTTCTGATAAACCCGTTTTAACTATTTTTAATCAAGGCAGTCCCATTGAAATTCATACAGACGCGTCAATTGATCGCTTGGGGGCAGTCCTACTACAAAAATCCAAAGATGATAACAAATTCCATCCAGTGTATTATATGTCCAAGAAAACGTCTGACAGCGAAAGAAAATACACCAGCTATGAACTGGAGGTACTCGCCATTGTAGAAGCTCTTAAAAAATTCCGAATTTACATCCTCGGATCACACTTTAAAATTATCACTGACTGTAATGCATTCGTCAAAACGTTAAATAAAAAAGAAATGAATTCCCGCATTTCGCGATGGGCATTATACCTTCAGGATTTTGACTACGAAATAGAGCATCGAACCGGTTCAAAGATGACTCATGTCGACGCTCTTAGCCGAAGCCCATGCTGCATGATCATTCAAGACTGTGTCAATCTTCAAATTTTCAAAGCTCAACAGACAGATGAGCATATTACAGCTATAAAAGCATTACTTTAAAATGCACCTTACGAGAACTACATAGTCAAAAACAACATTTTATATAAGAACTTAGACGGAATCGATTTATTTGTCGTACCTGATGATATGCAGGCCAACATTATTAAATCCTGTCATGAACGAGGCCATTTTGCAGTAAAACGCACGCAGGAAATGTTAAACAAAGAATTCTTTATTCCGAACTTGAAAGAGAAAATTGAACGATGCATACGCAACTGTGTAACATGCATTCTAAATAACAGAAAACGTGGCAAATTAGATGGCACTTTGCATCCACTTGACAAAGACGATACTCCCTTTCATACATATCATATTGATCATTTGGGTCCTCTTCCCAGCACTTCTAAGAAATATAAGCATATTCTGGCGATCATCGATTCCTTTACGAAGTTTGTGTGGCTTTACCCGACCAAGTCCACCGACACCGCTGAAGTTCTCAATAAGCTCGAATGCCAAAGATCAGTTTTCGGTAATCCTTCAAGGATTATTACGGACAGAGGTACCGCTTTCACATCTACGTCATTCAAAGAATATTGTGAACAACAGCATATCACCCACATTGCTATTACAGCTGGACTTCCTAGATCAAACGGTCAGGTAGAAAGACTTAATTCTACTATCATATCTGTACTCTCCAAGCTATCCATAGAAAACCCTGAGAAATGGTATAGCCATGTTGCTTCCGTTCAGCAAATTATTAATTCTACATTTCAACGAAGTATCAATTCTACTCCATTCGAAATTCTGTTTGGAACTAAAATGAAATCTGAGCATGATATAAAAATCCTCGAAATCGTCAACGAAGAGATCCAGTCTGCATTTCTCCACCACCGTGATGAGCTCCGTAAAGATGCAAAACAACAAATCCTCAAAATCCAAGAAGAAAATCGCCGTACCTACAATCTGCGTAGGAAACATGCTCAAAAATTTCAATTGAATGATCTCGTCGCAATCAAGCGCACTCAATTTGGCCCTGGTCTGAAATTGAAACAAAAATTTCTCGGACCATATAAAGTGATCAAAGTTAAAGCAAACGACACATACGATGTTGAAAAGTATGATTTCTTCGATGGACCATCAAAAACTTCAACTTGTGCAGAATATATGAAACCATGGTCCAGCAATATAGAACATATCACTTGAATTGTGTTAAAAGTAAACACTGAACACTACTTAAAGAGAAAGAGAACTACTTTCCTTCTTTTTGTGTGTGTATATTTGGACGATATAGACTTTGATTTTTTTTCTCTGTTTATTTTGTGTTATTATATTTTTATATGTTCAACACTAATATTATTTTTATTTTTAGTTAGTTATTCGATATTTCCAGTGCACGCTATTGTATTGCTATATACTTATGCTGTCACGGATGGTATGACTATTTTATTTGTTTTATCTTGTGAATATTTCAATTTTACATATTATTATTTTCCTGTATTTGCTGTTTGTTTTATATATTTACTTCAATGTACTGTATACCATAAGGCGAGGTCGCCTATCCTGTCATGATGGCCGATGTGGGAAGCGCTGACAGATCCCGTATCCTGTATGGCGCCATGCTGGCCATGTTGCGTCACGTCATTAATCACGTGATGCTTTCCCGCCATTATTGGCAGACGAGAGCTAGGCAGTGAGATTGCAAGACGTGCAGCTCCTGCTCATTTATCTTTTATGTTCTATGTAGTAATGTTTTGGTCCTTTGTACTTTAATCTTAATAAATATATTTCACATATTAATGCTGGTCGTTGCCTTTTCCCACAGATATATTTTAATAAAAGTTGTATACTTTTTGTTAAATTACTTTTTTTTTCTATAAAAAGTAATGTCTAATATAAAGGCAACATATCACTCTCCGAAAAAAAACTTATTTCCTTTATTAGTTAGTCCTTTAGAATAAATTCATTTAGGTATGTGAAAGTTCCTTCTGTTTGAAAGAAAAGAATTAAGGATACTTGAAGACGTATACGATTTTGTGTTCAGGAAGTTTCTTCCTGTTTTGTTGTCAATGACTGTGATCTTTCGTCCCTGGGAGCTTACTAACCAAACAACAGACAAGAATGCTATTCTTTATCGTTGCTTCCTTTTTAACCCTATTTACAAAATGTGTTCTTCCGGGTTTCGAGGAAATGGAGGGGGAAAGCTGTAGTAACAAAGGAACGGACCAGGTTCTTGATAGATCGTTGGAAATGTCTCTTTCAACAATAGTATAGACCACTACAGATATACTATTTGACACAATATTCTTTTGCCATTCTGATTTATGTTAAAAGATAGTGTTTGCGGTGTCAAAAGACTTAGATCCGCAGCAAAGAGGGGCTTGGTTTAGAAGTGCGTATTGTATTGTATGGGAACATTCATCAAATCCAGTATACGATCCTGCCATGCCCAGCTCTAGGAAAAGACCTAGGACTGCAATTTATAATATTTATATTAATTTTTCGTCTGTAAAAAGACTGAGAATCTCTAACTGTGTTGCCAGTCTGGTGGAATAAAGTTTTTTCAAAATTATTTTTGTTTCGACCACAGATAGCTGCAACGCGTGATATTTTCTGCATTTTTTCAAAAGTAACTAATTAAAATAGTTAATTAAATCAGTCACATTGACAAAGAACCTCCACTTTCCCACACAAGTGAGAACATTTTTTGAAGGGAGCTGTTAAAAAAAGCATTAAGCTATTAAAAACAACGCTCTGCCGGCGTCCTGGCATATGGGCAGTGCTTCTTCCCTGTGCTTTGGGCGTCCTGACTCCGGTTCGAGCATGGCTGTTCTTCATCTGTTCTATCTGTGAGATGTGCAAATGTACCCCCGTGTAAAAAAGGGGTTGTGCAAGCGCATGTGATGCGTAAGTAGCTAAGACATACTCTTGGCCCTAGTTGGCTCTACTAAAAAACAAGAGACGCTCCCTCAGTGAACTTGTTCATAACAAGTGCCATTATGAAAAACAACAAGAAAAGCTCTTTTGCATACTAAAAATATGCGTTAGGATGAGTTTAATTCGTCAAAATGGGGGTGAGTGGTAAAATGAAAGGAAAACATGTTTATATTTAACAATTAAGTAAATTTCGAAAATATGTGTATCCTTCCGCGTCTCACCTCTTAATGAGACAGAATAGTTGGAAAGTGGACGTCTCAGGATATTGAAACGAACATTATGTACTTTTCTTTAAATTTCCTTTTGTCTAACGAATATATTTCCTTTAAAGCATCTTTAAATTGTTAAACATGGGACAAAAAATAGTTTGTGTATAATACTTTCATGTTATGAATCGTATTTTAGAAACACTTCGATAGTCTTCTTTTTTTTTTTAAATATGAGAATCATTCTTTAGAATTAGAATATTTAGAAAGATCTTTTGAAATTCAAATTATTATGCTCAGGATTTTACTATGTTTTAAAAATTCGCTTGCAGATCAGTCCATTTTTTTTTCAGTTAGTCGAATGATTCATTATTCAGCAGCTCTTCAAACTTTATATTTGGATATTTGGAAAACGTTAAAAAAAGATTTACGATTTTTTAAATTATTTTTAGATTTAATTTTTTTACATGTGGCAAATAAAAATAAAGGTTTTTGAAAAAGGAGCTCTGTAAAGTGTTTCGGTATTTTGGTTTGTTGTAATGTTTGTGAATTATAGATAGCTTATATAGATGTTAAATCAAAATCAATTAAAAATATCTGTGTTTGAAAATTCAGAGGAGATAGAGAGACTTTGGGACTTGAATTTCTTACTCACTCTCCTGAGATTAAGTGCTTTTGAATGTTAGAGAAATTTGGACATATTTATTGAAAATTATTTTTAGAAACATGTGGATAATCAAAACTTAAAAAAAAAAAAATACTACAGATACCATTTTTCACTAAATTTAAGGAACATTTGTACGATACTCAGCTTTCTTAGTGTATTTGCTATGAAATGCAGATTAAACTGATTCACTTTGAGCAAATACAAGAGCACAGAGCTTTCTTCTGTGCTGTTGCTACTTCACATGTATGAAAACAAACCTAGTTATGGAGAATGCTACCAGCTTAAAACCATTCCCATTACAATGGCTATAGATTGATGCTCTGCCTACTTGCATAGATATAGCATTTCAATCATAGATGTAATTATTTAATAAATTTAATTAATTAATTTTTTATTATATTATACATTACTAAATATACCTTTGGAATTTGTTTTATCTCATTTAATACGTATTGAGGCAAATTGAATGGTAAACACTGGTGTCAACAATAACCCTTTCGTTTGGAATCAAAAATGGTACTTTCAAAATAAAATAATGCTTTGACTTTGTATAACCAAAATAAAAGAATGGGACAAAAAATAAACCCTATTACCAGAATTTTTTTTATTTTGTTATACTACTGGGCAAGTAAAAATTTCTACAACTTGAAGCAGACGCATACTTTAGACAAAATGGTGGCTCCAAAAAAATACTAAAATAATATTTATCTGCTATGTGGCGCCATCTATTTACTTATTTTGTATTTAAACTTTATTAATGATAAAAGGAAAATGAATGTGTTGTGTTCGCGCTCTAAATTCTTAATAAGAATTTCGAAGCCAATTTTTCTTATGACAATTATTAGTCCTTTCAAGAAAATGCCATGTATTTATCTGCGAGTCACTCTCTAGACATTCATTGAAATGGTCTAAAATCGCAATATTTGAAGAAACATTTTTTTTTTTTTTTTTGCATTTTTTAGCATTATATTTATTGATCCAATCGATATAAAATATATATTCTAGACTTTTTCATCGTAGCTTCCATTTTTGAAGTATTTGTCTATTTATAATTATGAAATTAATTATTGGATCACAATTAGAGTGTTCATAAACCGTAAGACTAAAGGAACTAACAAAAAAAAAATTATATCTATTATTATGTAGACAATTTATGCATCTAAAATATTTCACAAATTTTGGTAATATAGACGATTTTAGACCATTTCATTGATCGTCTGCAAGAAGATCATCTAGGCTGTAATTCCTTAACATAGACGTCAATTGAAAATAATGGAATTCCATTCTTCGAAACTGAATCAGGTTTGGTCGAAAAAGAAAGGATCTTTTTTTTTTTTTTTTTTTTTTTTTTTTTTTTTTTTTTTGTTGTTGTTGTTGTTGTTGTTGTTGTTTTTGTTTAAAATATTATTTTACTAAGAATATTTTATTAAATATCATTAACAGTACTAGAATATATTAAAATTTATATTTCAACCTTTTAACGATACATTTAAGGAATCAAAAGAATATAAAATATTAATCATTGTGTCATTTAAAGGATTTTTCCAATTGAAGGAATAGGCATATTTCCAATTGCCTAGATATTAACTATTGTGTTGCAATTAATATATATTTCAAGTGTATTGTGAAACACTATATCTTACTTGTACTTTTTATATTATTCTCTTTTGTTATGTTTCCTCTTCAAATCTCTAATTGTGGCATAAACACTTACTACAGGAGTTTAGAGTTTAAAGTGTTGATGTTCTTTTTCGTTGGTCCGTGTTTAATATGGTCCTACTATTAAATGCTAAAAATTTCAAGATAAAATCTCTAATTGGTATATAGTTTTAATATAGATGCAAATACACATGCTCTACATAGAGGATAGATGGAAGTGCACTATGAGAAAGTTCATTGTCACTATCCAGTATGAGCTGTGATAAACTGTTTTGAGAGATAATGTAGTAAATTATGTTAACTGTAACCCAATAATTAAGGTATTTACCTCTTCTCATGGTGAGATTAAGTAAGCACTATAGGTACCTTTAACCAATGTAAGTTCCTCCACCACCCCTCGTATCCTCTTATTTGTCTTAAACATCTTATTTTTGTATAGGTTTTAATTTTGTCTCTCTATAAGCAGTTGATAAACCTCAAATGCTATGACAAACAAAACTTTTAATTGTAAGTCATTTTCAAGAATTTTGGTTTCAGTGTCTCATCCATAAAAAAAAATCGAATTTAACACTTTAAAGGGCCATTTTTTTCTAGTCATATTATGTTAAAATATTTTTAGGCTTGAAATTAGAATAAGAAAAGGGATTCATTTAGCTTATTGGATAAATTTAATTTGATTAATTAATTAATTTGGTTAATTAATAATTGAGTAACAAATCAAGACACATCATTTTGTCTGAGATAAAGAACTGAAGCCTCTAAGTTTCTGACTTACTAAAAAATTTGTCAGAACTTATGCCAACCTACGTAATTTCATATAAAGATTGATAAATTTGGTGGAAAGCATACTTCCTACGGCCCTAGAAAGGGTTAAAAGAAATTTTAAATATATTTATAAAGCATTTAGATGTGACAATCCCATAACTGTTAAATTGTAAATCAGTTGGCCAGTTACAAAAAAAATTGGTAAAATTTCACAGGAAAAATTTGCAAACATGATAAAGAGGATCCTAAAAATAATGTTCTGAAATCTAAACGACATTTGATTTTAATTTGAATAAATTTGAGGGCACGATCTTTTGACCCTAAATGAAATTATAGTGCAAATTTAGATTGTCATGAAAACAACCCAAAAATTTATCGGCATGTTTTACTCAGACTTAACCCCTATGAATTACGGCCTTGTCTCCTTAACCCCTATTAATCCAGCCTTGTCTCCTTAACCCCTATTAATCCAGCCTTGTCTTTTTATAGTATTCTGTGGATGCCTAATGTTAATGCAATAAATTAAAAAGAATAAATTAAAGATATAACTTCAAATGCATGATAAACCAAAAATGTATTGGACACAATTCTTTGAAAGAATGCGAGTTAAAATATGTATAATTGAATTAAATATGAAAACTAGATATGCTTACTTTTTTTTTTTTTTTCATTTTAATTTGCACTTTTTATGCATCTCCATCTACAGGTCTTCATAGCGAGGTCAAAGACGTTTCTTCTATGGACCAATCAATCTTTAGTTGTTATGAAGTAACCATTTATTCGTAAAGTGAAAAGATAGGGAATTTTCAGGAGAATGGAATAGATTATAGGATGATTATGCAACTAATGTCACCGAAATTCGGTAACTCTGTATTGAATAACTGCTGGTTATTCTTCAATGCAATTACAATCTCGGCTGTATTTTTTTTTTAATTTTCCTCTCTTTCTGGTAATATAAATAAAAAGAAAAATGGAAGTGACTTGTTGAAATAATGTATGATTCTTTCAGATAAGAATTTGTAATTTATTTACTTAATAGAAATATGGAAATAATAATGTGGAATAGATTACAGGATGATTATACAACTAATGCCATCAAAATTCGGTTACTCTGTATTGTGTAATTGTTGGCTGTTTTTCAATGCAATTTCTGTCTGAGTAGTATTTTTTTTTTTAAAATTTTTCCCTGCCCTTTTGGTAATATAAGTAAATAGAAAAATGGCTTGTTGAAATAACATATGATTCTTTCAGATAAGAATTTGTTATTTATTTAAAATATCAATATCATATTTGGTTTAGTATTAGTGGAACTCAGTTAAATGATTCTTTTAATCAATATATATTTTTATTATTTAATAAAAATCGATAATTTGTATTAATTAATATACATTAATTAAATTAATTCTTATTCATTACTTTAATGACGATCATATTAACAAACAAAAAAAAATCTGTACATATTTCTTTTCAAAAAATTTACCAAGCATAAAAGTAATAAATATATATACAAAAGTCTTTTAAAAACACATAAAATTTTTTCTTCTCTCAGAAGTTTTCATCTTCTATTCAGAGGCGTCCTGTTTCTTGTCAATGTACTCATGAAACTAAATATGAGCACCAAAAGCAAGCACGCACCAATAACGGACAAGGCAGCAGTCACATTAGATTTCGGTACAAATTCCAACAACACGAGGAACACACCGAATCCAATGAGTCCAAAAATCAATACACATACAAAATTTATGCATTCTGCAATTTCTTCGTTGGTATTCTGTATTACAACACCAGAAGAACTATAAAATAAATAAGCAAAAAAAAAATAAGTAATTGCATCAAAAATCATTTTACAATGCTGGCATAAAAATGATATATTGCATTTTTATAAATGGACAATACCATTATCCTAGACGAATATAATTTTTGAAGCCTTTTTCACATTTCGTTATTTAGGATCTACTTTTTTCTATGTTGCATCAAAAGAATATTGTCTTTGTGTAATTTTAAATGTAGTAAAACGAATAAGTTATTTTGATAGTATTTATTTGTTAAAATGTTAAATATTAGAACTATAAAAGACGATCTTTAACCTTAATAGAAACAATTTAGAAATTTTTTTAAAGATTTATTCTGCATTACTTATTATTACTTGTTATTATTTTGAATTACTTATTATTACTTGTTATTATTTTGAATTACTTATTATTTTTTATTTATTAATGCGTTTGATTATTATTATTTACTTTATCTCATTCTGAAGGATTAGAAATTGGTATTAATCCGCAACACAAGCGTAATGTCTAAGTCCATTTTTTATTCATTTATTTTTTGCTGGCTTTGGCTTATACAGGTTGTTTACTGAAGTTGAATTAAGATTTAAGGAACTAGAAGAAGGTATATGATTCTTTCAATTTCATCTCATTGATAGATTTCATCCAAATTAAATACAATTTACAGTATTAATATAATATTATTAAATACAAATTAATGCAATTTACAGTATCAATATAATATTATTAAATACAATTTACAGTATAAAAATAATATTATTAAATACAAATTAAATACAATTTACAGTATTAATATAATATTAAATACAAATTAAATACAATTTACAGTATTAATATAATATTAAATACAAATTAAATACAATTTACAGTATTAATATAATATTATTAAATACAAATTAAATACAATTTACAGTATTAATATAATATTATTAAATACAAATTAAATACAATTTACAGTATTAATATAATATTATTAAATACAAATTAAATACAATTTAAATATTAATGTAATATTATTAAATACAAATTAATGCAATTTAAATATTAATGTAATATTATTAAATACAAATTAATGCAATTTAAATGTTAATATAATATTATTAAATACAAATTAATGCAATTTAAATATTAATATAATATTATTAAATACAATTTACAGCGTTAATGGAATATTAATAATAATAATATGGCTATTGTATTGCAGTATACAATAGCCAAATTTATCCATCCAACACATTCCATCTTTAAGTAATCAAAATATTCAGCAAAGGTTTACTGAATCGATTACGTATGATGTAAGGAATCAAATTAAGTGTTCATTTCCTCCTCGATCTTCTTTTTGTTGGCAGATTTTATCCAAATTAGATCCTGATTTACTACTAATTAGAAAAAGACCACAAACTTAATTTATGCAGTTCATTTTTTTTGGTGATCAGAATATTTCTCAAAGTTTCGAATTTGAAGATTATTACTTACAAATGTGAGTAAAAATGCATAATACTCACATAAGATGTTTATTTAGATTCAGAAGGTACAACAGCACATTCATATTTATGATATTACTGCTATATATATATAAGCATTAGAAAAGAAATATTCTAATTAATATGAAAAGAACATAATAATACATCGGTGGACTTTGAGATACCTTTGATTATTAGCTTCATTTCTATCTAAAATTCCACTATTATGTTGCGTGCTAGTCTGAGAAATTTTGCGAATTGGAGTAGTATTGGTAGAAGAAAACGATGTTGATTTTCTAGTCGTGTCTGGTGTGGAGCAGGATTTTGGTTTTGAATCTTTTGATTCGAATTTCTTCACAATATCCCCCAAAAGTTTATGGTACTGGCCAACTTCTGATAAATCAATCAGTTCACTTTGGTACGACCTATCAATCAGTTCACTTTGGTTGAAGCTAATAATCAGTTCACTTTGGTTGAAGCTAGATGTTTCCAATAAAGAATTCGGAATCTGGTCCATCCTATATTTAGCTCTTATCCCTAAAAGAACAAACACAATATGTATAATCATGATAAAGTTTATTATTCAAAAATATAATATTTATTCCTAAATAATCATTTGGATTTCATTAAATTGTAAGGGGAGCGAAGAGTTGATTTTATAAAGATCAAATTACTATGTGTCTTTTTACCTGACTTTTAAATGTTAATAACTTTAATTCTCTACAGTATTAAGATCTTAGTAATTCTTTACAGTATTACAGTGCTTAACTTTAAAGGATAAAACTACTATTATTTCTAAATATCAAGCTGTTCCGATTTATAAAGGAATCTGCAAATAAACCGAGAACTATTTACACTCGAAAACCTCTTGAACTATGATTTTATTGAACTTTCTAATTAGATGACATAGTATTTGATTTATAATTATTCTCAATCCGGTTTCCGGTTTAAAATTATTCTAATTTTGGTATATTTTTGTCTTTTAAATCAAAAACTGCTTTGACATAATTACAGATTTGAGATTAAAAAATTCTATAATTTTATTCCCGAGTCGGATATATCATATTATGCGAAACAGATAAACATATGCAGTACATCATAGAAAATATGCCAATTTTCACTGATTAATACTTTTCTCCTGAGGGATCTTGAGTTTAAAATATAATATACATTAATTTTGAATGCACTGCTGATGATTTTTTTAGCATTTATATTAATACTTATTAAAAGAAAATCACGACTAACGAGAGGCAGGTGAATTTCAGGTTCTTAGCTCTATAATGATTCTGTTTTTCAAATCCTGATCATATTTGCTGAAAACAAATATTTACTATCTGTTACATTATTTATGGTTATTTAAAAACTAGATATAAATGCACCCAGTGCTCTTACACTGCAGTCAGTGTTAAATACTCTTACGGTAGTTCTCAGAAGATAAAGAGTTAGTTTCAAGATATGCGGAATGAATGACAAAATCTCCTTCAACAACTAATCAACTTACAAGTTTTTTTTAAATAGGAGTTGCTAAATAAATAAAAATTGTTGCCTGTAATATCAATAAGAGCTACTAATAAAAGTCATCATGAAACTCCAGAAAATGCAATCAAACAGGTCTTTACGATGAATATCATTTCTCAACTTCACAGTTTTTAATTCTTAATTATTTTCTTATACACTTTAAATATTGCGACTGAAGTAGCTTGATTGCTAAATCATAGTTTTAGGATCGGAAAATATCATTGCCAGAACATCACCGCTTATGTATACTGGCTGCAAGATAAATCAGTTTTGAAATTTGCAAGTTTTATTTTTGGTCTGATATGCATGATTGGAGTGCAAGTTGCTAATTCAAGTATCAACGTTGTAGTGGCGTTGTAAAAATAAGCGGTACCCATTTTCACCTCTTTCTCCTCTTCCATTTTAGTCATTGTTACACTCGGGATATGGGAATAGACTTTCGTCCCTCATAATATTTGGCAATAAAATGTAACTTAAAATCCATTTAAGACTACCGTCTGGAACATCGATATCTTTATTTTACCTTTGTTACTATACCATTGCATTGTTAAGCGACTACAACGATTTGCAGCTAATAAGCCCATTCTACGACAGCTCTCAGGTTGCTTTAAAAAAAAGATGCAAATCTCACATGAATGTTCTGTGTAAATCAATTAGATAAGATAAAAATTGAATTTTCATATGTTCTGTTGTATTTAAAACAGATACAGGTCCACATCCATTTAATAAGCATTGAAAATCCTTCCTTTATATGAGTTAAAACTGGATTAATGGTAATTTTCTAACTTGAAAATTTAATTATAAATCGATTCACGTGTCATCCAAATCGAAAATCTTAAATGTTTTAGAAAACTCCTCAAAATTTTTTTTTTAAAAATAATGTTTAGAAAATATCAAAAATAGAATTTCCAAGATAGATTATATATTAATCAATATCAATAAAAGTGATATCAAACTAATTAAATTAATAAATTTCGAAATTAATACGAACTATTTCATGATAGAAGTAATTAAAAGTAGCTTATTTTTAATTACTGCAGCAAATTGCAAAATCTATTTAAGAATTAAATCTGCGCAATTAGTTACCAACAATTTTGAAGATAGAAAGAGATTAATGAATCGGTATTTAATAAATGAATGAAAATATGAATGATAAAACATCTTTAATTACAGGAAGAGATCAGAAAAATAGTTTGTAAACTTTACCTTATTACAAACCTTTAATAGTTAAAACTTTAAAATATACGTCTTATTTTTTAACACTTTTAGAGAATACATTTTAAAAGCATGAAAACAAAGACAAAAATTCACTTCAGTTTGTTTCAAGGCTGAAATATTTATTTCAACGACGAAACAAATGGTTCCTAATCTTCCTGCTTATTTTTATATGACTAAATTTTTTTCGCTCAACTAAAAATTCGTGCTTTTACATCAGGTAAAGTTCTATTGGAATGCTTTTATTTTTCTATTTACATGTTATTATGCTTCATGTGTCGCCTTTGTCATCTGACCGTGGTTCAAAATTGCGAGGCCCGACCCAATGTAGTTCTAATGCTACTTTAAAACGGGACGTTAATATAACTAAACTAAACTTATCTTCCGATTCGCTTAGCAAAATTGAACAGCCGACGGTTTAAACTTCGTGATCTAATAAAGTTGATATTTTTAAAATAACAGTTTAACATATTTTTCATTTTCATTATCTTCGTACATAATAATCCTTGACAGGTCCTTCAATTTTTATGATGAGTTTTAGATTATTTAAATTCAGTTTCCTTCAGAGTAAAACCACAAAAACTTCATCCCCTCGATATTCGAAGAAGCTTAATTATTCCTACAAGAGTCAATTTTGGAAGTAAATTTGTATTTGTCAAATTTCGTAAACTCAGTGAAAAATATCTGTTTTTCTGCATAGACCCATGCAGTGAACCTAGTCGCATATATCTTCAAAAATAGTGAAATTTTAGTTAGAAGAATAGTGAATTTTTTTAAATTGTTGCAGTACTGATAGTATTTGTCAGACATTTTTTTAATTTCGCCAAATAATACTCTAATAATAATTAAATGTTATCACTTTTGTCATTCATATAAGATACAAAGTCCACTATTTTCCTCCATTTTTTACTCCAGGTTTTATCATTTCTCTATAGTATGAGTATCAAAAGGATATGTATACTTCCCTTTACCTAAATAAGCTTTTTTGATTATAAAAAAAACCTAACGTAAAATATAATATACTTTTGTTTTCAAGTCTATGCTTATTTTCTGAAATTAGTTATTATCAAAAAAGTAATAACAATATAAAATTTATTTTTATATTGTTACTAATTACATCCCCAAAATTTATTTGCCCACATTTTTATAAAGATACACACATTTTTATTGTTCATTAGGTATATTACTATTTTTGATAAAGTATACCCAACAGATAAAAAAAACTATTTTTAATACCCTTTATATTATTTTCTTCTAAAAATAGTTTTTCCTTTCTTGTTTGACAGTGATTTTTTTCGGCCTTTTTGTCTGTCTAGATGGAATAAAGAATATAATAATAAAGAATTCTTTTATTAATACAATATTTGACTTCTCTTTCACTTGAACTAAAATTCTGTATTTTGTAGGAGAAATAGAAAACTCTCTTCTTCAAACAATGCTAATTCAATTAATAAAAAGAGGCAGTATATTGTGTAACATAGACGAATTCTGATATTAATATTTGATAAAATTGGATTTTCTAGGGTCTGTAATTAGAGTGCTAGAGAGAAAAGCCGACATGGGATCAAATTTAATATAAATGATCTCATTAAAGCAAATGTTTATTTCCTGAATATATTATTCGGTAAAAATATAATTATTGTTTCGAAAAAGCTAATAGATAGCTTAGAAATTCTATGAATTAAACTGAGTCAGAAAAAAATTGCTAAAAATAAAAGTGCCAAGCGCGGAAATTATAAGCAACAAAAAAATTAAATAAAAACAAAAAAGTTTTAATTTAATGAAAGGCGGCACGTATAAAATGATGAATAATTAGATATTTTTAATCTTCTTGAAACCGAATTGAATTTATTTCGCAGTCAGTTCGAATTGTAGAATATCGAAGACAGAAAGATTCGCAATTTTTGGATATCTTTCGCATTAAACATTAGATCTGCGTCTGAAAATGAATTCTTCCTTGAAATTTCGGATTGATCGTATAAATTGATCCAGTCTGAGAATTCTTTTATAGCTAAAAAGGTAATATTTATTTAATATATCGTTTTATTATGTACAGTATTAGCAATTAATAATCAATATAGCAACTTTTATACAGTTATATAAACTCATCGAAGTTCAAAATAGAAATAAACTAGAAAATGAGGTTTTTACGAATATAATGCTGTTATTATAATTTTTCAATTTATTATACATTTGGTTACATCACATAAAAGAATATCATATATTTACAGCTGTAGATTCTTTAACTCTTGAAACAAGAAGAAATGACTTTTGCTTATGAAATGTATAATTAAAAATATCTACTGTTCGTTTCACTTTTCGACGATTCTATCTGACTAAGGGGTGAGACCCGGAAGGATGAATACATTTCCGGAATTCTTCTTCATTTTTTGACCTTGATTCCCACCCTACTAGATACTTTTTTCATTCATTTTTTTTTCATGTTATGTCAGTATCATGACGTTTCTGACCTTATTATTTTACTTTAATTTAGTCTGCAAATAATCTGTGTTTAATTTATTGTTAAATGTAAACATCTCCTCCTTTCATATTTCCTCTCACCCCTATTTTGACGAATTAAACCCATTCTAACGTATGCGCAAATACGCGGAGTGTTTTAGAATCCGTTGGCAAACAATATAAGTTTAGAAGTTTTAAAAATCTCCTGAATAGTTCACATATTACTAATAAATAATACATGATAAATCTAATCTCGAAATAGAATTATTTTATGTTTAAAATCAAATATTAAAAGAAAAAGAAATTAACATTTTAAAACTACAAAACCATTATTATCCTTTAATTACTGGGAATAAAACAAAATTCTTGATTAAAAAAAATTGCCTGTTATACGATGATATTTTTAAGCAGAAAAGAAAACGATTTAATAGCTTGATAAATAATGAAACAGATATTATTAAAGCTTTCAAAACTGAAATGTAAGTTAAAATAATATTTAGAAATATTTTTTAAAAATTTGTTAAAGTCTGGGGTGAAGGCAATGGACATCAACTGAATATATCATAGAAAAGGCTAATTTTTTTAAATTTTAAAATAGCATAAAATTCCTTTTGTGTGATAACATTTTAAGAAATTTTCATTAAAATCCTTCGAAATTTCACTTCATTTTTCATTGATTCTATTTCTTCTTGATGTTTCTAAAAAAATTGCACTGGGGTTCACATTTCCATACTCCAAAGTAATTTGTGTCAAATTCGTTTAGTTGAATCAAACAGTTTAGCTTGTAATGAGCAAATAGAGAGGCAGCTCCATTTTTGTTTTTGGCATTGAATTCTTGAGATTTAATAGAAATCCTTTTTTTCGTATAAAATGCTTCAAAAAAAATATCTTAATTATTCTTATAAAATCTTTCCTCAAATTTTCAAGGAAATTTTGTGAAATTTTCTGTGGATGTTTTTGATGTATTAATACTTTAACCGACTCAAAATTAAATTAAATTATTAATTAATAATCCTAATTAAATTATTTTCTGGAACTTCTAACCAATCACATATAGGGCACTTTTCGGCTTGTTAGTCTCTATGTTTAATAATATAGTTTTAAATATTAACATTTTAACTATATTTTTCTTAATAGTAATGGCTTTTATAATGACCGTGTTTTCAGACTTATTCTAAATTAATTTGATAAGATAATTATTGAAGCACAACATGCAGTATCGTTCAAAAATTTTTTAATAACGACCAATATATAAGTATCATTAAGGAATTATAATCAATAAGCAACAATCAATGAATTTTTTTAAGTTTCAATGTTGAAATAAATTATAAATGGGCGTGGATTTTTTCACAGAGGTATAATGGCCTCTAAGGATTTTTTTCACAGAGACAGACACGGTGAGATGCATTCCCTTTCTTTATTAATAGAGATGGAGAAGATCCCAAAAATATAAAAATGAAATTACGCAATCTCTATTTTTTTTAAAATGTTGTTACGGAGAATTCAAAATTTTTTCGTGAGTTGTACAGCGAAGCAAATCAAAAGTTTCAATAACAGAGAAAAACGTTTTATCCTATATGAAAGCCTGAATTTTCAGTAGGAAAGTAGTATTTTCAGTAAATTTTAATACGAAGATAGTAAATCAGTAATAAACAATTGCAACAGCATAAAGCATTTAGGATGAACTCGTTGGAGATCAATGCTCTAAAGAGAGATTGGCTTGAACTCAATTCAACTCCTCCTCGTCTGGTTTGTACAACTTTGTTTTTATAGCTCCCATAACAAGGCATCGAACGTTCTAGAACAAATGTAGGAATTCGGGTACTACGTTTGCGAGAGTCATCGTTAAGATTCTTGAATATTCTGGCCCCGTCATTTTTATTGCCTACATCTTTTTCAAGTCGCCAAATAGTCACCAAGACAGAAAGGTTCATTGACCCGATATCCATTCAACATCCATTAGAGCTATTTATAAAATTATTTTTTAACCATCAAATTAACTGCGCAGGGAAACAATATTGCAAATTCGTAACAATATTTTCATGACCTTTCTCATTTAAACGCTTTTAAAGTTTTAATATCCCATTATTAGATATATTATAGACATTTATTAGATTGTCAACTTAGTGATGCCAATAGGTTCGCTTAAATTTTTTAAAAGAACAATTGAAATCGAATGAAAGTTTTAGATCAAAAATATAATGTTTCGTTGGTAAAACATCAAATAATTTCTTTCGGAAAAATAATTGGTGAAATATGGTGATTACAAGCGCATATATTGATAAGATATAACCTCTTATCAATATATGCAAACATTAGCTGCCGGAGAGCTTTCTTCACATTGTTAGTCTTTTTCCTAATTTAATATATTTATAGTTACCAATAATTTTGATTTTGATGATTATAAACGCGATCTTAGGCTAATCGACTGTAATTACTCCTTTTAAAAGTAATTTTTTTTCTTTGTGTCATTGCATGTATATTGGAATGAAATAAAATTTACACTAGCAGTTGTTATTTCTGTAAGAATATTTTCAAAACAAGATGATTATAAATATTTTTCTTAATTTCTATTTTTGCAGATGCTTGTTCTAATGAGACTGACTTTTTTTCTCATTTTGTTTGATTGGGCCAAGTGTTCACATTCCAAGCAATGCCCTGCCGTGTACGAAAGATTCCATGCAAATCACACTTTCTGTCTTCAACCAAATAAAAAATGTAATATTAAACGCTCTGGAGTTCGTAGAAAAGAAAGAAAGCTTATTCTAAAAATTCACAACACTTACAGAGATATTATTGCGAGAGGAAAAGAAAACAGAGCTGTTGGCGGCGCCCTTCCTAAAGCAGCTGATATGATTCAAATGGTAAGATTTATCATCGTACTGAATCTATAACAAAAATGTCAATTTTTAATTAAATTATTAATTTATTGAATTTATCCTTTTGACCACTGAAATCAGCAATATGACAGACACTGGTATTTGATCAATAAAGATATTATGTTCATTTTGAAAGATAATCGCTAGACAATAGCTGGTGGTAGATATGCATCGCTACTAAGAATATACAGTTCGTTACTAAGGTTCCTGTGTGAACATCTAAAATCACAGCCCGCAATTCGGCTTCAAGAATATTTTTTGAAGTGCTATGCAAACAAAGTCCACAGTATTCATGAGATGCAGGATCTTCTTTGATATTCTCAAATATTGTCCTTATTCTGGGGTAATTCTAGGAAATAGAAGTCCATTAGTGTGGAAAAGGATAGTTGTCAACATCTGTAAGGAATGTTATTGGCAACAAGTCATTTTATAAGATATTGTCGTTATTCTCCTCAAAACGAGATATCTGAAAAGGTGGATTTCCAAACATAGTAGGTATACGGTAGGTAATAAAAAAAATCCGCTTTTTTTTATTGTTTTGGAAAGAAATTCTTTCAGCGAAGGAAAAATTCAATGTACAAATAACGGATAAAGACTCTTTATACTACACGAATACATAGTAATGAAGTCAAGCCGAAGTTATACAAGGACAGCACTTGAAATAAACAACAGAATACAAGCAGCAAATCGATTTTAAGTAACTGTAAGAGCACAAGATTTCAGCGAAAATTTGCTGAAGATCAATATTTCTAAGAGAGAATTCGCCCCAATACTCGCTTGAGTTGAACTCAACTATTGATTGCTAACTCAACTGTGCTTCTTATATCTCCCGTGACAAGGATAGTCGAATGTGTATGCAAAAATTCTCGAATATTTTGGATCATTGATTTCTTTTTGTTGCCAAAGTCGTTAAATTTATCATCAAATAGCCAAGTTTGTCGTCAATACCCAGATTATCGACCTGGAGTTCATTCTACATTCGTTGGAGTTATTTATAAAATTACCTTCCTTATAATATAATTATAATAAAAATATTAGTTATATATAAAATTACCTTGAAATTGAGCAGGAAAGCAATATTACAAATTCGCAGTAATATGTATAGTGAGTGCTTTCTTCACTAGCTACAGTACAATGGGTATATGAGTATAAGAAAGGATGGCGTAGCAATTAGCTTTTAATTAGTCAAAACGCTGGAACTTAAAACATTCATAAATGGCAGGGAATTAAAGGTTGCAAAATCAATTTTATATCTGCTGCTTCTGGTATTTTAAGAAATTTAAATGTGAGAATCTGATGTTTCTTGTCAAGGAGTTTATCTGTCTCATCGAACAATAACGGGACTGACATATTTTTCACTTTAAAGCTCAATTTCCCAGATATTTTCTCCCGTAGAAGTTTAAATAATTCTTCACTGGTTGTAACTATTTTGGACAAAGTAAATGTTCATAAAGGGCATTTCCACTTTTAGATAGGAAAGCTAATGGTTTCAGTTTCAGCAATTATTGTTCTTTCTTGTGAAAACTGATGTTTTCAAGCTGATCCTTGAAACGTGATTTTCACATGGAAATAATTCTTCAGCAATACTTGACATAACTTTCTTTACTATAAATGGGGAAAGTGCGTGAAGAATTTCACCTACTGTCATTCTTTTATCAACAAAAAGGGATTTAGAATTTTTATAATAAATTTGGTACAATTTGCCTATTGAAGAGGATTTGCTCTCTTTCTTTTCTTTTTTATCTGTGTGATATTGATGGAGATTTAGACCCAACAGCATCGTCTACCACTGAGCCCAATAAACGATGGGTCCACTGTATAGTGTGCGCGAGATAGTGCATGCCACTACATTCTCAGGACAATTAGCCTCGATCGGGATGCGTCAGTCGATATGAAGTGTGGGCTGTACACCAAATAGGCAACCATACGAACCTCATCACCGTATCTGATTTACTTCTCTAGAAAAATGAAGGAGTAGCTTTCTAAAAAAACTTGTTACTGGAGACGAGATTTAAATTTTGTGTTAAAATGTGCATCGAAACACACTTTGCCTAAGGACAATAAACCATCAATAGTCGTGAAGGCTGGACTTCTTACTAGAAGAAAGTCCTTGAAGCATCAATTTTGCCAATTATTCCAATCATTTTGATAACATGAAAGCAACTATAGCAGAAAAACAGCTAGAATTTGTGAATGAAGAAGCATCGTTTTTTCTTGAAGACGATTCAAAGTCACATGTTACATTGGCTTTTAAAAATTTTTTTTACAATTTAATTGTCACATTTTACCGTACTCGCCGTAATACCCAGATCTTTCTCCATTCGATTATTAATTGCTCATGGCATTAGAAAAGTGTCGCCATATTAAATGGTTCCACTCCATAAGCGATGTAAAAAGATATTTTGCTGTAATGGCTTAATGTTTAAAATAACAAATATCATACACTAATTGCATATTAAAAAAAGAAAGAAATGTATAGAACATCCTAGTATGACGTATCTTGTTTTGGATGGTTTTAGTTTTCAGTAATAAAGAAATGCTATATTTTGAGGTACTCCATTTTTATTCTTTACCTAATTTTTATTCTTTACCTTTAAAGAAAAAAAGCTATAAAAAGTTCCCTATATTTTTATAGGTATGGGACAAAGAGCTTGCAGCTATTGCACAGAAATGGACAAATAATTGTGAATACAAACACGATTGTAGAGATGGATGTCGCACTGTTGGTATGTAAACATTAACGAAATTATTAGATCCATCCGAAAATTAAATAGCATTTAATTTTCTGATGAATGAATTAAATGGCATTTAATTCGAAGAAACATTGAATAAATAGACTAATTCTTTTGGTGTTAATTTATTGATGAAATAACTGCTAATTAAAAAAAATTGGAATAAAAAATTAATTGATTTATAATGAAAAAAGAGTGACCACAAAGTAATATTCATTCTGAGAAAGAAAACTAAATATACGTTGTCTTGGAAATTGCCAGTTTTGTGTGTACCGTGTTTCAGTGATGTGGAAATCGTTGAATGCCTGAGCAGTGCTAATTCTATTAATGGTTCTGATGGAGCATTTATTCATTAAAGAATTCCTGGAACAGTTTGATAGCTAATAGCAGGAAATAGCTCTGTGTTATTAATTTTTTTTAATTCACTTTGCTTGTTTTGCCATTTTATTTTTGGGCTATAAACATGCCACGTGAACTGAATTCAGTAATCGAATTTTTTAATTAAAAATCATAACATTTATGTCTTTATATTACAATCCTGACAATAAAATATAAGTATTACAATAAAAAGTAAAATCTGATTGAAGGTTAAAATAGGCTTCACATTATCAAATATCTGCAACGTTATAAATATTTCTTTAATAGTGAAATGAATAAAAGAAACTGAAATCATGGCAAATGATTTACTAACAATATAGACGCAGTAAGTTTTTTAAGGAGATTTCAATATACCTTAAAATAGCTATAATATCAAAATGAGGCAAACATTTTTGGATTTAATTAAAAGTTTCTTATAATTTAATTATAAACTGCATTTTTTAAGCAAAGAATTTACAGCAAAATTTGGAACTTTAAATTTTATCATGTGAGAACATGATGTTGTTTTGGTTCGAGGTTTTTGAAGCCTCAAAATGCGTAGGCAATAAATTGGCGATCTATCGCTTTTGAGGCATCAATTTTTCGCTTTTAGGGTTATTATCGCCACCTAAAGTTACAACTTGGTGCGAATGTCCAACTTTCATTTTCAATTTTTCCAGCTGGAAAACAAAGTTTTGGAGCTCGACCGATTTTGAGATGAAAAAACCCCATCGTTTTTCAAAATATCTATACATGCGTAATCTGATAGTCTCGTAATTGTTTCAATCCGGTTTAAACTGGTTAATGACTTAAATTAATTAAGACAAATAATGACTTAAAAGTAATAATGTTCTCACATAATAACTTGAAATTTGAGATCGCAGATTTCATTTTTAAAAAAATCTTTTCTGTTGTTCGTGCTTTTCCAGACCGTCTGAATGGGTTCTTAATATTGCAAAAAGTGCGATTCCTTGTTTATTTTTATTTTTGTGAATATGCGTGTTATTTTTAGGAAAATACTTATAAGTGTTCAACATAGCAAATAAAATCATTGTTGGGAATTTCAAATGCCTTCATCTGCCTTCTGTGACATGGAAGAAGCAAAAATACCATATTTTTTAACTTCGTCTTTTCTTGATTTACCACCGTGATGGAATTTTCAAGGTAAAATGTGTGTTTAATTGCATTTTTTACGTAGTAGAAAACAATTCGTATAGACTTTCTAAAGAAATTCGAAAAAATGCATTTATTCAAAAAAGTTCGGATATTCTTAATAACAGTATATGAAGAAGAATTATGTGACATTTGAAATATTTGTTTATTTTTACTGTTTTTCAGATAGCTTCAGGGTTGGACAAAACATTGCCAGACACGGCTCATCATGTTCTAGCAAAAAATGTTCAAGAAAGGAAAAAAAGGAGATATACAAACCTAATTGGTCAGATATATTAAAAACATTTTACGATGAGGTACTGATTTACAAGACCAAATGGTTCAATAATTATCAGACGAGAAGTGAACATATTGGTCATTTTACTCAGGTGTGTATCATTTTACACCAAAGAATAGATTACAATTTCATAATCGTATATTAAATTAAAAGCTAATCTGCTGAAATTATTCTGTTAAGTTTATCATTTAAATCTGCAAAAATACTTTTTCGTTTTAATTGAAATTTAAATTTTTAAAAAAATGAGGCATTTTGAACAAAGTTTTAAAAAATTTTCTAAAATAATCCCAAAGGCTTACCTCAAAATTACGCCTTTAATTTTCATATTATTTTACAGTGCAAATTTAATTTGCAAAGTGATAGCGGCATTGACGAATTCGATGAAAAAAATACAAATACTGAAAAATGCAAGAAATTTGTTTCTAACTCTATTAATGAACATAGATCTAGAGATCCTTCCAGTAAATGTCATGCTCTGTTGGCGATAGGTATAAATGTAAGGGACTGAAGCAATTCAATAGATTCTCTTTCTAGAATGTTATCGCATATAATGCATTTATGCATTTTATGTAATGTATGTTTCTAATTCCTAGTAATGCTGTGCTTTGTGGTTGTGTATCTATGATTCCTGTTTTTCGCGGAACAGGGCGTCATTTCCCATTATTCAGCTTACTGTATTAAATTTATTGTACACCACTTCGATGATATCCATAATTCTACATTGTGCTCCGGTTTAAATTTAGCCAGGGCATCTTAAATTTTCTGCTAGAGATATCACATCGTTTATAAAATAAATAAATGTTTATTCTTCTTCCCATTTCTTTGTTATTTTATAAATTTTACGAGAAGAATTCGGAAGTATTAGAAATTTGATGTTATACTCTTTGTAGACAATATTTTCACAATTTAGGCCTCATATTATATGACTGAATCACAAATAAATTATATTTTATTAAATGTGAAATAAAAACAATGGTTCTAAATTTAGCTTATTGTGAAGATCATAGGATTCACAAATAACCGTTAAAGTATCATAAACATCTTAAAATTGTTTTTTAAAGGATGAAAGATAGCAACTCTTAACGACGGTCGAATGACACTTCCAGATTTTAACGTTAAGATTTTATTTAAAATTAAGAAAACCTCACATCTTTTATATGAATAAATTCATAAATTTCTTGATCTATATTGGAAAAATTTATTATCTGTTCGCCCTTATTTGGAGGGTTATAGATTTATTTGGAGGGTTATAGATTTATTTGAAGGGTCTTTTATTTTAGAGTCATTATCATATCCTTGCCTTTCCATGAAATGTCGTTAACTTAAATTTTAGCAACACTGAAGTACTATGCAATTTTGTTTGGTTTAATTTTCTTGCATTTGTTTTTAGATTCTAATATTATTCATTTTACATTGATTTCCTAATATCCTATCTAATATATACATTTCCCTTTATTTTTGTTTCGTTTCTCACAGGAAATTGGTCATAAAGAGGTTTTAAATATTTTTCTTCAACTACTGGATAAATTATTTTTAAGGTCTAATTTTATATGAAGCTGTGTAAGCAAACACTTGTTTTGGGATTAACCAGAATTTTCCTTTCATTGCATTTGATTCCAAGATTTAAAGTTTTCTTTGACGGCCATTCTTTCGTAATGCATCAATTTCTATTTAAGTTGTCCCATTCGCAAAGAAAAGAGGCAATATTGAGCAACCTCTCTATTTTTTATCAACATTAAAAGCACCTTCAGATTACTACAATTTGTATAAAAGGAGCAATGTTGTTCAGCCTCTCTGTTTTTTATCAACATTAAAGGCACCTTCAGATTACTACAATTTGTATAAAAGGAGCAATGTTGTTCAGCCTCTCTATTTTTTGTCAACATTAAAAGCACCTTCAGATTACTAAAATTTGTATAAAAGGAGCAATGTTGTTCAGCCTCTCTGTTTTTTATCAACATTAAAAGCACCTTCAGATTACTTCAATTTGTATAAAAGGTGCAATGTTGTTCAGTCTCTCTATTTTTTTATCAATATTAAAATGACTTTCAGATTACCAAAATTTATAGAAAAAGAGCAATGTTATGCAACCTCTCTATTTTTATCAATATAAAAATCACCTTCAGATTACCATGATTTGTAGAATTTTGTAATTGAAACTGACAATTCATTGAAGATCAAATCAAGGTTTTCATAGCACTTTTTCAAATGATCTGTATGCCCTACAAGCACAGACGACGAATTTGGCGACTTTAGAGATAAAATAGAAGATGCACAAGGATTAAAGAATTTTGGCGATATCTCCATTTTATAACAGCACCACTTTCTGACTTCTTTCATGGGGATCAATAAAAAATTTCCAACTCTCAATTTGTAATGTATTTCGAAACTTATCATCAGATCAGCAATATTTTCATGATAAAACAGAATAGTTAAAGAACAATCAGGGCAAAGACAGTATGTGCATGATATTATCTATTAATAAAATTGAGATAATTGCATTTAGATTCTGATAACACTATGCATGAGAAAAGAAAATATCGTTCAAGTTTTTAAGAAAACTTTAATGTTGACTTCAGTACATCAAATCGTTGTTTAACAAGCAAAATCGTCTATCATAGTTTTCCAAATTTTGCAATAGAAAAAAGAAAATCTGAAATTTTCACAATCATTTACGGTTTCTTTTCACTACAGGAAAGAACATGCTATGTTATGTTCACACCAGATGTGAACTATTCGTTATTGGTTGCTAAAATTCAGTTTTGTTTTCCTACCCATTGTAAATTTAGGAGCTCGAGAAATTTAGGAGCTTCTTTATCACAATCCAAGTATATTTTCACCTCTTTTAAAAATAAAACTGATTTTGAATCGAATCTTAAAGAGTCTCTTTTCTTCGATTTTTTATTTCTTCTTGATTTTATATACCTTTTTCAGATAATATGGTCTAGATCATGGAGAATCGGATGTGGGTACACAGTCTACAAAGAACAAAATGTGTATTATAAATTTTATGCTTGCAATTATGGACCTGCGTGAGTATTATATGCTTAAAATTATATTCTTATTTTAAAGTGTCATCACACGGTCAAAATATTAAAAAAATAGTTGTTTAAAAATTTTTTTTTTATGTAAAAATATAATTATGAAGGCATTTTAGTATTTTAAGCGAATTCAAAATATTAACCCTCACCTTCATAAAAGTGAACATTTAGTTCAATATTTAGAGGTGATTTATTGATATATTGTTTTTTATATTTATTGGCAGAATCAAAGAATCTTATACAATAACTATTGTATAAAGATCATTATACAATGACTATTGTTTGAAACTTGATTTTGCATCGCAGAAAAGTAGTGCAATATTGAACAAGTACATAAAATTTGATTTTCACAATTGTGTGTTTGAAATAAATTTTCCTAAAGAAAGAATGTATTTCCACAACGTGGAATCTTTTAGAATGTTTAGTAATGCTGACCAAACTGCAGAAGTTACAAACATGATTTCCCAATTACCGGTATTCTTCTTGGAAACCCGTTTGTCGGCAACCGTTGTTGGTCGTTTGTTGGACCCGTTTGTCAGCAATTGCAAACTACAATATCTTTATTTTCCTTAAGTGTTATAGAAATTGATATTTTAATTTATTTTTAAATACACTCATGATAATCATATTGAAACCCAATAATCCAAAAAAATTTGGCACAGATTTCAGTGTAACAACTGGCATTCATAAAATTCTACATGGTCTTCATGAACTGCTACAATCAGATCATGATTGATGTCAAGAATTTTGCAATTTGGTTCTTATTCGAATAGAATCATATCCCTCTATTTTTGGAAAATATAGGACAGACAAATGTCGCGCAATCAATTAATTTCAAAATGAATGCCAACATTAATTAACAAAACAATCACTTTTGGAGCCTGTAAAATGTATTCTTTGCACAAGAGGTCCATCATCAATGGCAAATTTCTAGTAATATGTGGTGTGGAATTTTCAGAAGTTCGCTTGTTGATCCGATTTTTTGCATCAGAATGCAGAATATTAATTGGCATATTCAACTCGTTTTCAATGACATCATGTTAAATTAGTGGCCGAATTGCTTTACAATACTTCTATATGTGTGGTTGCAATTAGTTAATGATCCTCTTCACTTCACTTTAACTATAGGATGATGGTAGAATGCTGAATATTCAAACAAATAGATTGCTTTAGAAAGACTTGCTGATCACCTCAATCGAAGCCTTTGATTTTTATTTATTTATTTATTTTGGGTTTTTATATTTTTTTTCTGTGTATAATATGCTTTACCTAGAAAGCAGCAAATCTTTGTCAAAAAATTCAAGAAGCCTGTCTTGATGTTAAATGGATGAACTGTGTGCGTAATTATTGTGAGAAGTTGCAGTTTTGTATAGATTTTGAAGATGTTCATACTGAACAATATATTTAAATACTTCCATTATTGCACTATTTGACCATTTTTAAAATTTAATAAGAGTTAATAAATGCATCATCATTTTTTTATTCTGTTTTTTTAATAATTTGTTGTAATGCATGTTTTATTCCTGAAACCAGCAAAAAAATTCTCACAAACACTAATCTGAAACATGAAAAACTGATTTAAGAAAAATTTGGCCTTTACATATCTCGTCAAATATAACTGATGTAATCACCAAATTTTCCATACTTGTAGATGAGTTAAGAAAAATATTTTACTAATTAAAACTTTTTCAGTAAATAATTTTGAACGACTTTTTTAAAGTGAACTTGCTTTTATATAATTAATTACCCGTTTAATTTAACGAAATTGTGCTATTCGAAACTTTTATCTGATTGAAATATTTAAGAAAATAAATTAAATTACACTTTGGGGCATTTTGCATGCATAGATGCTTATGGCTATGACCACAGTTGGTAACTATGAACTGCAAATGCATCATTTTGTATAACTTGTAACTATGAACTGCAAATGTATCATGTTTTTTTTCAAATGGGATCCATCCCGTCTGATAGCAAAGACATACGAGACGAGAAATCCACTCAACGGTCTACCATGAATGGAGCTCTTACATTTAATTAAAACAAAATAAATGACCGGACATTCTTCCATTGCATCGTAAAAGTTGAAAAAAGAAGATCTAGTCTTCTATTGTTCTCACCATCTGCTACTGGTCAAAATAATGGAATCTATTATAATAAAATCCTATTCAGACATCAAAACGAGATATCAATTCCAAAAACAGCCCACATCTATGCAAATTAAAGAGTGAGCAAAAACTTTCCAACCAACTTAAAGAAGTAATGGAACACCAGTGATGAGGTGTTTTAGATGGAGTACCCAATCTCACAATCTCCAACGTCTAATCTTTAATTAATTAAAACCTAGTTGATATTGATTTAACCATGTGATCGTGAATATTAACAATTATTTACTTATTAGAGATGTGCTAGGAAAGAGTTTTATAGGGTCGGGATAGCCTGGTTTGTAGAGCGGTGGATTCGCGTCCCTTAGGTTGCGAGTCGGCCGAAGATTCCCCGCGTTTTTGGTGGCTGACGCACATGTAAATCTGTCGTGGTCATAAAGTCCTCCATGTCGAGAGTAATACCACTGGTATCAGGGGTGATCGTTCTCTGATTCAGGTCTCAATTACGGTCTGTGAATAAAATGCGCGAATGAAGTCCGCCCCGTAAAAAGGGGTGTGACGTGTGTGTGCTAAGTCGTTCTCTTGACCCTAGATGACGGCACTATAAAAACAAGAGACGCTCCCGTTCCGGCTTAAAATCTCTGTCTTCGTAACAGCGGGCTTGTCCATGGCAAGTGCCATTAGAAACAACAAGAATTTTATATTAATATTTTTTACAATATATTCATACACATCCATTATCTAATACGCTTCTATATTCATGCTCTCTTTCGTAAATCAGTAACAGGCGAAAAAAAGGTTATTTGTTTGCCTGTGTATAATAGCTGATATATTCGGCTCAGCTGGTCCGGTTTAGATGATTGTCATAAGAATGGTAGAAATTAATAAAGATGAATAAATAACATTATCAGCATTAAATAACTTTTTTGCCAAAATTTCAGTGTCAGTTAAGCAGGAATATCTCTTATAAAATAGAAATTATTTACTCGAAATTTTTTTATTTAATTTTATATTGATTATAGAATATCTATGACTTTTATGCATTAAAAGATTAAATAAAAGGGAGTATATTTTAATACGTGAGTCTATACAAATGTATACGTCACACAGGTATAGAATGCGTGTTCACTAATTCATTTAAGATCGTTCGTAATACATATACGTATAACCAACCTACGCAAGATCAATTCAAATTATTACTTATAATACATTAAAATACAATATAATAAATAAATATAGTATCAGCAAAATATAATATTAAAAACAGGACAAAAATTGGAATATAAAGCGATTCTACAATTTAATTATATACAAAATTCATGAAAAAATTTCTAAAGATCTAAGTAATTAAAATTTTATTGCAAATACACACATAAAGTTATTAAAATTGTTTGCTAAGATGTAAACACGATTTATGTATAGATGCAATTACTCATTTTGAATAAAAGAACTGCATTATGATAAATTTCTTTACTGAGATCGAGTTATCATTTTTCTCATTAAATCGTGATGTTTTTCAGAGGAAATGTTATAAATGAACCTTTATATAAGGAAGGAGCACCATGCTCGGCTTGTCCAACCAATAGTTGTTGCGGAAGATCTTGTGGGAAAAAAATGAAATATCCTGGATTATGTAGTAAGAAGATTTAGTTTTCGTATGTGTTTAGTTAAGTTTAATATTTTTCCTATTTTAGATTATTCGATACCAGAATTCTAAAATTTCATTTGTTCTTGGAACTATTACCTAAATAGTTACTTTTAGATTTATCTAGAAATAAGTTTCTTCTATTAGATAATAGGCTATGCATTGAGAAATTCAAGGCATTAGGAAATTATTCCAAAATTGAAGTATTCTATATTTCGTTCGCAACAATGGAATCATTAGAGAGCCTAAAAGTGTTGACCAAAATTTTTAATTACAAACATTTTGCTAATTTAACCATGTGGCACAATCTGGTATGAGGCACTGCGCATATTCGGAGTAATTCGTATTTAAATCATATCTAGTTTAGGAATAGATTTAAAAAATGTCACCTTTTATATAATCGGGAATGAGCTTTTCGGAATTTTAAGCTACTTCTAGATCTTAAATATTTTTTGATATTTTTATTCCTAATTCAAAAGTAATACAACAATACATGGTAGCTGCAATATAATCTGTCAGATAGTTAAGAATTTGGATTACTTTTTAAATAAATATATAATTTGTAAAATTCTGATTTGTCAAGAATATATTGCTTATTGATAATTCCAATTTATTTAAACAAATTTAGAAAACAATTTCCAGTAAATTATTATTTAATGTAAGAATTTATGAAAATAATTTTGATGATTGATCCCACAAAAAATAGTACAAAAATTTACCCCTTAACTTATATCTAATGTATTCAATTTTTTGAGGAGTAATATGTTTTTCATAGGAAAAAGATTTTGTGTTCTATTTAGATGTTCTGTTCATGGATATTGCTTATTTACACTTTTGTTTTGTGATAACTATCCGCAGCAGAAATAAATTTGTAAAACTTCTACATATTTAAAAAAAAAGTCCTAAGTTTTAAATTTAGCTATAAATTTTAAACCACCACTTAAATATACAAAGTTCATTTATCGGATAGTGTAATATTGGAGTTTATAAAAAGTCGCGTTTAATGTATCACGTCTTAATAAGCTGATTTCATTTAAGTGCAAACAATTTGTTTTTAGAAATGAAAAAGTCTAAGAAAACCCCAATTTATCTAAGAAAAATAGATGACCTACTTTTCTTCTGCGATTTTGAGCCTAAAACCAAAGACTGCGCTTCGGAAGTGACTGGAATTAAATCTTGGAAACATAAAGATACATTCGCAGGTTTGTAGAATATTTTTTACAATTTTACTTGTTCTAGAATAAACTTTTTTAATCAGTAAATCTGAAAAATATAAAAATGTATGATAAGTATTGTCAGATGAATGTTTTTGAAACGTTTATTATTTTATAAATCCTTACAAGCTCTGTGGAAAATCTTGGTTGGGCATTATAGCTTAAATTATTATAAAACTCCTACCATTTATCCAATTTTGCTTAGATCCAACGCGCTCTAATCTAGATTTAGATTTATCTAAAACCTTTTTCCTCCTTGGTTCGTGGTTTCGTCCTACCCAAAAGTCGTATTTGAGCATCTGTGGTCAGTAGAAATCCGATTGAAACCGTTCCCATGGTCTTATGTATTTTGAACAGCTTCACGTTCAAAACTATTGGAATTAGTTATGACATTATAAACAATGCCGATTCCAGTGAAGTACACTGTTGACTTAAAGAATAAACATCGTCATGATATCTAATTTACAAACGTGCTCGTATTGTGAAATATAATTTCAATTTTAATTCACTTTATTTTGAAGTGAATTGAAATTTAAAAGATTATGTTGAGTACAAGACTTTAATTAACATGGTGTCTCTGGGAACAAAAACATGAGTTCATTTTTCTAAATATTGCAATTTGAAATACATTTCCTTTTACACAGTTGAAGCTAAATAAGGTGGGAAAATGTATAAAATACTTTGACTTCTGAAATAATTAATAATAAAAAAAATGTAAAAAATTAAATTTTTATACAACGTTTATAGTAAAAAAAGTGTCAATTATTAGATTGGTCATCTTGCATGTATATACGAAGTACATTTTTATATACATATGAAATTTCATTTATGTACATGCGAAGTTCCACTCTTCTTTCTACAAAATTTGCATAGATACTTTTATTTCTATATTTAAAAGAATCTTTAGGTAAATAAATAGTTACATTATGAAAATAACTAATTACATAAATTTAGATGAAAAAAAATTTAATGAACATTTATTCAATACATAAAAACTCTCATAAGAGAATATTTGTGGAATATTTTTCAATATTCTGGACTTGAAAGGAATTTGCTACTCACTCATAATGTTGTTTACTCTTTGATTGGTCGACAATTGCAGCTTCAACTTAATAAAGAAGAAAACGGAATTTAAGAAATCGAACATTAATATCAGGAAGTAGAACAATTCCAATTTCTTTAAAAAGAAAAAAATATATATATTCTCGTAGTTATATGCGTGATATAAATTCTCCTAAAATACTATTTGTTTTAACAGTGTGTACATTTAGAAGTTCTGATGATTTATACTGCATATAACTGTAAATATCCGTGTATGCAGGTATTTTCAAAATAATGCAAATTTGTACAAGTATGAAGAATGTTCATTCTGGACGAATTTTGTAAACACTTCAATTAATGTATTATTAATGTAATATTTAAAACCTAATATGATTATTACAAATCTGCATTAGGCTGTTAAAAAGATTCCGTACTTTTGACAGACTATACTGATACGTGTTTTGCTCTTGAAACGAACAGTGAAAGAATTATTCAAACACCAGTCAAATATATGAAAAAGTGGTCTAAGTCAATAAATTTGCCTTTTATCTTTATAAATTTTATATATTGAAGCTTGAAAATTTCGTGAATGCACAGAGGAATGTGTAAAAAATATTTTATAATCTAACACTTTGACACTATGGAGGCCGTATGAAAAATTAATTTTTCAGACTTTTTACTATGAACTTTCACAGATTTCGAAGTATATTCATACAATTTTATTTTTCATTTATTGAAATTTTGAAACGTACAACGTCTAGGTGCAAAATTTAAGGAAATAAATGCTTCTTCCAATTTTGAAAAAGCATTTATTTCTGATTGATGATTAAAAAATTTAAACGGTAACAAACTAGCAGGAAAAGGGTTTAGCAATGGAACATAAAAATATAACACATATTAATAGCTATCGATATGACTTAAAGTAATAGAAATTGTTATTTTCTTAAAAAAAGTATAGTTAAAAATATTTGTAGTTTTATGACTTATAATATTTTTTAAATAATTCGAATACATTTAATAAATATCACATGACAAATATTATCCTAAAATAAAAATTAACAATTGCTTAAAATTATACAAATCAAAATTTAAATATATGAAAAAAACAAAAGATTTGAAGATTTGAAGAAAAAATGAAGCTCTGATAAATTTCAGTAGGGAGAATAACTGTAGCAAATCATACCTAAAACCATTTTCTAATATTAAAATTACAGAAAAATTGTACAATTAAATTTAAATCATTGAAAAATTTTTCGTAGAATTTCAGTATGATAGAAAAATTATCTTTGGGTGATCATGTTTTCAGAAGTTCTCACCAAAACCATTGAAATTTCTCTTAATTTTTGATCTAATACGTATTATAAAGATATGCTGTAAAAATATTTAGAAAACAAATTTTATAAAAATACTTCAAAAGTTTGTAGTAAAAAAAAATGTGACACATTATCATTTTAATCACTTAGAAGGACTTAAATAATAATAATAAAAAAAGAGTTATTAAGATAAAATTCTTCATACATTGAGAAAATATATAACAAATATGCATTTATTTAATCTTATACTTAAAAGTATTTTAAATATGCATACAATATACTAGACCCAATAAATAGAATCCCATTTTTACAAACAACAATGAAAAATTATATGCATTTCAAATATTACATTTGTAGAAAATGAGTTCAAAGGCGTTCATATGTAACAACACGATTCAACTCTCATTATTTTTCCAAAGCAATTAGTTGAAATATAATTAAAAAAATGATATTTAATCAGCAAAAGAACTTTCTTGGTCTTAGACGAGACTTCATAGTCGAGCACATTCTACTTACCGGTAGAAAGAATCCGCCCTTTGAGATATGATATTATTTCAGAAATAGTGGCGAAGATAGATGGTGCCCGGGACATAACATGTTTTTCATGCTCGTTATGGCATTTAAAAAACTGATGTAAACGCGCTAATGTTTGGCAACAGTAGAGTTCCCAAAAACTAGAACATTAGGCGTCTATATTTCTCCTTGTCACCGAGGCTATTGAGGGAAGATAAAGAACAAAAAATAATAAAAAGAAAAGTATGACCGGAAACGCTAACCGGATGAGTTAGAAGTCCTCAATCGGCAGCTCTATAGATAGGTTTCGAGTTAGACATTTATAGTTCAGCTTATATACAATGCAGATATAGCAGATGTGTATTTTCTTGCAAGAACCCCCATCGGTCCTCTAATTGTAGAAATTCACCAAAAATGCGCCATCACTGCGAATGGGAAAAGATTTGAAATGTTGTAGTGAGGTTAGATTATATTATAATTGAAAAGTACTATTAAAGTATGAGTATGGAAAAAAAGTTTTTAACCATTTTTGACTTACCACTTTTGCTCCATTGTGCATCCTCTGGCTCATTTGGTCATATTTTTATTGATATATTTTCTGCATGATTCTAGCTTCTCTTTGCGTTTGCTGTCTTTTCTAATAGTTTTCAGAATTTTGAATTAACCTGCTCTTGTGATAAAATACATATTTGTCACTCTAATTGTCTTTGAATAATTGTAATCTGAATTGAAAATCATACGAGAATCTATTTGAAATGCGATATAATCGCAATCCAAATTGTTCGTTGGCCGTTAACTTACTGTAATTGTTTTTTTAACTGTAATTGTGCTCCTTCACAAGTTCTAAAAAAATTTCTTTAGTGATTCTCGAAAAAAGAAGCCCGGTAGCGTAGTCGCGCTCCCAGCGCGCAGGTCCGAGGTTCGATCCTCGGGCTGGGCAAGGTCGACTCGGCCATTCATCCCTTCAGTGAGTCGATAAACTGAGGACTAAGCATGCTTGGGTACTAAACAATGGGAGTTCCACGTTAGTCCCAAAGTCCTCGGTTAAGAAAGCAGATATGAGCACTGTAGCCCTTGGCCCACATGGGCTGTCGTGCCACTGGGTTTAGTTTTTATTTTCGGAAAAAAAAAAAAAACTGTAATGGCTCATTTGCTGCACTTGGCACAGCAATGCCTCTTAAAATGAGAATTTTATGATGCTTTACTTCAACATCAAATAAGATAAATAAATTAGGTATGCCAGAATACTACGAACTAAATTTTTTTTTTCATTTAACAGGCAGTTATGACTCCATAGAACTCAAAGGTGGACAAACGACAAATAGAACATTTAAAAAGGAAATCAAGCCTTCTACAAGCGGATTCTGCTTAAAAATAATCTACCGGAAGAGTGCATCAAAAGCTGCAAAAACAGATATAATTGAGGCTTCTTTTGAAATAGAAATAACTACTTCTAATAAAATTATCTCAAAGCAACTTAAAACATCAATAGATTTTCTTTCTTACGAAATCAGCCTCGGTTGGAATTCAAATACTAAAGTAAGTAACAAAGTACCTATTTTGTATCTCTATTTAAATACTGGTTCGTATTTCAATTCTATTCTTCAAACTATGGTTTCTTAAGGTAGTTGATAGTTCATTCAATACACTGATTTTCTGCAGTTTTCTTTATAAAATCATTTGAATTGCTGTTTTTCGATAAATTCATTTTCGTACGTAAATAACGGCATTTTCATATTTGCATAATCTGTTTTAGTACCATTTTACAACTTTAAATTATTTTTTTGGTATAATATTATAACAAAAAAATCTCTAAAAATTAAAATCTATTTAGTATTTTTTATTCAAATGCAGATTATATTAATTTCTTAATGTAATCTACAGTTTCTAAACTGTAAAGTAACTGTTCAATCCAAAAGATTTTACTGTTGTTTCAATGCTTCAAAATGCATAAAAAAATTAAAATCCTATGTTTTTTATCGACAAATCCTAGTATTTAAAGACTAGACAGAGATGCATATTATTTCTTAACACTTAAAGCTTTTAGCTAATATATTTTTCATACATGTAATTTAATCCTTTTTTTTTTTTTGCAACAAAAAAAAAATTATTTAAAAAAATTTATTCCAAACATAGTCACAGGCCTTCATTTTTTTCACTTTCTATCCTTTTCACAGATGATACAATTTTGCCACGATTTCGAGCTTCGAAAATAAATAAGAAATGAAGTACAAGGGCTGAAATCTTAATAGCAGCAAATTTTAATTAAAACTGATACAATTCTGGACTAGCTTAAAACGTTTATATGGCAACCAGTATATTGCTTGTTTCTAACGAAATGTAGTTCGTAGAATAATAGTAGTTATACATGCTTTGTTGAGGGTTTAGATGAGTTTTTCTATAACTATAATCTTTGGACTAATTCAATGGCAACTCATGACATAATTTTGGCCAGAGGGGCTAGGAGATTTTCTACCAAAATTAATGGCCTTCATTCGTCATTTGATTCCAAAGGAAACGGAATCACTTCATGGTATTCGCAACTTTATAGTTTCAGAGATTTTTAAAGCTGTAAACAGTGATACCAGTGACCTATTTCTGATAAGGCAAATTAGCCAACTACTTACAGCCATTTAGCGGAGGTAGCCACAGGTAATTGGATTTAAAATTGTTATTATTACCCTTGTTGCCAAATATATAAATTTGTAAAAATTACAAATTCCATTAATAACAAAGTACAAAAACTACAATGGGCGTTTACACTGAGATGTTAAAAATCTTTTTTATACAAAATAAAATATCACTGATAACTTATCTATACTTATATAAAGCTCAATGTGTGTGTGTTGGCGCTCTACAGGCCAGACCATTTGACCTACAGCTACCAAATTTGGTTCTTGTATAACTTAGAGGTCGGAAATGTGCACCTGGAGTCCCTTTTTTTTTTAATTTTGAATTAGAATTTTAATTAAAAATTAACTTTCCCGCCAAAAAATCTTCCATTTTCCCCAGTGCCAAATGAGTAAGAATTCACTTTTTTTTCCCAACAGTAATGAGGCTAGGGTTAACATTTTTCGGCCGATTATTTCAAACGATTCTGTTTATTTTCTTAATGTTTTATGCATTTAAAATTAAACATTGTTAATTAATCGATCTTTCAGATTCATTCTGAAGTACTTTTGAATTAAAATAACACAGTATAAAGGAAATTAAAAATGTCTAATCTGCATAGCGTTACCCCAATTGGAGTAGAAAAATTCACGCTTTTGCGTTACCGCAACTGGCGTTGAAAATACACGCATGCGCGTTGTGTTCTGATTGTTGACAATATTATCAACGGATGATTCTTGATTTAAATTATTTTTAGGTTTGTTGCATGCTTTTGTAATTAAATTGTATTTATGTTAGTTATATATTTTTTGTATATGCTTATAGTTTTAAGTACATCGTTTTTTAAGTAGTTTTTTAAAACCTGTTTTCGACCGATTATTTTAAACGATCCATTTTATTTTCTTAGTGTTTGATGCATTTAAAATTAAACATTGTTAATTAATAGATCTGTTCATGATGAATCTGAGAAAATTTTGCTGGCAAATTCTTGACATATTACATAAATTAAGAAAGATATTCTTTAGTCCCCATAAAGTTTAAACGCTCAGTGACTCTGTTATCAGTAATCATATTATAAAAAAAATATTTTGTTTCAGTAAAAAATATTATTATATTAATTGCAGATTAATTCTTTCCACTTTAATTTAAAGCATAAATTCTACGGGAGGCAACAGAAAATTAGAGAAATACATATTATGTTATGACTGAAGTCCTTTATAATATTATGAGTGAATTATATGACTATCAAAATTTGAAGTTTTAAAATATTTTGATGAAGAAGCTATTAAAGTAGGAATTGTTTAAAATATTTAATTATTAAAATTTAAACAAACATTAAGATTGGCGAACCAGCTGGTCGCCAAAGGCGGCTAGTAATAAATATATCATAATATTAATTATTAGTTTAACTGGTTATGCTATATTCCTATAATATAAGAATTTTTAATACTAATACTTAGCTTATAAACATTCATTAAAAATTAGCGAATTATATATGAAGTTGATTAAAATTCCTATCTGCGAATATTTGCTCAGTATTTATTGAGTTTTGCTAATTTTACTATATCTCTAGCTTTATGATAAAATATTATTTTCTATCTTTTTAATACACTAATAAAAATTGTGTACTAAAAACATTTTTATTGGTTAAAATTAAAAATGACACTTTTTGGGCAAGATCCACATTTAACTTGCCTAACATTTATTATCTATGAATTAATTTACTAATTTTTTCCATGCTTTCAGTTAAATAACACTCTTTTTCAGGTTGCGATCATCTTATCTGTCCCGCCGGGTGGGAAACCTCACATTTTCGATTTAAAAGAAATACTAGCTCATGATGATAAATGCGGGTCAAGGGATATATGAAAGCTTCCAAATGTTCTCATCTCTTGTATAAACTCCATTTATTTACTCTCTGGATTCATATTTGTGCATCCTGTTGTAGCGATTATAGCTGGTAAAAATGCCATGAATAAAATATTGCAATTTGAATTTGTTCTTTTTTTTATTCTTCCATATTATTATCATTTAGAAAACAGTGAAGTATCTCGTTTTCAGCACTCAATTAAGTAGTAATAACAGAGTAACGAATTTTTTTTGTAGCGGTCATCACACTCTCTCCATCATAAATCCAGAGTTGATCAGTATTTAAAAGGCAGTTTTTCTCGATTGATGAATGACATCATCTTAAGACAAGAAGAATTTAGTTTAGTTATATTAATGTCCCGTTTTAAAGCAATATGAGGGCAATTTTGGGAATGACCTCGTAATTTTGAACCGCGGTCAGATGATAAGAAAGAAACCTCAGCTGGCACCTCCGCTCCGAACTTCCACACCATACCGCCAGGAGGAAGTTTGGCCCTGACATATTTAACGTGCACCAGACCTGCTTACAAGTTGGAGGAATTGAGTCTCGAATCTGAAACCCTCCGTTTCGGCAGCCAAGACCTTATCACCAGGTCAGCACGGCCTTAAGACACAAGCGATGACAAGATGTCTTTTTTACTTCTTTTGCCTTCAAAAGAAACCATTTAATGAGTTATTTCGAAAATCCATTTGTTGGAGTTTCGCCAGTATGTTTCTCAATACGCAATATGTAATGTAACAGTGAAAACAAGATGTAGTTTGGATGTATGTTGTCCTTCATACTCAATTTTTGACGTCGTTGGGATAATCAAACGCGTACTATAAGTTTCAAAGACTCAAGTCTTAGTGTTTTGGATGATTTTATTCCGCAAACGAGTGGTAAGCAGATAGTTAAAAATTTCTTTTATTGGAGTTCTTTCCTATGCGCTATTTCTAGAGAAATTGATTTACATGATGTTTGAATTACTGATAATTTTCCAGTTACGAAATATCCCCCAACAAGTTTTCATTAACTTTTTGCCATATAATTTTACTAGTACCCAACAACTAGCCCATATTTTTATTTGATAATGGTATTATATACTTATATTTTTTTTATACTTTCTCTAACTTTCTTCTGAGTTGCAGAACGAGATTTTTTTACTATCACAATTTTTACCCCCCCCCCCATTCATTTTATGTTCGAAATGCGCTTCACGAAAACAAGTTTTCACATAATTTCTTTTTGCTTTTGAATTTTTAGCATAATTTTTGTTTTATTTAATTAATTTAGTTTCATTAATTTTGAAGGAGGTGATTATATTGAAATAATAACCAGTTTTAATTGTTTCAATAGAGGTACAATTACAATAATTTTGAAATAGCCAAAACTTCCTCACCTTTTTTTGAAATTGCGGCAATTTCCACTGCTTCATTTGAAAGTGAAAGATGGGGCGACATTCAAACTACTATTCGGTTCTGTACTCACGCGGTAGGGTATACAACCCCGGAAATCCTTCACAGCAATTTGCAATAGAATTTCTCGTTTAATTGATTTAAAAGAATTGAGAAAACAGCTTTAAAAACATTCTGTAATCTGCTCTTTTAAACCACTTCTTTAAAATTTTCTTTCATTTTTTTTCTTTAAAGGTGCAAACAATTCAAAACGCAACTTGCAACGTATTTTAAAACTGCATCTGATTTGTGAATGTGAATTATATAAAGATAACGAAAATTACCATGATGAAATATCCATAATGTGACAAAAATGCATCGCTTTTATGTCTTTAGCTTAGGCCCCATTTTTTTCTTTTTCTGGTGCACTACTGAAGTAGGATAATTATATGAATGATAACTAGATTAATAAGAAAAATAAAGTCTTATCGGAATGTAGGTATTTGTCTTTATTTCTTAGGAAATAAAGTCAACACATAAAATACTAATTATTATCTGGGCATAATTTCGTATGTGAACAGAATTTCTTTTTATTGTTGTTGCTTATGGCACTTGTCATAGACAAGCCTGCTGACGGGATCAGCTATTTTAAGCCGAGTTTTAGCGTCTCCTGTTTCAATAACGCCATCTAGGGCCAAGAGTACTTCTCAGCTACTCATGCATCACAATCCTTTTCCCGGGGGTGGGTTTCATTCATAGATCGTAATTTAAACCTGAATCAGAAAACGATCACCTCTGAGCCAGAACCCTTAATTGGTACAGTATCGACTTGGAGGACTTTGTCTTTAAAACGGATTTATATATGCACCAGCCACCATGTGCTGGGAAAGTCTTCAGACGGCAGAGTTCGAACTCACAACCCAAGGGAGGCGAATACAACGCCTTACCAACTAGGCTATATTGGCAGTATTTCTAGTTAATCACTTTACTTAAACTGCTCTATCATAAAGAAAATATATTGTTACGAACCTATAATATTGCTACCCGGCACGAATAGAGTCATCGTAAGAAAGACCGTTGTACGATCGGTCCTGTACGTGCTGAGATCAATGAACTTAGAGCTTGGCGACAGACTTGGCGAGCATTTGGCGGCTTGGCGATAAATTTGGCGAGTTTGGTGACTAAATGGATAATACCGGAAAGTTCGAGAACTTTCACGATTCATCCACTAAGACCCGAGATACAGCCAGGTACGCCCTGATTGGTCTGAAGACTCTAGCCCCGCCTCCCGGAACTATAAAAGACGGGCATTCAGAAGCTACGTTGTTGTTGTGTGGATCGTCTGAGTCGTCGTGTGTATCGTCACAAGTGGTGTGAGAGGAGTCGGAGTCGCCGACACGTAGAGAAACTGGAGGATTAGAGAGCAAGAAAGCTGCTGAACTACAGCAATTAAATGAGCTGCGTCATTACGATTAATTTGCGATATTTGTTGTAGAGAAAAATTTTGTAACAATATATATATAACATTCTTACGTATAGAATTATGTTCCTTAGAAAAAAAGAAGATAATATGACATAAAATTTTTAAGAAATTTGAATAACAAAAATGATAGAATAAAGAACCATTCCTCACACAGAAAAAGAATCAAAATATCTTTCATGGAATTTCTCTCTCTAAAAAAAAATCTAAGCTAGATTATGAATTCCCACGAATGCTTTTGAAGATCAACATTTTCCATTACAACAAGACAGCAAGCGTATAACAGCATTTCGGCTCTCTGTGATTTTCCTGATGCTACAGGATGCCAAGTTTCAAGACTTTCTAAAAAGCTGCAGGTGAGAAGTCTACAAGAAGACAAAAGTCTTTACGACCAACTCTCTGCTACAAAAAACAAAACATGCTCATACATTCATGTAATCCAATATATAGTTTAAATAAACGCAATAAAATAAATGCGAGTTAAATTGACCAGTTTAAAAAACAAGCTTCTTTATATTTTCTATTTTTCTTTTTACGTAGTGTTTGTTGTCATAAAATAATTTTTTTCTGTTTCTTCTAAAATCTTTTGAAAATAAATTGTTATAAAAATAGAATCAATTCTTCTTTACAGAGATCATACATTCGTACCAGTTTCCTTTCATCAATACATCCTACATTATTTAAGGCGCATATTTAGCTTGAAACCCTAACAATAATTTTTTTACTAATAAATTTTATTTGGTCGCACATTGCTTTCTAAGTAATCCTTTAATTGAATTAATGACATTCATAATGATCATCGATTCAGTCCAAGATTATTATGCCCTCAAACACCAATAATTATGAAAATGTATAAGTTTCACAACTTTCAACAGTAATCACAGACTGACTACTCCACCCCCCACCCCCCAAGGCACACAGAAAAACTTGAATGACCGGACCGCCGTGATAGCAACACTGACGGGAACTGTGGTTTAATTTTAAGGGTCATCACCGGCCACGGTACAACCCTACCCTATGGAAGTACGTCCCGTTATCGATGGAAGGTCGCCACCCCCACCCTTTCGAATACCCGCAAGAGTAGCGAGAACCACCACCATGCCGGAAGTTTCTCATCCTCAATTACGAGATGTCTCCTCCCCTGTGGGACAACTTTCAACAGTAAATACTAATGTCGACTAACATAATTCTTCTGTTACTTCTTATATTAAAGCAAATTAAATACTGTATTAATGAAAATCTTTACTAAACACAATTGAAATAATAATCTTATAAAAAATATTCAACACTGCATGATGTATTGATCATCAAGACTTAATAGGTTAGAACATGGTAAGGCTGCAAAATATTGAGAAGAAAAAAAGAAGTTTATAAATTGTATTATCTGGCTCCCTCTTTATTTAACTGATGTACGTTTTAATAAAAAGTGTCTCACTGCAATCAAGCTGGCCATTGGAGCTTTTCTTAGCTTTACGTTCTAATGGAATAATAAAGTTTTGGACATTTCCCCTGGAACGCGTCTGGAACATTTAAATACCAATCCTCATCTTTCACATGGTAAAGCTAAGAAAGAATTTTATTTCTGGTGATATCTAAAAGCTCCAGGGTAGTCTTGGCCAATAAAAGATTTATAGAGATATATTAGATTGAGTAAGATTAGAACAAGTATCATTATGTTATCTAACTAATATTCATCTGTTAATTAAATAAATTCAAAATTTACAAATGTTTGGTAATTACCAAGATCCTTATTTAAAAATCAACTATAGATTGACAAAAAGAATTTCCTCATTCCTTTATTATTGTTGCTTTTATGAAGAAATATAATTGTTTGCGAAATGTAAACATAAGACTTTTAGAATAAGATAATGACAAAATAGTTTCTACAATAACCTAACAGAATAAACAAAAAGAGTTAATTATATTTCTAATAATGTTTTTAAAGGAAGATCAACATTAATATTTAAAAATAATCAAGTATTAAAATAGAAGAAATATCTAAAAAAAGATATTATTGAATTAACAATCGCAGCTTTATACTTCCTGTAATATATTATGCAACATTTTCCTTTGTTTAATTTAGTTGAAATTGTATTAATAATGTTTGACTTATTAGAAGAGTATTGACATTTCATTAAACCAAAAGAAAGAGTATTGATTATTTTCATAAGGAAGTATATTTGTAAGTACATTATTCTTTTTCGCTCTATTATAAGATATATTATTTGCATAAGGTATTATATTTGCTGTTTCGAATGCGGATTACATAATTTAATTGTTTTATTCTTCGCATATAAATAAAGAGGTATTATTTTAATATTTACATATATTTTAACAGATTACTCTTGAAACAAATCATATACAAATAATTTTTTTAGAAGTAAATTTTATCTTTTCGAAATCACCCTTGATACTTTTGCCTTCAAAGTGAATGTCGGTTTATTGAAGTCACTGGCCACTAACCAAACAAAGCCCATAGAAATCCGTTTAATTATACCCCACCAAACAAGTCCTTTTATATCTGCATCTGACTATTGACCATATGTCAGAAAATAACTTCTTAAAGCAATTTATTTTAAAATAAAAGGTATGTATATATTCACAAAAAATGACTTGCTTCTATGTGGTAATTTCATATAATTAAAATACCAGGTGCTAAAAAATCATGTTGTTTATTTCTTACAACCCCGAATTGTAGAAAATATTTTCTCTTTTTTTAGTTAAATTTATAATTTCTTTTATATACTTCCAAAAGAAAAAAAAATGTTACTTGTGAAATTTTCATATTGCACTCTCTCTCTATTTTAATAAAATATGATAATAAAGAAAATATAATTAAAAATGAAATTTTGGATAAATCATCATCATTTAGCTGAATAAAATTCACAAATTAAAAATAATGAACATTTAAAAATATCAATTTGTTGACTTTAATCATCAAAATGTTAAACAGTGCTTCCCATTGTATAGATAAGTCAAAATTCATTGTCATTTCAAGCTTAGTATGACATAATTATTTCCTTAAATCAGAAGTGAGAGAAAATTTCAATCGAAAAAAAGCATACTTGTCAGCAATTCATTATTTTTCTCTTTTCTATAACCATATTGCAATATGCCTCGAATTCAAATTACATAAATCTCTATTAATAATAAAACATAATATGATTCTGTGTGTATGTGTGCGTGTTTGTATTCTAAAGGACAGACCATTTAACCGGAACAGAAATACTTTGAAGGAAGAGAATGTTTACATCTGAAAAAGTTTCTTTTTGAAATTTTCAATCAGAATTTTAATCAATAAAAATTAGACGAGTTTCTAACATTTTCTGTGATAATTTTTTTTAAAATATTAGTACACAAAATGAATTTTCACCCCATTTTATAAAAATGCTCTTTTTAATGAAACAAATTTGATTATCGTACAATTTTTTTTTCTTAAATCTTGCCAATTAAAAAAAATATTTTGTTTGTATGATTTTCAACAATGGATTTCTTTGTTGCAATGAAGTTAAATTCATTAGTATTGTTTCATGAAATATTTAATTCTTTCACGTTTTTTTTCTATTTTTGAAAACTGCGGAGGAAAGATTCTAATATCTGCATAGTTATACGAGGAATAAAAAAAATGAAATTACACTATCGGGAAATTCAATTTAAAAGAAATAATCGAATTTAATTAATGATTTTATTGCACTCGGTCGAAAGCATCACCAACACCATGTTATGCATAAATGATTCAACAAAAATGAAGCACAACCAACTAGTTAGATGTCAAAGGAGGCCACTAAATTATATTTAATGCCGCATATATAATCTATATAAATTCTGTATATAACTATTATTAATTCAGCTTTTATTTAATATATTTCTTATTTGTGAAAGGATATGATTGTCATCTTAGTAATTACTTTATTAAAGAGTGCCCATTTCTTTGCTCTAATCATTACTATAACAATCCGAGAACTTGATTAGATCATAATATAGAAGAATTTCTCTAAAAGAATTTTCAAAATTTCTGTCATTTCGAAGTGAATCTGTGTCATGGAAGAACTGCTAAACCGCCTAAGCACTCGCTATATTTTGCTGAATTTTTCATTAGCTCTATGGCACAATCCACTCTCAAGAAAGCATATCTTGATATATATATATATATTTTTTTATATAGATGAACAATTTTTCGTATTTTGAAAATACGGTTTAATAAATTATTACATTCTTGAAAATAAAACGCGAATTAAACATATTGATGAAAATAAGGTAGTCAAAAAATTAAAATTATCATATATCTTTAAAGTAATTAAATACAAATTGCATACAATTCCTAAAAGGTTTGCTTTATCTATCCATAATTTTTAATGATACTCGAGCAACTTACTTTGAATTCTTTTTTTAATACAGAAAATTATACAAATCCAACTCTTAAATTTTATCGATAGCCATTTTCCCGTCCATTCCATCTTCTTGTACACTTGGCGCAAGCCAATCTCCCCCTCTCCCTCCCTCCTCTTCTCACAACGATCAGGCGTACGGCAATTGTTTTCCTCTTTCACATCATAGTAAACAAAATTCGAAATGATAATGCAATTTTACTTCCTCATATTCGAAGTCTAGAGAAGTTTAGTTTAGTTATATTAATGTCCCGTTGTAAAGCAATACTAGGGCTATTTTGCGATGGACCTCGTAATTTTGAACCGCGGTCAGATGTCGAGGAAGACACCTGAGCTGGCACCCCCTCTCCACGCCACACCACACCACACCAGCGGGAGGACGTTTGGCATGACTGATTTAACGTGCAACAGACCCCCTTATACGACGGTTCTTCTGTGGAATCGGGTCTCCAACCTGAAACCCTACGGCTCACAAGCCGAGATCTTACCACCAGGCCACCTGCAGCCTGAAGTCTAGAGAAGTATTGTAATCATAAAAAAGATTATAACTTGAGATTTTGAGAAAGATTCTCGTTTCAGATCCCTCTGAGTCTGAAAAACCCATTTTTGGCGTCATTTATATCTTTAATTCAAAAACATTTCGAGTTAAATAGATGAAATGTGGTATTTAGCCTTGCGTTCCAATTTATAGATTCTTTTTTATCAAATTTAGATTGAAATCCATTCAGAGGAAGTTGTGTATTTTGTTCTCCGTGTATAGACACTTTGATAACTACAAAATGCAAAGAGTTAGGGAAATATAATTTGACATCCCAGTTTAGCAACTAAAATGTAGACTCTTATCACATTTTGAATCAAACTCATCAAATAGTTGACCATCTGTCGATCTATACTTTCGCATACATGTATACGCAATTAATACAATGATTTTAAAAAATCAACGAAATTCGGTATGTTATCTTGTTACTATAACTGCTGTTCCGTACCGAATTTTGATTTCAATTGGGAGGCAAAAAAACATCCAAAATATATATTCACACGATAAATTTAATAAAAATGTTATATTCACGAATCTTTGAATGCTAGATCTATATTTCGTAACCATTGTTCACCAACGCCATGAACGGCATTGGCGGACGCAAGGTTTACAATTTTAAACAGGAGGAGGGGTTCTAAGAATTTTATTGGGAAATAAATAAAAATTTATTAAGTTTTCAAAAAATACCATTTAAATATGAAGGTATAGCATTTCAACGTATGTTATGAAAATGAAGAAAATCAGTGTAACCTCCAAAAAACAGTACAATACGTAAACAGTTTAATAAGTTTATAAGGAAAGCTGTTCAGATCATTGAATGAAAATAGTTGCCCTTAAAATCAACTTCCCGAAGTAATCACTTACCTTAAGAAAGCCGCTGTTGAATTGCAGAATGCTCACAGTTTTAAGATACCCTGGAATTTTACAGATACATATATGTCGTTTTTTATAATTTTCTAGTTTTAGGAAAAGAAAAAAAATTCTAATTGACCAGTTTTATCTAGGAATAACTTAAAAAAAAAAACTACGTAAGTTTTTGTATATTGATAACAGAGCCATTTCTGTTACTTACGATAATTCGCGAAGCTTATAAATCATACAAGGAGAAAGCATTATAATAGTAAAAAAAAATTGGAGCTAGAGATTTAGACGAATCTCCACGTTTCTGGTCTTCCTGAATTTGATGAATTTTTGTAATTATATATGTCTCTGTAAATACACTAATTCAAAAATGACTTCAGCTAGAAGGATTATGGATATTATGTATTCTTTACACCAAATTTGTGGATTTCTATCAACTTTTGAAAAAAATCCATTCAAAAGAAGTCTGTCCATTTGACTATCCAAATACAAGTGAACACAAGGAAACCGAATTCGTTCACGGTGTTGCTTCATCCAGTTTTAATTCATTCTATATTTTTAAGCATATATATTTTAAAAGTATTAATATTATACAGTTATTTACTTTTTAAACAATAATTTATTATATGTTATTTATTCCTAGTAATAGGTTTCAAGTAAGTGGATTTTCTTGTGCTGTATAGCAAAGCTCTCTGCTTCACATTTTCTAATAACGTGCATTTGCATAAACATAAAATAATGAATTTGGCATATTCAATGGCATTGACATTATAATATTATAATAATAATAGTTGTGCATTCTTGATGTTAAATATATAAAATATAAAACTTAGATAGAAATATAAAACCTTGGAATTTTTTTTATTTTCATTAATCCTTTTTTTGTGTTAATCATTTTTTTTCGTAAGAAATTTAACAAATTTACATATGAAAGAATCCAAAATGAAGATTTTAATGCTTTACAAAAGAGATTTTTGACAAATTAAAGGTAAATGTTCATTTTAGAAATAAACAATGTCTTGTATGTGTATTATATTCCGAAATTCTTTATTTCTTGTTCTAAAAATGACATATATAGCCTCACATTGTAAATTATATTCGACATATCGTGAGGTACCTTTAATTATAATGACGAATCAAGTACTTCTCCTTTTTTATTTAGTCAGATTAAATATTTTTAAGTTAACGCAATTATTATTTCTTAACAGTTGAAGGAAACTTACACAAATCCTGATTTTTTTAATTTTTTAAATTAATACATACGTCTAAGAGAGTATTTTAACCAATGAAATTTTCATCTAAAAAGTAACTATTTTCCGTTCATGTCTATTTTGCATGATTATTAAACTTTAAAGTTTTTCACTATTTTTTCCTAAAAAACAGATGCAATGTCTTTAAGAATATTTTTGAAATAAACTGATTTTTAATGATTCCAACATTAATATTTTTATTTTCTTTTTACAGATGCTTGTTCTAATGAAATTGATACTTCTTCTAGCCTTATTTAATCTGGCCATGGGGGAGAAGTCCGTGAAATGCCCTTCTGCGTATCGGAGATTTAGTACAAAGCATACGTTCTGCATCAAACCAAATTCAACTTGTGACAAACAATCTTCTGGCGTCAGAAAGAAGGATAAAATTGTTATTGTAAAATTTCACAATAAATTCAGAAGCGATATTGCGATGGCAAAGGAAACCAGATCTAAAAGTGGTACTCTTCCTGAAGCAGCTGATATGCTTCAAATGGTGAGACTGATCAGCTGATGAAACTATACCAAAAAATTCAATCTTTATTGAATTAGCATTTGAAATCGTTAACATTTTTTTACATAAAATTAATAAAAAATGGAATTCATCTAATCTAAAGTCAACGATGCAAAAGTTTTGGTTGAGGAATAAATTGGAAATTAAAAGTGATAGATAATATAAAGGTCAAACCAGCAGGAGTTGGTTTGTGACTCCGATGTGAGTGATTGGTTTGACTAAATTGTGACCTTTGTAATTGGTTTTTGACCGAAAATTTTCTCTCATACTCTCTAATAAAATTGTTATGCAAGAGAACGTCTTTCATGCAACTGACGTCCAATAGTTAGCAAATATTAAATTTGGCGTGAATTTAGCATTTTTGCTGAATCCAGTGGACCATTCTTGGCGAATTATCTGGCGATTAATCCCTGGTATTCGTTAACAGTAGCCAAAAATCGAATTTATATTTTAGATAAGTTTTTCACAACCAATTGATTGTTGAGTAAAAATACGTTATCCAGATTCGAAGAAATTTTTAAAAAAATACCAAATATCAAGAATCTATTGGCAATGTTCCCACCATGTTTTCCCTTAATCTACGGCTCAAAAACAGAAGGCAAGATATCATAACTGCACGTCTTTTAACCAGGATGATTATAACTCCAGCTCTGTTGAATAGATTTGGTCTACACAATTATCCTCATTGCCAAGTTTGTAATCATGAAAATAACATTGAACATATCATCTTGTTTGTTCCAAATACACAACTCATAGGTCAAATCTTTTTGTAAAACTTAATATTGATTTTCATTCTTATTCTTCATTCAAAACGTTTATTCAAAAAGCTGTTTCTAATAAGCGTATCTTCGGATCCTTCTCCAATCTCTGAATTTTTTTATCATCTATTGAATATATTCTTTTGGCATTAGGGATAACGGCCTTTGTTGCCAAAAATCCCATTCTCATCCTATTTCAATCAATCTCGTAGAAATTTCCAGAAAGTTCAACCTGTCACCTCAACGGACAATAAAGCTCAGAAGTTCAGCTTTCGTATTGGTCGAGCTATTGCACGCGGCATAACGTAGTGAGTTCTGTGATATCAAAGACTCGTACTATTTGGAGTCCGAACTCTACTGCAATTGAGTTTTGAATTGTATAAGCTTATTATTTACAAATTTGAATTCATGACTTTTTACTTTATATTAAATTACTTTTAATCAAAGTTGTCTTTTGTTTTCACAAATGAAAAAAAGCACATGGCCTACAACATTATGCATAAACTTTCAAAATAGTAGGTACTCAATAATTATTTCTCGCAATTTCATTCTGCATACATAATCTTAAATTAATATGCATGTATTAATGTATTGTAATTTGTAATATATATTATATTTTTAATAAAAAGATATATAAGAAAATCTAATTTTTTTATAGGTTTGGGACGACGAACTCGCGGCTATTGCACAGAAATGGGCAGATAACTGTGAGTTTCAACACGACTGTCCAGAGTGCCGTATGGTTGGTAAGCAAACGTTTGCAAAATTTTAAGATTTTTCAGAAAATAAAGTGTCACTCAATTCGAAGAAACATTGAATACATTGACCATTAAATTTTCTATTAATATTATTGTATTTTGAAGAAAACGGCAAACAAAAAAATAGAATATACAAAATAAAAAAATGTTGTAGTTTAGCGTAATTTTATTGCATGAAACAGAAGCTGGTATAAAAAAAATATTTATTTTATCTTGAAAAAGGCTAGTATATCAAATTTGTAATATTGTTTCTGGATAATCAGTTTCAAAGTTAGGAAAAGAAATTTACAGGTATTTTTAATGAATGTTGAATGGATGCAAGGCCAATAACCTCCAATCTTGGCGACAAATTTGATGAAATTTGGCAATATCTGGTAAATTTGGTAATACTGAAGGCAAAAATGAAGATACAATAAAATGTAAGAATTATACTGATAACCTTGTTAGGAATCAAGATCCTTAGATATACTTGTAAAAAAAAATGTACACCTTGCCACAAGACTATATAAGTGGAGGTGCTCACACGATTCTAATGAATCCTTTCTTTGGAGTGCTAATTGCGGAGTGAGCTCTCAAGTTGTATTGTTGTTTTATAACATTTTGAGGTATGTACTTGCTTATCACTAATTTCAGCAAAGGATTCTTGTAAGTTTTCTTTCAAATGTAAGCTTTCGCGGTTTCATTCGTGTCTTTCAATTAATTTATATAAAAATTCAAAAATATAAATATTTTGTATCATTTTTCGAAAGATTTATCCCAAATGCAGTCAAATACTTAAGAGTTTTTTTTTTATATTATTGCTGATTTTTAAGTTTATGGCGGATTTCAATTAAAATTGGCCCTTGCGTCATTACCATGAAATCTTTTTTAGTTTTCTAGAATTTATCACCAGAATTTAATCTTGTATCATTTTCTAAGGAACTCATTTTATATCCTATCCTGTATAGAAAGTTTTATAAATAATAACATACTATTCTTATGATTTAATCAAACAAATCAAGTACTCAGCAACCTGCTCAAAATTCAAAATGTAATTATAAATGCAAATCAATATAGCAATTATACAGTGATTTTTGTTTTATCTTAAAAGTCGAAGTTTCAGATAATAAATCAGATTTTTATTCATTATAATTCTTTCGTTCTTTTTTCTTTTTCCAGAAAGTTTCAGAGTAGGACAAAATATTGCTAGAGATACGTCGTCATGTCCTAGCAAAGAATGCTCAAAACAGGAAAAAAAGAAGTTATATAAACCTGACTGGAAAAACGTAATAAGACGTCACTACGATGAAGTGAAAGATTTTAAAAAGGATTGGATTATGAGTTATGATGGAAAATTCACTGGTGTTGGTCATTTTACACAGGTATGGGAATACATCTGTTCATGCCTACGTACAAGAAAACTGTCAAACTCACATCGAATATCTTCGCGGCTCAGCAGACATTGATAGTTTCTACTAATCTCTACCAATAATAAAAATGAATATTTGCGTGTTTGTATGCGTTGGTGCACAACCAGACCGTTTGATCTAGAGTTATAAATATGACATATATACATTTTAGAGAGCAAAAATAACAAAACTCTCGACGATTTTTTAAAAAGTTTTAATTAATTGAAAATTAGAGAAAATAGTGGCATTTTTCATCATAATTTTCAAAAATCGTAAGGAATAAAAATTATTTTACATCGTCTGAAAATTCAAAAGAACTTTTTTTTTTTTTTTTATAAATATCATTTTTTTTGCCAAATATTTTTTTTTCCTTTTCAATTAATTAAAAAAAATATTTTTAAGTGTGTTTTATAATAACATATTTCACTGTTGAAGCGAAACACTAATCCTTTTCATTGCTACTATTATTTAATCATTTTTCGCTTTTATTTTTCTATTGTTGATGATCAAGACGTGAAGATTCAACTTTTTTTCATGTTTGAAAAAGTTTTAGTACTCTTAATAAAATTTCTGTTAATAAACCATTAATAAAATTTCAGAAATTTTGCTGCATTTTTAAAATTGGTTGAAGTTTATGTTTATAATCAATCAAAGAGGAAAAGTTCTTAAAGCATATTCCTTTTTTTTCATACTGATGCACTTTCTTGTGGCATATTTGGATGTATAAAGTTAAGACGGGACAATGCGTCAAGCTTCTAAAATTGTACGAGCTATTTGTATTTAATTGCTATTATAAAATTTTTGAGATTTAAAAATATTTTATCGAGAAATTATAAAAGAAAAGTTTCACCAAATGCTTAAATAAATTTTTTAGAAACTATTAATTCCGGCGAATCAACTGGTCGCTAAAAGTGGCTGATTCGCTATAAATTATAGCTAATATTATACGTTTACAGGTTTTTGCTTAGTTTAGTTATATTAAAGTCCCGTTTTTTAAAGCAACATTAGGCTTATTTTTGTACGGACCACGTAACTTCGAACTGCGATCAGATGACGAAGGCTCACTTGAGCTGACATCACTTCTCCAAACTCCCACAACACACTAGAGGGAAGCCATTTGACCCCGACGGACTTAACGGGCACCAGACCCGCTCACACGACAGCTCTTCGGTGTAATCAGGTTTCGAACTTGAAGCCCTATGGATCCGAAGCCAAGACCTTACCACTAGGCCACCGCTCTCTGCTTGTTTGTCGGAGTGAATTCTGTAAGGATCTTTTTTATTGGCTTTTTAAAAATTATTATTCTTTTTTCTAGGTCGTATGGTCTAGATCTTGGAGAGTTGGATGCGGTTACACAGTTTACAAAGTAGCCGACAAATATAACAAGTTTTATGTTTGCAATTATGGACCTGGGTGAGTATCATATTTTTTTAAATATGCTTCTCTTCCGACCGTGTAAAGATGACGTATTATTACACCATATGAATATTTTAATAAATGTATGTGCTTCACCATTACAAATGTAATTACAATCAATTATCTCAAGGATATTGAGGAACAAAAACAGGCACTAATCGATAACAAAGAAGCAAATTTGTTATCGATTGTTTACAACCAATCGCAATAGCACAAAACGCCCAAGGAACTGTCAAGATATCAACACTCAAAACAGAAGCTTCGCTCAACTATACATTTCAGCTCAACTTGACTTACTAGCACGACTCGATTTGTTTTTGATAGTTGCCGTGACAGTGTATCGAATGCTATAGAGAAAACGCTGGAACTCGTGTCCTGTTGGATTTATCATCGAGATTCCTGTTTATCCTAGATTTTTCATTTTTATCCATAGGAACCGTTTTTATTCACCGGGCATCCATTCATTAATCTGTTAGGGATATCTGTAAAATTATCTTCCCTACCTTGAAACCAACTACGTTCTAAGACATTATTACAAACGTTCAACAGTTTTATGATTAGTTATGAAAAATATATTATTACTCACTAAAATGTAAGTTTATTATTACTTTAATAGTACTTCCCCAGCCAGCTGCTTTCACTGACAGTACCTCAGATAAATCCCTTAAACGTAGTGGAGCAGGCATTCTTTTCATTCTTCCACATGGTGAAAAAATCAATGTTAAAATTAACACAAGTTTGATTGCCTCCAGTTTCACCGGCAAACTTTTGGCAAGCAAAGAAGCCCTAAATTTTTGCGTGAATAATTCTCAAGATATGGACTTTGCTGAGGGACTGTTGTTTTCTCAGACTCTAAATCGACCTTAGAGGCCATCGGAAACGGAGATGCAAACATCACGTCTACTATAAATGATTTATATGTTCGATTGCATTGCAAGAAGAAATCCTGTGCGCTTCAGTGGATACCCGTACATGTAAACATCGAGGGCACTGAGTGTGCGGATGCTTTGGCCAAAAAGGCACGAAACCTTGTCCAACCCAGTTTCACCATCACACTTGCAGATGCCAGCGTTGTGGCCAGATGTATGACTTATAAATCAGCCTTCTAGGAAGCCTTTAATCATTGACTTTGATTTCCCTAGAAATTTAACATCTACACTGGCTAGATTAAAAACAACCCACTATAAGGGAATGAAGATCCTTCCTGATAGGACAAGAACCTATATTTACAACAAGAACTGCCCTGAAAATCAGCTCACACCGTGACACATCTTCCAGCGCCCAATCACTGCAGCAGATATCTTAATCTTGGCTGGTTACCGCTGATGGATCCACTTCGGGAGATCCTTTACAGTTCTGAAGCACCAAAGCTGGCGGCAGTGGTCCTCCAGACCTTTGACAATGCTGAGACTTTCTTTCCTCACTTTTTGCATTTCCATGGACACAGCAGTAGTACTCCCACCGGAGGGCACCTCAAAAATAAGGATGAGAAGCTTCCGGTATGTTTGTTGGTTCTTGCCACCCTGATGGGTACGGAAAGAGTTTGGGGGGGTTGGTCAATACCCATCGATAATGGGATGCACTTCATACGAGAAGGGTTGTACCGTGACCGGTGATTGCCCTCGGGACTCAACCACAGTTTCCGCCAATGTTGCTGTTGCGGCTATCAGGTCTTTCAACTTTTTCCATGTGCCTCAGAGAGGGTCAGAGTAGTCAATTTATGATTACTTTAGTAGTGGGCCAAATCTTTTTTATAATCGGCTAACAAAAGCTTTACAAAAGTTATACAAAAATTTAAAACATATTTCGTATTATAAAACGTAAATTCCTTAACTGAATGATTTCACATATTACTGTAAATTTTAAGTGCATGTTAAGATTCACCAAGTAAGTTATTAGGTAAGCTGAAGTTTAATCATTTCTCCTTTAAAATTTATGATCTAATTTTAAATGAATGTCAGATAAGGAGAATTCATCAAGTGTATAGGCGACTTAACAGAACAAGTATATAACTTACAAGTCTATCAAAATTTGAAATTTTAAAATATTTTGCTGTTTTGAAAGGGACATTAAGATCAAATAAAATATAAAAGATTCAATTTAAATTTTTTTCTCAATCAATAATCTTAGCAAACCAGCAGTTTGCCTAAAGCTGATAATCAAAGAATACAAATGCAGAAAACGATAATTCTTCGAGTCAAATAATGATTATATTTTTCAGAGGAAACGTTCAGGGTGAACCTTTATACAAGATGGGAAAACCTTGCTCGGCTTGTCCAACTAATACCTGTTGCGGAAAATCTTGCGGGAAAAAAGTGGATTATCCTGGATTATGTAGTGAGAAAATTTTAATTCTATTTATTCTATATACTTTAGTTCTTTCCATACCGCACTTGTTTAAAAAAATCCCATGCGCTTTTGAAACCTTTATTTAAATTCGATCCTATGAGGCTTATCGGGGAAAAAATATTCCCACATTCTTAACAAATAATAGGCAAAGCATTGGAATATTTCTGAGTCATTCTGATTGTAGTTTTCATTTGGGACCGTGTAACTTGTCGGTGGTTCAAAATGTCTGCGTGACAGCGGATGAAAATATCAATTAAAATTTTTCTAGTCGAATACGGGATTAGATATCTTTGTTCAAGTTTTTAACTCCACAGATAGCAGGACTGAATTATTAAATAGATAATGTAGCAACTGACTAAAGACCCGAAATTTTTGTATGAAGATTCCGGAAACTCAAGTATTTTTTTTTTTTTTTTGACCTTTACAGAATAATTTCCTTTTTTTATTTCGTTTGCAAGAGCTATGTACTCGAATAGACACAAATTAAAATCAAATGTCGTTTTAATTGTAGAGCATTATGTTTTCAAATTCGCTTACCAATTAACAGAGCCCAATTATACATGTCTGTATTGTGGTCGTATGATTAATCGGCAGTTATTAATAATTACCAAATTAATACATTTATATATTTGTTAACTGATTTACAAGTCAAAGACTTCGAAAATTGTACATTAGATTGTTTAAAAAAAGAATTTCAAAAAGTTTTGCAACTGTTTGTCATATCCAAAATTAATTTTAAATCTTTTATACGCTATATGCTAAAATCACCTTTCTAGGTGGTCTGCAATCAAATGTTTTATTGTTTATGTTAAGCACATGCTTATAAAGATATTAAATTAATGATTATAAAAATGTCCGGTTGTAGATGTAGAAGTTAAAAGAAGCATCCAAAATTATGTTTGCCTGCTGCATCTTATATGGTTTAATCGGATCATGACGGAAAATAACTTTAATCGGAATTGATCATGATTTATATAAAAAGTTATTACCACGGCAGTTGTCACCAAACAGTTTTCCAGATAAAGGTTTTTGGCTCTGATTGTCAAAATGTACATTATGTAGGGTGCAGAAAGTAGTCACCTTTAGATAGAGAAATATATTGAGAAAAACCGCCCATTATTATCTGATCATGAAAGAATTTAATTGCTCAACAGCTATTTACCATCAATGATCAGATTTTGCGACATAGTCACAAAATAACAATTGTTGTGTGCCAAAGTGATGCCAAAAAACCTGACACCAAAACACAAAAAATAAGTGCATGATATCAACACTAATATTTCTTTTTGTGCATACGCAATTCGATTTTAATTTCCTGAATTGAAAGATGGAGAATGAAGGAACTGCTTATTTGTTTATCAAGTAGTATAAAAATATCAAACAAGTTTTGAATTAAGATGAAATATTACGATTTATAAAAATTGAAAACCAGCATCAGATAGAACAGTTATTAGAAAAGCACTTCTTAAAGAACTCCATAAAACCCTCTTCGCAAATCTCCCCTTTAGGGAATAAAATGGTCCCAAATGACAGGCAGGGAAAACAGAAATGAATAGAAAAATTATAATGGCAACGATATGTCAACATACTTGCCAAAGCTCATGAAATTCCGTTTGGATATGCTTTTACCCCAAAAATTCCGGTTAGAATTTACTAAATGCTGAAAATAATTGAAAATAACTATCATCGATTGTTTCCCATCAAATCTTCTGCTGTAGAGTAATGCTAAGGTTAATTGATGAATACATCGAAAAATAGATGAACGATTGATACATCAGTTCCAATGTAACTATGCTTTCATCATTGTTTAAAGCCGTAGAAAAAAATACGTTCAGAATAACGCTCATGAGTCAGAAGTGTACAGTTCTATA